>NC_135373.1:17893872-18197096 GCF_049243985.1 Paroedura picta
CCTTCCCGAAGCCCCCCCCCGCGCTCTCTCCCCCTCTCCCGGAGCTTCCGCGCTTCGGGCCCCAAAGTGATGCGCCCCCCCTCCTCCCTATGCCGAGAGGAGCCTTTGGGCGAGCCGAAGCGGTCGGCGACACGCAACAGGTCCCGCGGCTCCTTCCAAACTCCAGCGGAGCAGAGGGACGGAAGCCCCCCCCCCCGTCCCCAAGACCTTGCACGCGCGCTTCTCCCTGCAAACGACCCCCCCCCAAGAGAGTCCGGCCCCCGAGGATGGAATCGGGGAAGAGGATTCCGACAACAAAAACTTTGCACTGTCTGCCCCCCCCCCCCCGATCTCCTCCTCTGCACGGCGACTCCATGACGGCGGCTCCCGAGAACCGCAACTCAAGGCAGGCGAGTCATCCGCGGGGGAAGGAAGGAAGGACGGAAGGTGCGGGCAGCGAAGGCGCCGACGCGGGGGAGATCGGGGGCTTCGCCGTCCGGGGCTGCCACCCAACAGCTTTTTGCACTCCCCGCAAAAAAACAAACCCAAAGCGCCCAGGGGTATAATGCACCGGCTCCTTCCCCCCCGGATCCCGCTCCCCAACTCGGCGCCCCGCAAAATCGCCCACTCCACGACCCCCAACTTCGGCGCAGAGATCCAACTTTCCAGCCCACGTGTCGCCCCCCTTCTCCTCCTCGCCCGGCCAGCGACTCCCCCTTGCGAGGCGGGGGTCCTCTTCCTCCCCCCACCCAGGGCGGGGGTCCCCCCTTCTCGGTCCCCACCTGCGTCCGCCGGGGTCTTCATGGCTCCTGCCGCTCGCAGCCTCCGGGTCGGTCTCGGGCTCTGGCCCCCCTCGCGCTCCCCCCCTCGGCCTCATATGGAGCCGGGACGCCCACGCCCCCGAGCGCACGTCACCGCCGCGTCGCCATGGACACGCACGGCCCGCCCCTCCCTCCCTCAGCTCGGCCCCGCCCACGGGAGGAGGAGTGGCCGAGGCCGTGCGGGGAAGTTTTCTTTGATCCGCCGTGTCGGGGGGGAGGGAAGGGGGGCCGCGGACGTGGGAAGGCGCGCGCACCTCCGGGCTCCAGCGCTGTGGCGCGCCGCCCTCCCGCCACGGGCTGCGGGGCCCCCCTTGCCTTGCGCGCCTCGATCAATCGCTCCATCCATCAGGACTCTTCACCAAGGTAACCCAAAGCGGTGCCAAGGAGAAAGCTGCGTTTTGCAACCTGTCTGCATTATGTAAAATCCGCTCCATCTGGCTGGCTTCGAGAGCGCCTCGGCTAGCCGTCCCGCGGGACCCACAGCCACAAGAGGGGCGCGCTGGCCACTCGTTTGGAGGCAACCCCTTGGGGTACGGAGGACAAGCAATATTCAAAGGCGGTTTGCCTGTATCAGGACCTTGGGGATTACTTTTGGGGGGCTCCCATCCAAATACCCACCAGGGCCAAAGCTATTGAGCTTCTAAGATCTGCGAAGGTAAATTTACAGAAGTGAAGATTGTCCCCAGCGAACAACAGACTTCTCTCTTGCCAGTTCCCTTCTGCAAGTTACTGGGTTTGTTTAAATACAGCTCGGTGCTGTATGAGCCAAAGGGTCTCTGCCCCCAAGCAGGTTACAATCTAAAATCTGGCACTCTAGGGGCACGCTTTGGGAGTCTTGCCTGGCAAAGAAGGGAGAGCATGGTCATAGGGGGGGAAAATAAAATTCTGCTGTAGAATATACTAAAGAATATGGCCACAGGCCATAGGAAATGAGGCCTAGGGGGATTTAAGCCCATGGCGTTAGAGCAGTATTGAGCAGGAAACACTTCCAACGTACAAGGTGGAATTGAGTGTTGAATCACTCGAGAGAGCAGGAGGCCTTTGGACCAAAGACGGAATGAAGGTTGCAGAGAAAAGGGCATGCTACTGGACAGACAGGGAGGCAGGTGAGAGCATGGTGGTCCATGAAAAAATGTGGGCCAGACCTAAGTGTAGAAATATTAGGCCTAGGAAATAGTCACTATAATAACTTCCAGGTTTTATTAGTCAAGGGAATTTTAGAAGAGTCTCACATGCATTAATGGGTTCTGGTCAAACTTCCTAGGAGAAATTATTCCATCCTTACCAGGCCATCCGTAAGGCCCTGCCACAAAGGTTCAGAGGTCTTTCCACCTTCATAAACAGCACCTGGGACACAGATCCTACTTTCCACCTCTGTTGTTTCCAGGTCCAGTTTATCCACGTAGCACGTGCTAAGGGCCCTGCACGGTGCCTTCTCCCCATGGATCAGGGCCTTAGCATCTTTCCTCCACACTTTCCGTTCTTTAAGGATGCTCACACCCTTTTCACTGTAGGGGGGCCCTTTGCCCATAGTCTGGCTGTTCCCACCTCAATTATACTCTGCTAGGGCCCCACAAACCCTTAAAACTGATTCTGGCGCTACAGGTCCCGCAAATCCTTAAAACACTCCAGATTGCTCCCCAATGTATCTTCATAGCCCTGAGGACTAGAAACAGCCTTTAAACTAAAGCCAAAGTTTCTCAGGTGCCGGAACAAAAGTCAAATAACTCATACATGAAAGGTAAAGGTATCCCCTGTGCAAGCACCAAGTCATGTCTGACCCTTGGGGTGACGCCCTCTAGCGTTTTCATGGCAGACTCAATACGGGGTGGTTTGCCAGTGCCTTCCCCAGTCATTACTGTTTACCCTGCAGCAAGCAGCTGGGTACTCATTTTACCGACCTCGGAAGGATGGAAGGTTGAGTCAACCTTGAGTCAGCTGCTGGGATTGAACTCCCAGCCTCATGGGCAGAGCTTTCAGACTGCATGTCTGCTGCCTTACCACTCTGCGCCACGGGGCACCAGATTCCAGGTAGAGTGTGCTGATATTCCAGAATTACAACTGACTACAAGAGATCAGTTCCCCTGGAGAAAATAGCTGCTCCAGAGGATGGCATCTATGGAATTATACCCTGCTGAGTCCCACCCCTGTCTAAGCCCTCCCCTCCCCAGCTCCACCCTCCATCTCCAGATAATTCTCAGCCCAGAGTTGGTAACCTTAAAGCCTGGCAAGCTTGAGCGATTGGGAAGTTGTCAAGTTAACCGCACACTGTACACTGCAGCTAACTTGGAAATTAAAGCGACTTCCGGATGTTCTCTGCATTACATAAGGAGAGACTGGGATACCTGACGGGCCAGAAAAAAAAGGGATCGAAGCTGGGCAAATTACAACAATTTCTACGAGCGTTGAGGATTACCTTGTAGGAAAAGACTTACGGCTTACTAAGAATTACTCAAGCCGTGAGCTTTTGTGTGCACAGTACACGTTGTCAGACAACGAAATGGGAGTGCGCACGAAAGTCTTGAATAAAACTTAGTAGATCTTAAGGTGCCATGGGACTCCAACTCTGCTGCTTACATGGCGACCCACTTAAATCTGGTTCACTAAGAGGTTTTGTTTGTGTTTAACACGTGCTTTCCCAATCTGAAACAAAAGGGCTCCAGTGACTCAGAGGAAGGAACCCAACAATTCTGGAAATACCCTGAAGGAAGACAGAGAGGATAAGAGAAAAGGCCAAGATCTTATACAGATAAGAGAAAAGACCAAGGAAGACTGCCCACACAATGGTCCGAGGGCACATGATGCTCTTACATGTGTTAAACCTAAGCAGGTCGCAGCCTAGAGTGGAGGCAATGTAACCAGTTGGCTCAACCAGACAAGCAGACTAGGTAGCAGCCTAGGGGTGGTACAATGCAGGGGTGCTACTCTGTGTGGCCAAAGCAACAGGAGACATGCTGCTCCTGGTACAGCTGGCTCTTGGCACAAGAATACTCTGCCTCAATATTCTTCTGTCACACAAGGAAAGGGCTCATGCTTGGTTCCTATTGGGATACCTGCATTGGAGTTCCAAAATATATACATACAAGTGGGAGCCTTTGAGGACTGTGGGATGGGGATCCACAAGACTCACCTGCACAGACAATGGTATTGGTTGCGGAAGATTATATTTTGTTAAGTTTTCAGATTTTTCTGCAAACCTGGGGGAGGGGTGTTCCTCATTTGCAGAACTATCTGCTTATCGTCAGCATGGCCCCAATCTGCAGTTTTAGAGGTCCGCAAGATGGTCACTGTTGACTACTAGAATATAAGAAAGCTCTGTACAAATCACTCTAAAACACAGGGCCCAGGGAGTCAAACCGAACAGGTTAGGTGCCACCTGGTTAATCGCAGTCTTTCTGTAAAGCAGGACTATTAATTAATTAAAGAGGGTTTTGAGTAGCAGGCGACACTTGAGGTATGGTGCATCTGCAGGGGTGAGGGCAAGTTCAGCTAGAACTCAGAAGAATCAAAGAGAAGAGCAGGGCTGGGAAAGGCAGAAGTTGCTTGTTCCTAGGCCATGGGGCATGCAACAGGTACTGGCAGATCCACAGGAATGTGATAGCAGGGAGGGATCCCTGTCCGGACAAGTTAGAGAACATGCAAGATTCCATCTTTTGTGCAGACAGACAGGAGACACAACGACCCAGGGCTGCAGAAAACAGGGAGAAGAGGGGGCTTATGGACACAGCCTATGGGAAGGAAATCATCTTTCCACATTCCCATAAACGCACAGTTCCGCTCTGAGCTCCTGTCTTCCGCTTTCTGAAGAAAGAGGGGCCATTTTTGCAGAGCGCAGTTATAGATTTGGGGAGCCGAGGCAGTCAACAGCACATTCCTTGTGTGTCAAGTTACAGCTGACCTATGCAGTTTTCTTACTGGGTTTTCAAGGCAAGGGGTGTTCAGAGATGGTTTTGACCATTATCTGCCTCTCTGTAGCAACCCTGGGCTTTCTCACTTGATCTCCCATCCAGATTTTTACCAGGACCAACATTACTTAGCTTCCAAACTGTGGCAAGATTGGGCTAGCCTGGGTTAGCAAGGTCAGGTTTTAATTTTTTTGTATGGAACATGTGTTTGCTGTCAGGGGCTCATGGGAATTGTAGTCCATGAACATCTAGAGGACCACAGGTTGACTACCCCTGGTTTACAGCATTCTCCCCCCCCATTTTATCCTCACAACAACCCTGTGGAGTAGGTTAGACTGAGACCATGTGACCGGTCCAAGGTCATTGAGCAAATTTCCACAGCAGAGTGAACATTCAAACCTGGTTCCCCCCCCCTAGATCCTAGCCTAACCATTACACCACAATGTCCCTGTTGCAGACTGCAGAGTTCTTCCAACCCAATTAGTTCAAGTTCTGTGTCTTAAAACATGGCATTATAAAGCAGTTTCTAAGTGCAAAAGGGACAGTCACATCTTCTAAACATTCAGCTGCTGCCTGGGGCATACTAGAGGGGCAAAAAAACCCAAGCTCATACACTGGGGGGGGGGAATTTTAAATTAAGCCAACCGTCAGTGCCCTGACCAAGCTAGCCTGATCTCATCAGATCTTGGAAACCCAGCTCAACGAGTCAACAAGTCTAATAATAAATAAATTAATGGAGCTGCTGGACTCAAAACTTTGCTCTACTGCTTCAGACCAACACGGCTACCCGCCCGATTCTATAAAGACAGAAAAGCCACAGAATTCAGCAGCCTGAGAACTGCAGTTTTCTTTAAGAACAAAAAGGGAAGTCCTTGTATGGCTACTAAGAGAGGCTTGAAATATTCTTTTTCTTTGCTTTTAAAAAAAGTTCCACTTTTTAGCCCAATAAAGTCCACAGGAGGCCCGGTAAAATCTCAGCTGCCTTGTGGAAAGCGCACAGCCCAAGGGTTTTCAGTGCTACAGCTTTTTAACTTACATTTTTTCCGCTCCACCCCATGAAAGTAAACAATGATGGTATGGAATCGTAGTTCTGGGAGGGGTTTACCTGGAATGCTCCACCGAGCCAGAGCTTGAAAGGGGCCTGTGGGGATGGGGGGAAGGGTGCAAGCTGGACAAAAAAAAAAACCCGGTAAGCATAAAGAGGGTCAAGCAAGACTTGAGGGTCACACGGACAACGGGTTAAGAAGGGGAGGGTGCTTGGGGGGTCCCCTGATTAAACACGCCTTTAGTCTTCTATAACTGGAAGTCTGGAGTGAATGGTGAAAGCAGAGCACGGCCTGCGCACCACATGGATGCACAACTTCCTCCGATATTCAGATCTGGCTGCAGCCACAGACAGGAAATTTCACCAGATGGACCACTCGTCGGAGAGAAAGGGCTACGCTTATCGTCCCTCTACTGGTATGTAACACGAGCTCTAGCTCCATCTGCGCAACAGAATATGGCCTGTGTGGTCTAGCACAGGGGTAGTCAACCTGTGTTCCTCCAGCATTCGCTGGCAGGGGGTCATGGGAATTGTAGTCCATGGACATCTGGAGGAACACAGATTGACTCCCTCTGGTCCAGCAGATGCTTTGAAGCAAGGAAGGCCAAACTCTCCAGATGCCTATGGGCTACAATTCCCATGAGCCCCTGAAGAACCACAAATTGGCCATCCCTGATCTAAAGCACTACTACTAAATGGTAAGCAGGTTCAGCTCTATCAACTTGACAGGAGAGAACGGGGAATGATATGCGGGATCGTGGACTGAGGGTTGCAGTAGGAGCGAGATCATCAAACTGCCACCAGCTTGCATGCAGAGTCCCTCAAGGAGCGGTCCTCTCTGCAGTCCTATTTAACATCTTCATGCGACCACTTGCTCAACTGGTGCCGAAGTTTGGGCTGGAATGTCACCAATATGCATATGACACCCAGCTCTTCCTCCTGATGGATGGCAACCCTGATTCCCCCCCCCCCCCGAAGTATTAGCCAGCTGCCTGGAAGCAGTGATATGGCTTAAACAGAGTCATCTGAAACTCAACCCTTCCAAGACAGAGGTCTTGTGGCTGGGCAGGAAGGGTCCAGATGAGGAAGCATGTCTACCCAACCTGGACAGAGTGGAGCTGTCAGTGGCTCACTTCGCCAGAAACCTAGGCATGGTCCTTGATGCCTCCCCACGTCATGAGAGAAGGGTGGCTGGCATTCTGACATCTTTAACAAGCCAAACTACCAGTGTCCTACTTGGACCCAGAACACCTGGCCACAGTGATACACGCAATGGTCACCTTTAGACTGAACTTCTGTAACTCGCTCTACGGAGGCCTGCCCTTAACCATGATCCAGAAAATACATCTCGTCCAGAATGCTGTGGCCAGGGTCCTCACAGCAACACCATGGAGGTCCCATACTCGGCCCATTCTCCAACAACTGTGCTTGTTACCAGTTTAATTCTGGTAATCACCTTTAAGGCCATCTGCAGTCTGGGCCCAGCGTACCTTTCTGCCTACACCCCTTAAAGTGTTCTACGATCTGCTACCTCCAACTGGCTGGTTATCTCTGGCCCCAAAGACCTCAACCAGGATCAGAACTTTCCCCGTCCTGGCCCCCACCTGGTGGAACATGCTCCCATAAGTAATCAAGGCCCTGACGGAACTCGAACAGGCATTTCGTTGAGGTCGACCAGAATCCAACATCTTCCACTGGCTCCCTGCTCCTCCTTCCCATGAAATTAAAATCCTAAACCGATCAATCATGGATCCATCTACATGTTGTAGTTATGAATTTACTGTTCACATGGTTTATTATTGTTCTATTATTATTTAAACAGTAATGACTGGGGAAGGCACTGGCAAACCACCCCGTATTGAGTCTGCCATGAAAATGCTAGAGGGCGTCACCCCAAGGGTCAGACATGACTCGGTGCTTGCACAGGGGATACCTTTACCTTTACCTATTATTATTTATGGTTACCAATTTTCTCTGTATTGTTTTTGTTCTATGTTCCATGTGAACCATCCTGAGCCTAAGGGGAGGGTGGCATATAAATTTAATAAATAAATGAATTAAAATATCAGAACAACAGTGAAAAGTATCGTCTAACTTTTTGATAGCTCGTACCGATATTATAGAACCTTTCCTAGAGAGGGGTCACACAAATTCATTTATCACAGCTTTTCTCCTTTGTTAGCACTTACCCCATAGAACATTTCAGGCTGATTGGTTAGCTGATTTTAAGCAAGTGGTACCACTAGATTTTTTATTTTTTTTAGAAAAAAAAAATCTACCACCAAATTTTTGTTATTGTCTATCTTGGGGCTACCCCGTTCTTCTTGTAGCTGGCTGTTACGGAGTTTGATCTTGAGACATTACTTCCCTATGTTGCAGGTATCCCATGGAGCCAACAAATATTTTTCACTGAAGCTTAAGTAGGATTAACCAAACTTGGAGGAAAGATTTTATTTCAGTCCCGCAGCTAAATAATCAAAATGTAGATTGTTTAGTTCAGGTCTAAAGAGATGTAGTAAGGGTAAGGGCTTCATTTGGACATCTCAACAAACCAGGGTTTATAAGTTGTGCTTATATAAACGAACTCTAGTTAGCCTATAAGCTTTGTGGAACATACCCTGGTTATCAACCTCTGTCTACTTCTTGCTGCTCTCTCACCTTCCAGAATGGAGGATACCCTCCTTATCCTAGTGTCTCTGTGGTGAGTCACAAGATTCCGACAAGCGCAGTTTATGAATTCAGACATGACAGCAAACCACGGTTTAGTTCAAAGAGCAGGTAACAAAACCAGCTACAAAACCATTTAGAGCCAGTTTGGTGTAGTGGTTAGGAGTATGAACTTCTAATCTGGCAAGCCGGGTTCAATTCTGCACTCCCCCACATGCAGGCAGCTGGGTGACCTTGGGATAACCACAGCACTGATAAAGCTGTGTTGACCAAGCAGTAATATCAGGGCTCTCTCAGCCTCACAGACCTCACAGGGTATCTGTTGTGGGAAGAGGAAAGGCGACTGTAAGCCACTTTGAGGTAGTGAAAAGCGGCATATAAGGACCAACTCTTCTTCTTCTTCTTCTTCTTCTTCTTCTTCTTCTTCTTCTTCTTCTTCTTCTTCTTCTTCTTCTTCTTCTTCTTCTTCTTCTTCTTCTTCCTTCTTCTTCTTCTTCTTCCTTCTTCTTCTTCCTTCTTCTTCTTCTTCTAAATGCAGGTTTGGGGTGATCCAACTTCATTCCTCCCCCCCCACCACCACCTAATTAGCTGGACTCTTTGCATTTGGACATCCCAACTAACTGGGGCTGGACCAAAGAACTGTTTCAAAAACATGATTTTATCATGATGGGTAAATGCAGGTTAAGTCTGGATGATCGACTTTGATGTAGGTAAGATCTGATACCCCAGTTCAGTGGCTTTCCAACTGTCCTTTAAAGTAAGCTGGGAAACAAGGGTGCTTTAATGAGAAGGCAGGCAAGTTTTTCTGTAAGGCAATTTACACCCTGCCAATACTGATCTGCCTTGAACTTAACAGTCTTAACGCTGTCTTGCCAGGAAAGGAGAAATCCCCAGAGTCTGGTCGTCCAGGTACTAGAAAGCGGATGCAGGTGCCTAGAGATTTGAAACATTTATTTCAAGGCTGGCTCCTAGAGAAGTTTGAAATATCTTTTCCTGTTCCTTCCGACAGCCTCAAGATGGCTCCTTCAACTTTCCCCCAAGTTAGAGCACCTGTTGATTCCACGGTAACGCTGAGACTTTTCTTGATTTTGCATTTTCTATGGACGTCTGCAAAACTTTCCAATGAGAAGCCAACAGCCATTGCTTTTGTGAGCAGCTCACAAATGTCTCAGGCACGGGGCCCCCAATGTGGCACCCATGGACACCATGCCACCCACTGATACTTTTCCTGGTGCCTATCAAGTATTTTAAGAAAGTGGGTGGGGCCATATGGGGGTCTTGCCCAGCAGGGCTTCTGACTGGCCTCTAGAAATCTGACTGGCTAGGCAGACGAAAACAGCATGATCTCAGCTGAAGCTGCTACCACATGGTTGGTTTTATTCTCTCCATTCCCAGTGTATTATTTTTAAATTGCACCTCTTCTTCTCTACATTTGAGCTGCTCCTGTGGGTGTGGCTCTGCTTCCTGTGGCAGACATCTTCTGTTTGGCTCCACCTCATCTGGCAGCCATTTTGTAGTTGCGCCCAGCTTCCTGTGTCAGAATCCCAGAGATGCCCACCTGCTCAAAAAGATTGGGCCCCCCCATTTTAGGGATATTAGGCCCATCACAGGTGGAAAGTGGATGAGACAAACTTCAGTTTCATCCAGGAAAAGCCATTTCCCCCCAGCTTTTTGCCTGCGGTGTGCATATAGGAGAGATCTGTATCTTCATATATCCAACTCCCCCCCCCCGCCCTGGGCACATCAAGCTACATCTGGCATTACATGTCCTTAAAGCATCCAACAGATGCGTGACTCTCTCTGTTTGAAGAAGAGGCTTGGAAAGGTGGGATTAAGGCTGCAACCTGACAGGTTCTTAACCTGCCCGACAACTGCAGGTTGAGGCCTCGGGTGTTTACCTTAGCTACAGTTTGAAGTTACAAACAGTTGCGGAGAGGGGGGAGAAGAATCTGGATGCCAGAAAACAAATTAAATCTGATCAAACGAACCACTGTTGAGAAGTCAGGCACCCTAAATAGGGTTTGAGTGTCGAGGAAAAACAGGGAGAACATGAATGTTTTTGACAGCTCTCCAGCTGAAAGAAGAAGGGCTGATTTTCAAACTCTGCTTTTCACTGCCCAAAGGAGTCTTAAAGTGGCTTCCAGTCGCTTTCTTCTCCCCACAGCAGACTCCCTGTGAGGTAGGTCGGGCTGAGAGAGCCCTGATATTCCTGCTTGGTCAGAACAGCACTATCAGGGTTGTGTCTAGCCCAAGGTCACCCAGCTGGCTGCATGTGGAGGAACAGGGAATCAAATCTGGCTCACCAGATTAGAAGCCGTCGCTCTTAACCATGATAACACACTGGCTCACGTGTATGGTGGCTAGTTACATTTGGGCAGCTTTCACCCAGACGGCAATTATTTTACCCCGTCAGACGATATACTGCGCTTGGAGTCATCTTTATTTTTCTATTTGTATGCCGCTGTTCCCGAGGGCTCAGCACAACTCACAGCAGTCCATAAATAATAAATCTGTAACATAAGGCATGACTGGATGGTGGGAGGAGTTGGGAATCATTGCCTACATCAGGGGTAGTCAAACTGCGGCCCTCCAGATGTCCATGGACTACAATTCCCAGGAGCCCCCTGCCAGCGAATGCTGGCAGGGGGCTCCTGGGAATTGTAGTCCATGGACATCTGGAGGGCCGCAGTTTGACTACCCCTGGCCTACATAATTGGCCATCCATCCAATAAACAGCCAATCAGGTAGGCTGCCCTGTCCCTGGCCTCATCCCTCTCCTTCTTCCATGTGGAAGAAGTGCCAGGCCGCTCTACTGGACTGGCTGCTAATGGTAAGCTAGCCAGTGAGGGGTGCTGGGAGGGGGGGGAGGCCTGGGACTGCGGGGCCCAGTTCGGGGGGAGGGAGCTCCCACCAACACTCAGCCCACCATGGCCTTGCCAGGCCTCAGTGGGGCTGCCTGGGTCAAGAGGGAGCCCCTGCCAGTGCTTGCCCCCTCCAGTGTTCGTCCCTACCCTGAGCCACACTGCTGCAGCCTCCCCAGGCCTCAGTGGGGCTGCTCAGGTCGGGGAGGGAAGGAAGGGAGGCCCCACCAGTGCTCACCCCTACCCCGAGCAGTCTCACCAGGCCTCAGCGGGCCTGCCTGGGGTAAGGAAACGCCTGTTGTATTTTTTTCTACAAAGGGCTTTTGTGCTGGTATAACATAAAACAGTAAAAGAGCATATAAGATCCTGACATTATCAATTTAAAATTAAAATTCCAACACTTTCCGAAGGGCCACCTCCTCTTTAGAGAGAGAGGGGCACATAAAGTGCATCATTAATAATTGAGGGGTGGGTAGCAGCCATTTCAGATAGGGAGGCCAGAAATTTTGATGCCGTTTCCAGGACTCAACCATCGACCTTGGCAGAACAGCTCAGTCTGAAAGGCCCTGTGGATCTTCAAGTTATCTCCAAATTTCTATTTATTTTGTAACTCATCTTGTGGACTTATTAGTTGAGCAGTGGTTTATACATAAAGTATAAATGCTCAAAAAAGTTCTCCTGTGTTTTTGACGATTTGCCCTCTGGCAAACGTGGCTAAGATCACCCCTTTTACACTACTAAATTCTTTCCAGTCTCTGTTACCTCCCAAGACAGAAGCAGGGCCGTTAGCCTTCAATATTTTATGGCTTGGAGTGAGAAAGGAGGCAAACTGCTGAGTTAGCTCTGGAAGATCCAAGTTCAAATCTCACCTCGGCCTTGAAGTTCATGGTGCTCAGGGTGAGTCAGGAGCTAACCTCACAAAGAGGCAAAATGCACCCTTGAAGTCTATGCGAGATCTAAGGGAATAAGTTATCAGATGAAGTTGTAGCTTCTTGTTGCTTGTACTCCATGGCAACTGAAACAACAGGCACAAAGGTCTTTGTAGACACTTAAAACTCATTATAAATAAGTAAGGCCCTGAGTTCAAGGATCTCCATATGCAAAGTTGGGAAAGATCTCTTGATTGCAACCTCCAAGAGGAACGATCTGCCAAATTCATTGGCATTGACCCACAAGGATCGTTGATCTACCTCAATACAAGGAAGTGTTTCAAGTACAGAGAAGCAAGCAGTAGCGCATGCACACCTTTCTGTGGCGTTGGCATGCACGATTTGCGTGGGCTATATATGCCATGTTGTGCAGATGCCATAGGGACAGCAAACAATTATTATCCCTAATTACCTCCAGGCCTTTAACCATACACTGTGCTTTCTACTCACACATTTCGACGGTTATTTATTCTTGCAATAACTGAAATACTTAAAAGACCAGCTGGGTCAAGAGCAAAGGTCCTTAAGATATACACAAAATGGTACCTAACTCAAGATAGATTACATCATTCTACTAAGCAATATCTTCCTGCAAGAATCGTGGCAAAACTGGCTTCTAGTTTCATACCGTGGTGAGGATGCTGGTAAGATGCAACTCTTCTGGGCACTAATCAGATATCAGATCAATAAAACAACAGGCTGTTCCATTCACCTCCAACCAAAAATAATTTTTTTCTGGGAGTTTTGGACAATAAAGCAACCCCTTCAAAAACAAGGGGTGTCTCTCAGTACTGTTATTAACAACAGCCAATGTCATGGTGGCAAGAAATGGGAACAAGAAAAAGTCACATATAGCTAGCAGCTGGTATAATAAAATCTGGGACGTCATGATAACAGACCAGACCAAAGGTCCACTGAAGCTAGGATCCTGCCACCTACAGCAGCACGCTAAATGCCTCCAGGAAGCGGCTGTAAGAATCCCCGAGAATCTCACGGTTAGTGGCCGTTGACAGAGTAATTATCGTTCTCAATTATTCTTTTTAAAAGCCATCTAAAGTCAGTGACCGCGTCTTGCAGCCGGCTGAACTGCACAGGTTAATTATAAACCATATAAATTATTGCTCTTTTGGTGCACACCCCAAACTGGTCAAGGATAATTCATCGTTACTCTGCTAGGGAGCAGGAACGGAGAGCCTCGTTAACCAGTCCAAGGAGGTTCTGCTGGCTGTGTGTATGAAAAATATAGGATTTGAATGTGGTTGTCCAACGCTCTTTGCTGATGGGTATGGGTGTATGCAGACACAAACCTCTCCCACAACCAGGTCCCCGTGGAGACCCAGCGGCTTCGCCTCTCCAGGTCCCAGGGCTGCTAGCTTGAGGCCCAAAGGGGTAATTATAAAGGTGTTTGTTTTCGATTGCCTCATTTAGATACAAGTGGATTCTGTTCAGCATAGAACCTGCCTCGATTCTGTGCATGTGGATGAGTCTGTGTTTTCACAGACACCCCCCCCCCACATACACACATGCATGTACATCTGACTCAACAGCCCCAGACTCAGAGAGGCAAAGATATTTCTCATTCCCTCTCTTAATAAGCATTGATCAGTTACCAAGAGGCCACACCCACAAAGCCAGTGTGGGACGGAGAGAAACCCTTGAGCCAGAAACTTTTTCGGGGCATCTCAGCACGGATCCCACAACCCTTACATCTCCAGGATGGCCCAATCGAACGAAGGCCTGGGCAATCCCCTGAGATGGACTCTTTTGAGGCACCCGGGCCTAAAATTAGAAGATCTGTTAACTACAGGCGGAGGGAAAGGGAGGGCTCTGTGGCCAGGGAACAGGCCCAAATTACTTTTGCCTTTATTAATTATGGTGTTTGCAACACCTGGGGCTACCACAGGTGAGTAGCAGCTGCGAACGCTGGGCTGGGCAAAAGTGGGGCCGTCCCAACAGGTTCCCAAGATAAGAGCAAATGTCTGTGAGGTCTACGGCAGGGGTAGTCAACCTGTGGTCCTCCAGATGTTCATGCTGGCAGGGGCTCATGGGAATTGTAGTCCATGAACCTCTGGAGGACCACAGGTTGACTACCCCTGGTCTACGGTACCTTGCCTCCAGTCCGCAGTTCCATCGCGCTTGCTTGCCGGAGACCGACATCGGCAGAACATTCCAGAGCTGGGGCGACAGCTGCTGTGCAAACGGAAGAGAGAATTAGGCTGTGGACACGAAAAAAGGAAGGGAGGGGGGAAGGGGGAGAGTGATCTGTCCTCCAAGAATATTGCTCTAGCTCTGAAGAGGCCCAACCCAAAGCCATCTTTTCTCTAGGTCAAAACACTTTATTGGCGGTAGAAAGTGCTGTGAAGTTGCAAATGACTTATGGTAAGAGATGAAGAGAGGTGGTTTACCATTGTCTGCCTCGCAGACCCTGGACTTCCTTGGTGGTCTCCCATCTAAACATTAACCAGGACTGGCCCTGCTTAGCCAAGATCTGAAGAGAACAGATCAATCTGAGCCATCCAAGTCAGGGCAAGGATGCCTAAGTACAGGGGAGAAAAGGAGGCTGAGGGGGGACATGATAGCCCTCTTTAAGTATTTGAAAGGTTGTCACTTGGAGGAGGACAGGATGCTATTCCCCTTGGCTGCAGGGGAAAGGACACGCAGTAATGGGTTTAAACTACAAGTACAACGATACTAGATACCAGGAAAACATTTTTCACAGAGTAGTTCAGCAGTGGAATAGGCTGCCTAAGGAGGTGGTGAGCTCCTTCTCACTGGCAGTCTTCAAGTAAAGGTTGGATACACACTTTTCTTGGATGCTTTAGGATGCTTTGGGCTGATCCTGCGTTGAGCAGGGGGTTGGACTAGATGGCCTGTATGGCCCCTTACAATTTTGTGATTCTGTGGGTGACAAAACTGTTGCTCTCCAGATGTCCATGGACTATGATTCTCATGAGCCTGTAGCAGGGGCTCATGGAACCTGGACATTTTGAGAGCCACATTTTGGCCAACTCTGCTTTAATAGGCTGAGATAAGCCCTGGCTTCTCTTTGTCTTTCAGAGGGAGCCTTTTGCCCAATTATTTCAACCACTGGGTTGATCCTCTATTTGGTGAGAGTCTGACTCAGTTCTAGGCAGTTCACTGTTGCCAGATAGTTTTGCACTGAGAAATCCCGTTTCCACCATTCAGCTTTAACTCCTCTCAGGAAAAATACCCACCCGCAGAGAACCTACTGCATGCGCTCTTATCTTTGCCTCCTTCAAAACAGCTTGCAGGATTGCCCAACAACTTATCAGTCACTCAATCACAGGGTGGAAGTAGAATTTCCTGACTTCAAAGGGCAAACTGCCAGAACAGTAACTCACACAGGAAAAGCAAGTAAGCATCTCTGGTACTGCATACTCTGACATCAAGGCCCCCTGAGGAAAGGCTGAGGGACTTGGGAGTGTTCGGTCTGGAGTAAAAACACAAGGAGGGCCCTGCTGGATCATATCAGTGGTCCATTTAGTCCAGTATATTGTCTCACACAGTGGCCAACCAGTTCTTCTGGAAGGCCAACTGCAGGGCACAGAGCCTAAGGCAGGGGTAATCAAACTGCGGCCCTCCAGATGCCCATGGACTACAATTCCCAGCGAATGCTGGCAGGGGCTCATGGGAATTGTAGTCCATGGACATCTGGAGGGCCGCAGTTTGACTACCCATGGCCTTCCTACAATCCTAAAAGCTCTGCTGGATCACACCAGTGGTCATAAGAACCTCAGAAGAGCCCTGCTGGATCAGACCAGGGGTCCATCTAGTCCAGCATCCTGCCCTACACAGTGACCACCCAGTTCCTCTGTGGGCCAACAACAGGTCAGAGAGGCTGAGGCCTTCCCCTGATGTTACCTTCTGGAACTGGGATTCACTGCCTGAATGTGGAGTCTCCCTTCAGTCACCATGTTGGAACAATTCTCCATGACTCTAATTCCCTTTTAAAGTGATCCATGCCTGTGGCCATCACTGTAACCTCTGGCAGCTAATTCCACATTTTAATCAGTCTCTGTGTAAAGAACAAGGAGTAGTTCCTTAGTCTCTGTCCTGAATCTACTGCCCATCAAGGTTAAGGGGTGTGTGTGTACGACTGCTCTCTTTTAAGTACTCAAAGGGCTACTGCTTAGAGGAGGGCAGGGAGCTGACCCTGTGGGCAGCAGAGAACAGAGTTAAATTACGGGTGGAACGGTCCTGCTTGGATATTAAGAAGTTATATGTTTACAGTAAGTGTAGTTCAGCAAAGGAATCGGCTGCCTAGGGAGGTGGTGAGCTCCCCCTCACTGGCAGTCTTTAATCAGCTGCTGTGTGAACGCTTGTCAAGGATGTTTTAGGCCAGCCTTTCTCAACTTTTTTACTATTGAGAAAACCCTCAACATTCGCTGATAAACCCCAGAAGTCATGCGATCCTGCAGAATATGTTTGGGAAGCAGATCTGTGGACACGCCCACCCTGGGCTCCTCCCCTCCCCACCCCCTCCAGGCCCAACATAGGCCATTTGGAGAGGGGAAGGTGGGTCATATCACTCAATAAATCAGGGATAGTCTAACTGCGGCCCTCCAGATGTCCATGGACTACAATTCCCATGAGCCCCTGACAGCGAATGCTGGCAGGAGCTCATGGGAATTGTAGTCCATGGACATCTGGAGGGCCGCAGTTTGACTATCCCTGCAATAAATGTTTAACAAATTTAAATATATTAATAATAATTAAGTCCCACCCATTCAGGAACCCTTCCAGGGCCATCAAGAAACCCCAGGGTTTCACAAAACCCTGGTTGAGAAAGCCTGCTTTAGGTTGATCCTGCTTTGACTAGGCTATTGGACTAGATGGCCTCTAGGGTCCTTCCCAGCTCTTCCTAGCCTTGCCTCCAGTTTTAACTCTGATTGTTTTCTCTTATAAAAACAACCTCTGCCCATGGTGATGGAGTCAAAAAGCTGGAGAAAGCATGAACATGCACTAACCACCCACCCCACCGCCATCGCATGCAAAGGGTTAACCGCGGCGTCAGATCTGGCCACCTGTCGAAAAGGACATGTGGGAATTTTCCGGTCCTGACCCTTGCTGCTGACCCCTGGTGACCAGGCTACCGGGGAAGCAAGCCAAAATATGGGAACCATCTCCCTAAGCATGAAAACTGACAACTCTGGGGGAATGGAATGAAAGTGGGTGGGGTGTGGGGCAGAGGCTGAACAAGGACCCAGCAGCTGAGGGGGTGGGGAAGGAGGAAGAGTTTGGAGCAGTCCCTGGCACTGATCCTGACCCCCCCCCCATCTCTTCCTCTGGAGAAATGGTGCCTCCAAATCGGAGACCCCGGAGTGACCGCACCTTTCCTCCTGCCACACTCACCCTCGCCTTCGGCCTTGGGTCATAGGAGGGTGTAAGGCCACCAAGGGTGGGAGGGGAGGGGAGAGGATGGGAGGGGAGGGGGTCACAAGCCCAGCATCAGCAGCTGAGGTCTGGTGCCACATATTCTGGGCCCTGGTTATAAATAGCCGGCGTTATAAATAATGCAGCATTATTCTCTCTATAATTATCGGGTGGGAAGTCTGTGGCCGGGCCCGGGCGTATTACGGGGGCTGGAGGCCGGCACCCGCCCGCCTCCTTCCAGGCCGGCTTCCTAATTGACACCCCTTCCCCACCGACTTATTGGCTGCCCCTTCTGCCAGAGTGACAAATAGGCCGTGGGCCCGAGGACCGGATCCCTCCATTACTCCAGGCCCCAAGCATTAAGAGGAGGCCCTGCAGCACAAACCGCATCCTTTGCATTTCAGCCGGAGGGGAAATAATGGAGCCAAGCCTTATCCCACTGGGAAGTTGGCGGGTCGCTGTGCTGATCTGAAAACAACGCTGGAGCCCAGTGGCACATTTAAGGCCAAGTTTAATTCTGGGCATGAGCTTTTGCATGCATGCGTGCTTCTGCAGGTCTGACGTGTGCATGCACACGGATGTTTATACCCAGAACTTAACACTTTGGTCTTAAATGTGACATTGCACTAAAACTTTGTATCCCATTGTGTATATGGGGGGGGGGGGGGGAGAGAAAGAAACAGGAATCTTAGTTTTGTTGCCAACCTCCAGGTGGTGGCTGGAGATGCCCTGGGGTTACAACTGACCTCCAGGTGACAGATCAGTTTACCTGGATAAAATTCTTGGGGAGGTAGGTCCTATGGCTTTATACCCCACTGATGTCCCTCCCCAAACCCCACCTTCCAAATCTCTAGAGCTGGCAACCTCAGCCCTAACTGGCAGAAGTTGATTTGAGAAGAAATCTACACCCCAGTACGCTCAAAGACACACCCTCTGACCTGCTCTCTAAGGACTTTGCCCTAATTTCACACACTGGTGATTATGCAACAGAGAAAAGTATACCATATATGCTCCGAGACACTCTTGATAGACTGCAGAACAAATTTGGATCTGTTTCAGCAGCACCACAGTAGGCAATCTCAGAACACAAGCATGACCCATACATTTGGTTATTTCATTTATTCCTAGGGTTGCCAGCTCCAAGTTTTATTTATTTATTAGATTTTTATACCGCCCCCCCCCATATGGCTCAGGGAGGTTGGGAAATAGCTGGAGACTGGGGTGGGGGTGGAGGGTAGAGCCTCAGGAGGGTGGGATTCGGGGAGAGGGGGTGCCTCCGCAGTGTGTACAACCAGGCAGGGGTAGTCAAACTGCGGCCCTCCAGATGTCCATGGACTACAATTCCCATGAGCCCCTGCCAGCGAATGCTGGCAGGGGCTCCTGGGAATTGTAGTCCATGGACATCTGGAGGGCCGCAGTTTGACTACTGTCGTCCATGGACATCTGGAGGGCTGCAGTTTGACTACTGCGACTGCTGGCAGGGGCTCATGGGAATTGTAGTCCATGGACATCTGGAGGACCACAGTTTGACTACTGTAGTCCATGGACATCTGGAAGGCTGCAGTTTGACTACTGCGAATGCTGGCAGGGGCTCGTGGGAATTGTAGTCCATGGACATCTGGAGGGCCGCAGTTTGACTAGGCCTGAACCAGAGAGTCCACCCTCCATGTTCTTCAGGGGAACTGATCTTGGTTCTATGAAGGTCAGCTGCAATAGTGGGATTCTCCAGGTACCACGTTGAGGTCAGCAGCCCTGATTCTCCCCCAGGGGGGACCCAAAGTTGCTTACACCATTCTTTTCACAATATCCCTCTGAGGGAGGCTGGGGGAGATCTCCCAGTAAACTGCCGTAGTCCAATGCTCTGACCATTCCACCCCCAGTAAAAAAAAACCCTTCAAGTCCATTATTAAGATGCAAACCAATGAATCCATTCGAATGACTTTTTGTTTCTGCTCCTCTTCCCCCCCCCCCCCCGCCGAGATTTTAGTAAATATTACCCCTCCTCCTCCTCCACAGGGACCAAGGCCTCCAGATTCTGCAGCAGTCAAGATCCCAGCAACTGCTAGCATTCAGCCACTACGCAAGGGGAAACTGAGGCAGGCCAGGTGGGGTGTGTGTGGGTGTGTGAGGGGAATGAACAGCAGAGATGAAGCCTGGGAATTCCCATTGTCTCACCCTCCTCCAATTGAGTGACAGAACCAAAGCCCCGCCCCCCTTCAAGGTGGATCCTTGCCCCCAGATCCACTGCAGGCTTCCTCAGAGGTAAGATGCACTAAAGACAGCATGTGGGTCAGGGATCGTGGGCTCCATTTCAGCCACACAAGTCCCCGGGTGGCTCCCGGCCCACTCCCCATTTCTCAGTCCAACCGACCAGCCAGGATTGGTGGGAAAGAGAATACGGGTATGATCCCAGCAGCAGGTGAAGGAAACATGGAAAGAAAATGAATCAAAGGCTTTCACGGCCGGAGGCAACTGGTGGTTGTGGATTTCTCCGGGCTGTGTGGCCACAGTCTGGTAATCTGGCATTTTGGCGTGGAGAGATTCTCATCTTGCCGTGTCCTACCTCTGAAGACACCAGCCCCAGTTACTGGCAAAAGGTCAGAAACTACCAGAACACAGCCAGGCCACGTCGCCTGGAAAACCCTTCAGCGGAGAATCCCAGAAGTTCAGGCTCTCCAGAACTTGAAAAGTCCCTTCATTCACTTGTACAAGTAATGATCATACCAAGTTGGCTCCTCCCCCCCCCCTTTCACAGCTGGGGGAGTTTTAAACCTAGGCCTGGACAGTGTGTTTGACTGTGGCTGTACGGCAAAGCAACTGGAGCAACCAAAGATTAAATGGACCGAAAATGGCTCCACATGAATTCCTAGGCCACAGCGATGAATGGCTGGCCCCAGAAGCGCATGACAGTTTGCAGGAAAGCTCTGAGGTGTCATCCCTCCCCCTTAAAAAATGGGACACCCATCAACCACCACTTTGCTTTGTGTTCAAGGACTACCTACTACTTCCAAAATTTATCTATCCATCCATCCATCCATCCCACTTTTCTGGTTGGGGGGGAGAGTTCACATCCTATAGGGCAGTGGTCCCCAACCCCCGGTCCGAGGACCGGTACCGGTTCGTAGATCAGTTGGTACCGGGCCGCGGCTCCTCCTCGTCCTCCTCCCCGGCTGCTGCCTTGGGGGCTGCCCTGCCGCTCTGCCACCGGCTCACCTTTGGTGCTCTCCAGCAGCCACCATGGCTGGGGCTCCCCCTTAGCGTGGCACTGCGCAGCTGCTGCTGGCAGCACCCCCCAGCAGGTGGCGGGAAGTCAGGGGCGCAGAAGGAAAAGCAAGTGGCGCAGAGGCTCAGGCGGCGGTTATGTTCCTTGGCAAAAGACTATCCCCCCCTCCGGGCCTCAGTAAAATTGTCAAGCATTGAACAGTCCCCGGTGATAAAAAGGTTGGGGACCACTGCTATAAGGAAGAATCCTTCACTTTCAGACCCTTCCTAAAATAGCGGGGGGGGGGGGTGGCAGGCTTCTCCCTTCCAGATAGCGCTCTCCTCCCGCAACTATCCCCCCTCCCAAAAAAGTTTTATATGAGTGCCTTTTCCAGGGGCACAGCCCAGATCGATAGAAACGCACGCTGCGTCTCCCCAGATCGGCCAAGTGCCCCGCATGCAACTCTCCCCCCCTCCGCCCCACATCACCCCCCCCCCCAAGAGTCACTTACAGAGCAAAGAGAGGAGGAGAAGACGGGAGGTGTCGGAGCGGAGAGGGGGGCGAAGGGAAGCAACTCAGGAGAAGAGGGGAAGCTCCCTGGCCGGGGGTGGGGTGGGGGGCAGCCCTCCCCCGATCAGCCGCCCTCGGGCCTGCCCGGAGCCGAGTGGGGGTCCGCCGAGGGCGAAGGGGAGCGCGGGGGTATATTTAGCTCCAGGGCGGGGCCGGGAAGGAAGCGGCGGCGAGGCGGGCGCGAAGGCGGCGGCTTAACGTGAGCCGGGCCGGCCGGGCGCCTTGTGACTCCGCCATCGCCGAAATAGCCGCGGGAGGCCAAAGGAAAAGTTTGTTCCTGCGGCGGAATTAGCAGCAGGCGCTAAAAACAGCTGCTGCGAAATCTGGGCTGCTGCCGCTGCTTCCCCGCCGCCGCCGCCTCCCCGCCCCGGGGGTCCTGCCAGCTGGCACCGCGCCCCTGCCCTGCCCTGCCCGGGTCTGGGCAGGCTCCGGGCGAGGCACAAGCACGGGCCCGCACGGCCGTTCGCACGCACACACCAGCACACGCCTCCCGCCCGCGGCACCTCTCGCCCGCCTGCACACCGACGGCGCCCCGACGGCGCAGCGACCCCTGCCGGCGGATCTCCGAGAGTTTTCCTGCCCTTCGCCCGATCTCTGCATGAGTCGCCGCTCGAGCCCCTGCCTGTCGTCCCTCCCCGGGAGAGTGCCGCTGGTTACAGCCTTCTGCTGCCATGGCGGTGGGGTGGCATCAGGGGGGAGGAGGCTGCCCAGTGTGTCTCTGTTAAAAGGTAAAGGTATCCCCTGTGCAAGCACCGAGTCATGTCTGACCCTTGGGGTGACACCCTCTAGCGTTTTCATGGCAGACTCAATGCGGGGTGGTTTGCCAGTGCCTTCCCCCGTTTTACCCCCCAGCAGCAAGCTGGGTCCTCATTTTACTGACCTCGGAAGGATGGAAGGCTGAGTCAACCTTGAGCCTGCTGCTGGGATCGAACTCTCATCCTCATGGGACTTTGCGATTTTGTCTCAGTTGGGACTTTGCTAACCCTGACTTGGAGAGCCCAGGCAAGCCTGAGTGGGATCGACACTGAATAGCCATTGGATGGGAGGCCACCAAGAATTTGGAGAATTCCTCCTCCAAGGAACACTAGGGGTCATGACCCGGATTCAAGAATGGCAGACCGCATCCAAATGTCCCTAGCCTGGCTGCCCGACCATCCTTGGATCTCCTGGGTATATACGACACACGCCATGCAAGAAATAGTTAATGAATAAATCTGACTTCTTTAACTGCATTTATGGAACTGGAAGTGTCCAATGGTCCCATGATGCAGAGGCCCAGAAGAAGAGGCTCTCTGTTGTGTCTCTGTATGTGGAGTAATCTGGAAGAACATCCAGAGGGGTAACATCTGAGACTGATGAATTCTCCCTGTGATCAGAAGGCTGTCTTTCCTCTTTTTTTCAGTTTGTTCCCTTAGAATTCACTTGCCTTACAAAAGCACAAATCTCCTTAAACACTCTCCATTCATTAATTTCCCCCCACTCACCATTCTCCTCCAACAGCGCCCAAAAGTGCTTGCATTGTTCTGTCTTCCATTGTATTATCACAACAACCTTGCAAGGTAGAACCTTCTGAGAGTGAATGAAAGACCCAAAGTCACCCAGCAAGCAATCACATCAAAGTAAGGATTCGAACCTGGCTCTGCTAGATCCTAGCCTGACACCCGGCTCCTATTCCTAATTTTAAAGCCCAGATATGTCAAGAACTACCACCATCCTTGGCTTCGAAGCTACCATGCCGTCCAAGGCCCACCGAGGATTGGCCCCAGAAAATGTTTCCAGTCCACTGGCCCAATCCTGCAATATGTCACGTACTAACAAAAAAGCTCTGGACATGTACATAGACTTGGTCTCCCACTGAGGACTGAATCAATGCGGGCTACCTTTTGTGGGGGCAGAAGCAAGCAAGCCTTTGAGCAGCACAAAACTCTTTATCACTAATGGAGATCTTAGCCTCTTGGGTCGCTGGAACTTCTTGCTCATCAATGGAAAAAAACACATACACCGTTAAGGGATGAGGTCACTTTTGTCTCCGAAATGAGAAGTATGCACATTGGGTGTGCACTCCGCTTGTTGTACTCTAGGATTAGTTCTTCTCCCCCCCACCCCTGTTTTGCCTGGGGAAGAATCCTGTACAACTCAAGAGTGAGCTTATTCTTAAAAAACAGTCCTAAGTAGTCACTGTTTTGCTTGGTTTGGTTATTTTGCATCAATGTACCACGCGTTGCTGAGCCTTCTCCCTGTGAGATTGCTCTGGTATCTCAAGAGTCCCTCTCCTCCTTAAGGGCCCGCTTCCAGGCCATCGGAGACGGATTTCAGAAGTCATCTTTGGACACAGGACCTGCGATGCTGCGGAGGGGTGATGGTATCCCCCCAGCATCGTTCAAAAAGCAGGCCTGGGGGTTACTCGCAAAGGGGAAATTTAACTCTTTCTGACCCCGTTCTGAAGGAATCCCTCCCCCTACACACTGTTCTTTTTATTATTATAGATTGACTTCATTTATATCCCAACTTTCTCCCCAATGGAGCCCCAAAGTGGATCATGCCGTTCTCTTCTCCTCTGCATTATCCTCACAAACTGGCAGAAGGGATGTGACTAGGCCAGCAGTGTGGGGATCCCATCTGACCTTCCTCCAAGGAGCTGACATTATTACCTCCCTCTACAACTTTACCCTTGCAACAACCCTGCAAGGTAGGGGAGGCCAAAAGGATGCGATTGCTTCATCATCCTCCAAGGTTCCTTGATGGAGCGGGGATCTGAATCAGGGTTTCCCAAATCCGAGCCTGACCCCTTAGCCCTTTGGCCATGGAGCAGAAGATCTAATCACAATTCCTTAAAATATGAAACTATTCCATTGTTTATTTTGGTTTGGCCTCTTTTGCTCGATTCATGCCCTGCCTTTCTCCACAATGAGGTCCCAAAGCAGCTTGCGTCCTTCCCCTCTGCCCAGTTTTATCTTCACAGCAACAGCTGGGCTGTATGGGAGTGACTGGCCCATGATCACCCAGCAAACTTCCACAGGATTTGAGCCTGGAGTCTTCCCGATCCTAGTCCGACTCTCTGACCCTTACACCACAGGGTCTCTCTTGCAAAATAATTCCTCTAACCCAGCCTTTCTCAACCTTCTGACCCCGGAAGAGCCCCTGAAATAAGTGTTCAGGCTTCAGGTTATGCTGGCTGGCCATGCTTCCCTGCCACACCTCTGGAAATTACATAATTGTGACCTGCCACGAGCCGGTTAAGGAGTGGCGGGAAATAAATCAATAATAATAATAATAATAATAATAATAATAACCCTTCATCTTTCTTTCACTCCCTCCTCCTGACTTTACTACTACTACTACTACTACTACTACTACTACTACTACAGCACAGGCTCATGCAAGCTGGAAAGAAGGGCCGGAGTTGAGAAGACAGCCCAGAACCCCCCCTCCCATACCACACCACAACTGATCCCCATCTTTGATTCTTACACCCACAACCTATGCACCGAGGTGGCCAGTTCCATAGCTTGTGGCCAAATCCGTTAAGGCAGGAGGGGAAAGGCTACGGAGCCCTTCTGGAGCTCCTTCGGACCGCTGGTGATCCACTGATCCCTGGTTGGGGATCCCTGCTCTAACTGCACACAAACCCCACCATGGGGTTCTGATTCATTTCCCACATGAGTTTCATGTCATTATTGGGAGGCAAAAGAACCCTCTGTGTGCCGCACGCCCTCCTTGACTGGATTATGGCTTTGTATTGGCACCCGCGGTATGACCAGGACTTGGTGAATTGATCTATTTTAGTTCCAATTTCAAATTTCAATCCAGGAGAGGCGGTGGGGGCGGGAGGGGAAGGGAGCGTGAATCCTCCTTGGAGGCAAACATGTCTGTTGGTGCATGGGCAGATGGGTGTTAAAATAGTGCTTGCATCGGAGAGGCATTGCTCATATCATTGCACACGCAGGAAATCTGGAGCCGTCGTATGTGTTGTTCAAGAAGAGACGAAAACAGGGACAGCTTGGATTTGGGTTCTGCTCGGCTGAGGATGCCATTTCCCAAAATGGCTGCTCGGGAACTATGGAAAGAGAATTTTGAGCGAATTCTTACCGAAACCGTTGCAAACCGGTACACGAGTGATCCTTGCTGATGCTGACCTTAAAAACTAAAGTATATCTACTTAAAAAAAAGCCCTGCTTTCCCCCAATTTCATAGCAACATCACACCCCCCCCCCCGAGGGTACCTAATGTTAACTATGTCTGGCATTATGATTTCACGTTGTTGGGTGTTCCTCAGGAATGATCCTCAGGTCCCATCTGGAGGATGACATTCCTGGATTATTTCTTGCTTCTTTTCCACCCACTAGCATTGCTGGGACAACAAAAAGGTCGGTAAAAGTTCTTTTCTGCTACTTCTTGTTGGTATATGCAAGATCTATAGCATGCAGCCATAGCATGCCATGGCTGAGGTTCCCCCTCGGTGTGGCACTGTGCAGCAGCAAAGGAGGCTCAAAGCGACTTACAGTTGCCTTCCCATTCCCTTCCCCACAGCAGACACCCTGTGGGGTGGGTGAGGCTGAGAGAGGCCTGATATCACTGCTCGGTCAGAACAGTTTTATCAGTGCTGTGGTGAGCCCAAGGTCACCCAGCTGTTTGCATGTGGGGGAGTGCAGAATCGAACACGGCTCGCCAGATTAGAAGTCCGCACTCCTAACCATTACACCAAACTGTCTCTCACCAAATTTTGCCAACCTCCAGGAGGGGCCTGGAGCTTTCCTGCTTTTCAATTGATCTCCAGACTATAGAGATCAGTTGTTCTGGAGACAAGGGCTGCTTTTTGGTTGGCTGACTTCATTGGTACCCAATGGAACTGTGCCCTGCTATACTGACCTTGATGGACCAAGGGTATGATTTCATATAAGACAGCTTCATGCATTCAAGAGCAGCCATGTCAGTCCCCACAAAAACTCAAGGATGTTCTGTCCTGTGTTACTGATTTCATACATGAAACTGGCATATTGTAGAAAACAGGCTGATGCTATTTTTAGTTTCTCCTGCCGCTGCGTGCAAGTATCTAGTGCAGCCTTTTTCAACCTTTTGACTGTGGAGGAGCTCCTAAAATGAATATTCAGGTTTCGAGGACCCCCCAAAGTGATGTAAGCTTCCTGCAACAGCCCCGGAAGTGGCAGAAGCATCCACGCCAGGAGTAGTCAAACTGCAGCTCTCCAGATGTCCATCGACTACAATGCAGTCCATGGACTGCATTCGCTGGCATTGGCTCATGGGAATTGTAGTCTATGGACATCTGGTGTGCCACAGTTTGACTACCCCTGATCCACACCCTTCGCTCTTTTTTCACTCCCTCCACCCTCCTTTATTACTACTATGGTGGCTTTGCCTCATGTAGGCCGGAAAGAAGGGCAGGAGCTGAAAAGACAGCCTGGACCAGCCATAGCACGTCACAACTGACTTCCTCCCTCTGATTTTTACATCCACAGCGTACCCATCAAGCCCCATGGGTGGAGGCAGCCAGTTTCTAACTTG
The DNA here is from genome assembly GCF_049243985.1 of Paroedura picta. NCBI lineage: Eukaryota > Metazoa > Chordata > Lepidosauria > Squamata > Gekkonidae > Paroedura > Paroedura picta. Next base: position 17,920,769 of record NC_135373.1, read on the forward strand.
TGGCCAAGTCCATTTAGGCAGGAGGGGAAAGAATGCAGCCCCCAGCTGGAGGTCCTGGATGGGAATCCCTGATCTAATGTCAGACATCAAACTGCCATTGGTCCAGGCACACCAGATTGCGGATTGGCATTTTTTAGGTAACCTGTGAGACCTGGAGAAAAGTAGGGAACAAACAGAAGGTTGCCTTTGAAAGGGGGTTATAACTCAGCACATGCGCAAAACATCTTTGAGCAGCAGTCATTTCATGCCAGAAAGGAAAGGCTTTTTGTGCATGCCCAGAAACACTTTGCGCCCTCAAGATGTGGAACAGCAAACAAATTAGCTTTGTTCCACCCAGGGAAACGGGCCCAGGTTGCCCAATTATACGCATGTTGGCACCAACAAGGTGGGGTTCCGTTGTCGATTTTATGGAGAAACTGAGAGATCAATAGGGTATTTAAGAAGTATTTTTATTCTTTAGTTTTATTCTTTAATTTACAGGTTTTTAAGCCCAACTCTTCTTTGCCACCCCAAGATACTGTGGGGGGAGGGAGTTTAAATATAATAACTATAAAATAAAACAAATATGTTCAGAACAAACCTGCCAGAAATGTGGGGAGGTGCTAGGAGCTGTAGGGAGTATAAAAGGTACTGCTGCAGTTCACATTCCGATACTGTTCTGAATCTACCCCTTCTAGGGGCACCCACAAGGCATTTCAGGCGTTAACCCCCAATCAGAATAGAATTGACCCAGTGCTCACTGCGGATCCCAGTCTCTACAACAGGGGCCAGACAACCAAGAATCCACATTTCTGATACACTCCGATGTACTTTTGGAAGTTTATCTAGGGGTCCTCAGTGGAAGGCTCAGGTTCCAGGCTTCCAAAGGCTGCAGACCCCGACCCTGGAGTTTGTGTGGGATCACGACGACACCCAGTAAAGCTAAGAGGACTCCGTCTGGCCCCAAAATTCTTCGCACCAAGGGATGAGTCAGTGAGGAAGGGAATTTCCCAAAGGGAAAGAACTCAGGAACTATTTCTATAGTGCCACGGTCAGCATTCTTGCTTGGCTCTTATTAGAAAGGAAACTTGGGCGGGGGGGGGGGGGGCGGCAGAGGGAAATCTTAGTTCCGCCCTTAATGGGTGGGGGCTTGTGATCTAAAAGTCTAGAATCACGGGTGACCAAACTGTGGCCCTCGAGATGTCAATGGACTACAATTCCCATGAGCCCCCGACAGCATTCGCTGGCAGCGGCTCATGGGAATTGTAGTCCATGGGCATCTCGAGGGCCAATTTGCCCACCCCTGAAGGCAAGGAAGCGCGAGCGAGCGCCAGAGCCGCCCCCCATATGGGGAAGACAACCTGCACGGAAAACACTCAAGTTTCAATGCACGGCGTTGGGGGGGGGGGGCGTTCGCGGTCGGCTGAGGGTGCGAGCAACATTGCACGTGGACTACACCGGCGCGCAGGCGCGAGGAGGCGACGAGTCCCCCAAAGAAGCGCGTCCGCACGTTCCCGAAGCCCGAGTCTTCCTTGCCTGTCCCCGTACTGCGGTAGGTCCCTTCCCATTGGCTCCGAGCCCCGCGCGTCTCCACCAATGCGAGCAAGTCACGGTGACCTCATTCCTCGGCCACCCCGACCGCGGATTGGCTGTCGCCGGCCCTGCCTTTTCGGCCCCACGTGGGGAAGGGGATCCCGGTCCGGTCGCTGATTGGCCGCGGCGCTGTCGGCGGCGGCTCCGCTGTTGCTGAGAGGAAGCGAGAGGGGCCCCGGCCAGGGCAAGAGAGGCCAGGAGCGGACGGCGGGTGAGTTGATGAATATGCTAATGACATGCAAATTACATTCAAATAACCCTTCGGCGGAGGGGGACCTGAAGAGGGGTACGAAGTCCATCCTCCCCCCCCCCCACTCAAACACCTCAGGAGTTGTACTTTGCTGCTCGGGGGGGAGGGGATGGGCTTGAGGAGTAACCAAAGAGAGCAATTATGGGAGTTGTAGTCTTTCCTGGGGGGACTCCTCAGGATAGCCTACAGGGTGGAATGCCTCGGTGGACCACCCATCCCATAAGGCTTTGCGCGGGCCCGTAGCCTGCTTAAGGCGCTTTGCTTCCAAAAGCATGATGGGTGACCTAGTCTTTTTACGGCCGCCGTCCTCCTCTTCCTATGAGGGGCGAAGTGCCGGTCTTGAATACTTGAATACTCAGCCCCATGAGGCAGCCGCCCTGAAGAACTGGTTCGCGGTCCTTCTTGGGAGTTGTAGTTCTTTTTGTATAAATTTCCTAGCGTCCATGACGGTAGCTGAACTACGAGGTCCGTGAGGGCTTCTGAGCCGTACTTTTCTAGCGGGTCTACTGGTTTACCGCAAAGCGAGATGGGAATTGTTGTCTTTGCCTTGGCAAGATTTATCTCTCCTCAGCAGGGAATTGTATTGAGAAGTCAGTGTCCCATAAAGCACTGCGTCTTCTGGCTTGCTCCGTTCTGTTCGTGGGGCATTCCGGGAATTACATTGGCATGAACATTAAACAGATTAATTAGCCGTGGAAAAAGTCTTTGAGGACTACATGTCCCATGAGGCACGAAGAAGCTAACGCTTCCTGTTCGCCTAGCTCCAGGTAAACAAGTTCTATATGCTTGGCTCCTCCTCTGTTTTCTTATTGGGTACTGTATGTAGAGCATCGCCTACTTCTTCTCACATTCGTTTCGCGATAGGCTACTGTAACTGCTCTTCTCCAGAGACTGGCAGGCATACTTTCAAGAGGCAACCGCCCCTTCTTTGCGCGGATAGGCCTAACCAGCTGTCTGTCTTGGTAAGTGGGCTAATGCGCAAGCCCTGCCGACTTCCGATTGGTCGACGTGAAAATCTGTCACCTAGTTGTGGCCGCTGATTGGGTAGCGGTTCCAGCTGGTCCAGATTCATTCACCATTTTGTCTGTTGGAGTAAAAGGGGCTCGGAGGGGCCGAGAGGGGCTCGGGCTGGACCATCGGAGGCCGGGGGGGGGGAGGGGGAAGGATTGGACTGTACCAAGGCACCTTGCACAGGGGTAGATTCCGGCTTTACTGAACTCCCCGGAAAGGGAGTCATTCAGGTAAGGGGGTTTGGGAGGTACCAACTCTAGTACCCCCCCCACGGAGGGGGCAATAGGAAGACCCTCGGAGGGCAACATCTGCAAAGAATCCTGCAGAACTGCGGTAGAATGCACCAACTTTGCTGCCCCAGTTGGGTTCTGGGAGATACCAACTCCGTTATTGACAGTAATAATGGGGGAGGGTCTAGGGGGTCTCTTGCCCACTTTCAATGCACTGCAACTTAGTTCGGTGCCCCCCCGCAAAGGGGGCTAGGCTGGAGCCAGGGGCCGATTTCATGGCTCCCAAGACAGTGACTGCAACTTTGTGGCCCCCTCCCCTGTTCCCAGGAACGTGGGCTTGGAGCCAAGGGGCATTTGGGGAGGGGGGAGCATAAATATAACGGGGTAGTTGTGAGGTGGCATTTGGCAATCCCGGTGCCTGTTCTGCCTTGATCGGGAGGAAGGCCTGGCTAGTGCGTGTGCGGAGAAGGAATTGCATAAGAGGGGAGGGTCTTAGGGAGGTGCAGGAGGAGGGAAGGGAGGGGAGTACATTGGGGGGGGGGGTTGGAGAAGAGAGAGAGACACACATACACTTGGGCAGGAATAAGGACACCTGTAGGGAGGTGATGGGGCATTCAGGCTCGGAAGACGAGTTTGTGTGTTGTAAATGTTTGCATCTTGTTGACTCTAGAGGGGTCGGCAGAAGACAGTGATATGGGATAAGGGGGAAAGATGGAGTCAGCGAAGAAAATCCTTCCAAACAATGCTTGCATTGAAGGAGTGAGGATGAGAAGGGAAGGACTGACCATACAGAATTTGTGCTAAGGAATGATACCTGCACTCTGAATGCCAGGCTTTGGACCCAAGAATAAGGGAAGGCAGCAGCAACAAAGAGCACCTCTAAGCATGCACAGAGTATCTTCCCCGTTCCATCCCAGAATAAGGGTGCATGTGTCGAGAGGTTTTCGAAAGCTTTTGGTTTTAGAAATGACCCGGAGTGGAAATTGTGTGTGTGTGGGGAAGGGATGTTTCAAGGGGCTGAAAACATCATGGCTATGGAGAATTAGGGATGATGATCTTCTCTTGAAGAATTTGATGTTGGCAGGGCGGCACCCTGCGTGAGGGTGTGGTGGTAGAGAGATTGAACAAAAAAAAAAAAAAACAATTCAAAATGTTCTATAGCCAGACCTTTAGATGGTTGAGCCTCCCTCTGTTTTTCTGGGATTTCTCTTTTCCCTCTCTTTTCTTGAGGGGTGCGGGTGGGACAAGACAGGAGGAAAGCTGGATGAAGCCCTGCTTGACTGAGTCATTTGAAGGGCTTGTGATCCCTTTGGCATTCCTTTGCACCCTTCCTATCTTTGGGCAGCAAGTGACTTGGGAATGTTTCTTTGTATGTGTGTGTGGGGGAATTCCTTGGGAGTGTTCCCAGTAAATGGCTCCCTCGACTTTTCACGTCTCTCCTCCCCCATGGGGAAGATGGTAACTTCCCACAAACGGCTGTCCCAGTTTAGGCCTGCAAAGCTCAGGGTGCTTCTGAGTTGTGATACTGCGAAGAAGTGCTCCAGGCCTAGCTCATGAATGAGCATACTTTGGAAAAATCAAAGTATTTAGATTTACCATTAAATATTTGTTCTTTTTTTAAAAAGGCTATTTGATGTCAGGATGGGCATTTGGTAGCTTGCAGTCTTCACAAATCTGGCTGGAAGGGTTTGCCATCTGGCCCTGTCCTAGCCCTCGGTTGGAAAGGATTCCTCCCTCCCTTCTTAATCTGGATTTGGGGTTTATTTTATGTGTGAGCCAAAGGGAAGATGACTCTTTAACCCCTTCTTCTACTGACAGCAGACGAAGGGTTCAGTCAGTGCAACAGCTTGTTCCTCAAGCAACCTCTCTGCTCCTTCTGCCCTGGGTGGTGCGTGGTGAGGGCTCCATAAGGTCCCATGTGGCTGTTGACTCCATGAGGACAGGAGGCAGACTTTTTTCCTTGTTTCTGGGCCGTGCCAGGGTAAGTGGAGCCAAGCTTTCTGGCCCTCAACTCTTGCTCAGTTGACAGCATGGTCCCTGGCTGAGCCAAATATACATCCACAAAGGACCTAACTTACAAAAAAAATGCTGCAAGTGAGTTACAGTTTTCTTGATGCTTCCTTTGTTCTTTGAGCCCCTGCCAAAGTGTTCTGTGTGACCAAACGTTTGTACTTCTTGTATGCAGGGCTTTAGGCCTAGGTTCCATCAATGGGTAACTCTCCACTTGCTGACCATTTCCTAATGTTTTCAAGAAGATGATAGACAAAGACAAGAATCTTGTCCCCAGGAAAGTCTATCCCTCCCTGTGCAGTCTTGTGGGTGGTTATTCATTGGCCATGAGAATGATGGGCGGGGGGTAAGGTGGGGTGGGGATGGGAAGAGATTATAATATGTGGATCTCCTGTCTCTCCTAATGGAGTGGCTGTGGCTCAGTGCTAGAGGTTTCCTTATCATGCAGAAAGTGCCTGGTTCAATCTCTAGCTCAAACATCGGGCAGCAGATGGCACGAAGAAGAGGAGTATTTTAATGCCTCACTTTTTTACTACTTTAAGGAGCCCTATAGTCACGTTTCCCTTCCCTTCCCCTCCCCACAACAGGCATCTTGTGGGGTAGGTGGGCCCGAAAGTGTTCTGAGAGAGTGATAACCGCCCCAGGGATCAATCCCAGCTCTCCAGATGAGAGTGGGCTGCTTCTAAGTCCTGTACCACAGAGGGATGAGAGTGCTCTACCTGAGTTGCCAACCGGAGTGGACAATATTGACCTTGTCAATTAATTTGGTCTGCTTTGGTATGTTTGGTGTGTGCAAGGGGGGTTCTCTTTCACAGACAGAAGGAGCTGCCAAATACTGATTTGGATCATTGGTCCCTCCAGGTTGGTCTTCTCTACCCAGACTGGCAGCGGCTCTCCAAGGTCTCAGCCGGAGGGTCCTAGGGGGAGACCAATTCCTATCAGCTGCCACCGGATCTTTTTACATGGAGACAGTGCAGAGTTGGGGTTCAGGGCTCAGGGCTGCCGTATGATCGTAGTGGACATGCTTGAAGCTGCCTGGTACTGAATCAGACCCTTGATTCATCAAGGTCAGTATTGTCTGCTCAGATTGGCAGCAGCTCCCCAAGGTCTGAGGCAGAGGTCTTCCCCTGCTCCTTTTTAACCTCCTGCCTGCTCCTTTTTAACTGGAGATGCCGGGGATTGAATCTGGGACTTTCTATCTACCTACTTATCTACCTGTTTGTGGCTCCACCCGCCCATTTGTCCATCTAGTTATATATTGATTCACTCCCAAACCAGCCTGGGGAGAATTCCAGTCCTTATAATAGACAATCTGTGGAAGAATTGCTGCTGTTTTAACCTGCCGTTATTTATTTTAATTGATTTTAAAACTTTCAATCCATTTTAATGTTGTGTTTTATATAATTCTGTACATTGCCCTGAGCTGGCTTGCTGGGAGAGCAGTATAAAAACCTAATTTTCAATAAATCAATGGGATGTTCTGTCACCAAGCCAAAAACATAAATGCAACATATTCTGAACTTCGGTGTGGCTAGGCCGCTGTTGTTTACTCAGACTGGCAGGGATTCTCCACGGTCTCAAGCATAGGCCTTTCACATGATCTCCTACTTGGTTCTTTGAGCTGTACATGCTGGGGATTGAACCTGGGACCTTGTGCATGCCAAGGTGATATTTTGCACTGAGCCACAGCCTCTACTTACGAGCGATGAGCCCAGACGTGTCTTCTAACCTTTCTCTCTGCTTCTCTCCTTAGCTCCTCAAGACCACACCCAGCCTGGAGGGAAGATGAAACCGGCGAAGAAGGCTGCCAGCTCCTCCTCTTCCAGCAGCAGCAGCAGCCGCTCCCCGCCCTCCACGCGGGCCAAGGCTCAGAAACGTAAGACCACCCACGAGGAGGGGCCGAAACCTGACGAGGGGAGTGGGGAGGAGGCTCCTGATCAGCCCCCGGCGTTTGTGGGGGCCCGGCGCATGCAAGTGAAGATGGACCCCAGCCTGCGGGAGTTGGCGGGAGCTCACGACGACCCTTACAAGCTGCCCGAAGGCGAGGGAGAACCTGGGGTGGAGGTCTATGGGCCAGAGGCCTCCCTGAACCGCAAGACGGCCGCTTTTAAAGTTCGTGCGCCCTGCAGGAAGTACCTGGGGGGCGAGGAATCCAACGGCAGCGAGAGCCTGGCAGCACCTGCTGAGGACGAACCGAGGCGCTGCCCCTCCTCCAGTACGGACACGGCCAGCGAGCACTCTGCCGATGAGAATGACAAAGGGGTGGGGGACCTGTGGTCAGCCCCCCCAAGTGAGTATGACCTGCGGCAGTTGCGCTTGCAGCAGGTCCTAGCCCAGCGAGACGGGGTCTTTCAGCCAGCGATCGTCAAGCAGATCCGTCGGGGGCAGGACTTGGGGGTGCAGTTCCTTGCCGACCGCGTCATGGCCTACTATGAAGGGGCGCTGGGTTCCGGCGCCGTGGATGTGGTCCTGGATGCCATCCCACCGCCGGCTGCTTTGGCGGTGGGCACGGCGGTCTGTGCTTGTGTGGACTCTGAGGAGACGGCCTATCAGGAAGGCACCGTGGTTGAAGTGAGCGCCAAGCCGCCCTCGTACAAAGTACTCTTTGCCCACCCGGTGGTCCTCCCCGGCACCGCCACTGCACATAAAGACTCGGCCTGGGTACCGCGCTCCGCCCTGCGTCTCCTGCGTCCCCCTTGGAGGTTGGAATCCTTTCCCAATGATAGCAAGCAACCTGAGAAGCCCCCACCCTTGCTGGAAGAGGAAGAGGGGCCTTTGGCTCTCCCGTGCCCGGAGCCAAAGCAGCCGGAAGATGCCGAGGTCTCCAAGATCAGTGCTGGGGTGCGGGCAGAGGAAAAGTCCGTGGTCGTACCCCCTCAGATATTGTCACCCCCCAAGTCCCCTGCATTCCCACGCCTGCCTGAACAGCCGTCGCCTCTGCTGAGCCCAGAAGCGACCGGGAGTCGCAGCAGCAGCGTGATGTCCGTCGACAAGTGCAGCACTCCGGGCTCCTCTCGCTCCCGCACGCCCCTCACGGCCGCCCAGCAGAAGTACAAGAAAGGGGACGTGGTGTGCACACCCAACGGCATCCGCAAGAAGTTCAACGGCAAGCAGTGGCGGCGGCTTTGCTCGCGGGAGGGCTGCATGAAGGAGTCGCAGCGCCGGGGCTACTGCTCCCGCCATCTCTCCATGCGCACCAAGGAGATGGAGAGCCTGTCGGAGGGACGGGCCAGCGGGCTTCGGGAAGGCAGCGCCGAATTCGACTGGGACGAGACCTCTCGGGACAGCGAGACCAGCAGCGCTCGAGGGGACTCGCGGCCCCGCCTGGTGGCCCCGGCTGACCTGTCGAGGTTTGAGTTTGATGAGTGCGAGGCAGCCGTCATGCTGGTCTCCCTGGGAAGCTCTCGCTCCGGCACCCCCTCCTTCTCCCCTGTCTCCAACCAGTCCCCCTTCTCGCCCGCACCTTCACCATCTCCCTCCCCGCTCTTCGGCTTCCGTCCGGCCAATTTCAGCCCCATCAACGCGTCTCCTGTAATCCAACGGGCGGCCGCCCGCAGCCGTCACGTCAGCGCCAGCACCCCCAAGGGAGTCGGGGGCGCGGTGCTGAGCCCCGAGATGTTGCACCACGCCACTCCCCGGGAGCGCCACCACTCGGGCATCTTGTCCGCCTTCCAGACCAACCTGACGTTCACAGTCCCGATGAGCCCCGGCAAGCGGAAAGCCGATTCCCACCACAGCAGCACCGGCTCGGCGAACGACTTCCATAAGACAGACAGCCTCGACTCGGGGGTGGAGTCTGTCTCGCACACGCCCACCCCTTCCACGCCTGCCGGCTTCCGGGCCGTGTCACCTGCCGGCGCTGGGCCTTTCTCCTCTCGTTCCCAGCAGGCTTCTCCGTTGCTGTTGGTGCCGCCGCCTGCTGGGTTGACCTCTGACCCCAGCCCCACCGTACGCCGAGTGCCTGCCGTGCAGAGGGACTCCCCTGTCATTGTGCGCAACCCGGACGTCCCGTTACCCTCCATGTTCACTGAGAAGCCTCTGGAGGGCCGGGTGGGCAGCCCTCGAATGGGCAAAGCTGGCTCCAAGGAACACCTGACGGGCAAGGGACAACTGCAGATGCCAGTGCCCATTAACGTGGGCCGGACTCTGCCTTCCAGCCAACCCAGCGCAAGCTCTGCCCCTGAGCAGGCCCCGCCCATTTTCAACGTCTCCTCCCCCTTCCAGCCTGTCGCCTTCCATCCCTCTCCAGCCGCCCTCTTGCCCGTCATCGTTCCGGGAGAGTACACCAGCCACCCGGCTCCAAAGAAAGAGATTATCATGGGAAGACCTGGCACAGGTAAGGGACCTCCTGTGAATTACTAGGGGAGGCTTTTATCTATGTGGGTATGCATGCTTCTGCACATGTGTCTTGTGAAGTGTTGTGGTTAGGAGCGCTGACTTCTAATCTGGTGAGCGGCGTTTGATTCTCTGCTCCTTCTCCACGTACAGCCAGCTGGGTCACCTTGGGCTTGTCATAGCATTGATAGCTGTTCTGACCAAGCAGTAATATCAGGGCTCTGTCAGCCTCACCTACTTCTCAGGGTGTCTGTTGTGGGGAAAGGGAAGGTGAATGTAAGCCACTTTGAGACTCCTTGGGTTAGAGGCAAGCAACATATAAGAACCAATTTTCTTCTTCTTGGAATTAATTCTGATACAAGCATCCACTCAGTTTCTTACACCTGACAGGTGAGCAACTCTGCAAAAACTGCTCTAGTTTCAGATTGGGTCTAGCTGAGGAAGACAGAATGTCCGTCTTGACAAAAGCAACAGAACAAAGTTGGAGTCCAGTGGCACCTTTAACACCAATGAAGTTTAATTCTGGGTATAAGTTTGGCTTTCTCAACCAGGGTTTTGTGAAACCGCAGGGCATCTTGACGACTCTGGAAGGGTTTCCTGAATGGACGGGAATTAATTTTTTATATGCGTTGAAAATGTATTGGCCGATTTGACCATATATTGTCATGTTGACCTGCCCTCCCTCCCAAAATGGCCAGTGATGGTCTTGGAGCAGTCAGGAAGGGGTGGGCGTTTACTCAGCTATACTCTCCAACCATATTCTGTACATTTGCTCCACTTCTGGTGCTTCTCAAAGTCTGAAGAATGTTTCAGGGGGTTCTCAATGGTAAAAAAGCTGAGAAAGGCTGGTGTAAGCTTTTGTGGGCGTGCATAAATTGTCAGATACACTTCTGCTTAATACCTAGAACAGGGGTAGTCAAACTGCGGCCCTCCAGATGTCCATGGACTACAATTCCCAGGAGCCCCCTGCCAGCATTTGCTGGCAGGGGGCTCCTGGGAATTGTAGTCCATGGACATCTGGAGGGCCGCAGTTTGACTACCCCTGACCTAGAATTAAACTTCATTGGTCTTAAAGGTACCCCTAGTTTCAAACTTTGTGCCATCCCTTTCTGGATGCAACTACCCCGCTGAATCTTGAAAAAATTAAGTAATTCTTGCTTACTGGTAACCTGGTCGTCAGAGAATTTGATCTGGGCCTGTGAGGCTTGATTTGCAATTTGGCCGTGAGCCTTCGGGAGGGTGGGAAGCTGTGTCTCTGGCAAGTGACATCCCTTTTTCCCTTCCTTGATGGCAGCAGGGGGAAAGCAAGCCCACTTTGCAGGGTTGCTGGGGGAGCAGCAGATGTATCAAAGATTTGGAAGCCAAAAGTGCAATTAAAACCGTAACGTGGGAACAGAGATTTCACATGGTTGAGTCAGTCAAACAGAGGAGTGTTTTTTGCTTTGGGGGTTGTTTTTTTGCCTTCCTCCAGTCCGCAGACTACAGGCAGCACTACAGGCAGAGTTTTGACTCATACCTAGCAGACAAGGGAGGGCAAAAGGGTCATTTGTGCTTAGATCTGTCGCCCCGCCCACCCTTGCAGCCCAAGCCATATGATGGCATTTTCTTAGGAATGCTGTCATGAGGAAGTTGGCTCATAGCTTCGTGCTCTTTAGTTCATTTTTAACTCCTCTGCCGTTTATTCCTCCCTTGAATCTCATCCTGCCAAAATTTCTCTTGTTACACCCCTTTCCTTAGTTTCCGCTTCCTCTTTGGGTTTGTTCCAGTTTGTTTGTTTTTTTAAAAATTCTTCACATGCTTTGACCCCTCGTGATCTCCCTTCTCCATCGTGCCTCCCCCTTCTTTTAGCTGTGCAGATACTTCTTCGCGGCTAATCCCCTGAACATAGGAAGAGCCCGCCTGAATCAGACCAGTGGCCCATGTCGTCCAGCAGCCTGTCTCTCCCAGTTCCTCTGGACAGCCAACAATGAGGCACGGAGGCTGAGGCCTTCCCTTGGTGTTGCCTGCTGACATTAGGGTTCAGAGGACACATGGAGGTTCCCACTGGGAACTATGGTTCATGGCCACTGATAGACCTGTCTCTATGCACTTGCCTAATCCCTCTTTAGAGCTGTCTATTTATGTGACTATCACTACATCCTCAGGCAGATAATTCCGTGTTTTAAAAAATTATCTTATCAACTCACCCTACCCTGTACATCAGTTAATAAACCTCTGTCATATCTCTCCCCCCTTTAATTGTCTGTTTTGTAAACTGAAAAGCCCCAGATTCTTCAGCCTTTCCTTGCAGGGAAGGTGTTCTCTCCCCCTTAACCCTCTTGGTTGTCTTCCTCTGTCCTTTTTCCAGTTCTGCAATGTCCTTTTGGAGATCTAGTGACCAGAACTGTACACAGGATTGCATATGAGGCTGCACTATAGATCTGTACAAGGACCTTATAATATGAGCTGTCTTCCATGTTCTCATCCTCTCTGCCTCCTTGTAATCAATTGCCTGTTGGTATCTCCACTCTCTAAACCAGGGGTAGTCAAACCGCAGCCCTCCAGATGTCCGTAAACTGCAATTCCCATGAGCCCCTGCCAGCATTCGCTGGCATGGGCTCCTGGGAATTGTAGTCCATGGACATCTGGAGGGCCGCAGTTTGACTACCCCTGCTCTAAGCCCTGCTTGGAAATGTATTTATTAATTTAAAAGTTTATATCCTGACTTTCTTTTTCTTGGCTCAAGGTAGCAAAAATGGACTTCTTTCCCAGGGCTTTGTTCTATAGCCTCTGCTTCTCCTTCACCCTTCCTCTTGCATTCCTCCCCCCCCCTCCAAAATGGGGTCACATCTTAGCTTGCAAACTTGTGAGCATCATCTATTTCCCCTTGGTTCTGTACCTTCTCTTTTTGTTTTTTGTTGAGGCACTTGCCTACATAGTCTCATGGGCTAGCCCCAAAGTTTAAACGCTTTTCAATGGGAGAGATTTAGGCTTGTGCATAATTCCCACATTAAATTAAAGAGCTGGGACTTGCTTGAGAGCCTCAGTAAACCCAGTTAATAGTTATAATACACTAGGGACCAAGCTTGTAGCATTCAGGAGTACAATGGGCGCTAGATTGGGGGTTGGGGTTGAAGAACTTTGTAGATGGCCTCTCCCTCCCCCCAGGACCTGGAAAAGTTCCCCAGGACCTCCCCCCAGGACCTGGCGGGAGGCCCTAGGCAGGAAACTCACCAGCAGGGGCAGCTCTCACGCAGCAGGGATCTGCAGCCTCTGAGCCTCAGAGGGAAGGAGGAGGGGGTGGCCAGGGGTGGGGGTCGGAAGGCAATTGGCTGACTGCTGGACACACAGGCAAGCCGGTTGGAGGAGGAGGCAGTCAGAAGTGGGACAGCAGGCCTGAGTGGGTGTTAAGTGGTGAGTGGCACTTAATCTATGAGACCAGCTCCTCCTCCTAGGCCTTACTAGAAATATATACTGGGGAACAGATGCCCAAAGCCACACTATGTTTGCCCATGGCTGGTATTTCTGACTCTGAATTCTTAGGCCCTATTGAAAACTCTCTTCTAGTGGTGTTTGGGTTCAAGAGTGGCGGCTTCTAATCTGGCAAACCATGTTGGATTCCCCTCTTCTCCACATGCAGCTATCTGGGTGACCTTGGGCCAGTCACTGTTCTCTTAGGGCTATTCTCACAGAGTAGTCCTGTCGGAGCTCTTTCTGCCTCATCTACCTCACAGGGTGTCTGTTGTAGGGAGAGGAATGGAAGGTGATTGGAAGCCGTTTTGAGACTCCTTTGGGCAGTGAAAAGTGGGGTATAAAACCTTAACTCTTCTTCTAGCCTGCCAGCCCCTGAGAGGAGAGCCAGGTGGAAGGATCCTGTATTCTGTGTTTCTTGCTTCACATTTTGTTTTGTTTTTTCTGGGGGGGGGGGTGCGTCACAGTCCTGAACAACTTGTGACCTGCCAAGTTGGATGTTGCCCATTAATCGTGGCCTGTCGGGGTTGGGTCCAAGCACTTCCTGTTTTTTTTGCAGACCACCAGGAAGACATTCAAGTTTCCTGCAGGTCACCAGCCCCGGGTACATACATGGCCAGAGCTTCCCTTCGGCTTGGTTGGTCCACAAGCTGGCAAGCCCGAGCTGGAATTGCTAGCTCATAAAAGAACAATGATCTAGCTGTTGCCGAAGAGTTCTTGCGTCCGCCCAGCAACTCTTAGCCGGTTTCCTGTCTGAATCTGTCGAGTGCCCTCAGCGGTCGCTCTGGTCTTTTCTATGTTAAAAGCAGTGGGAGGGTTTTGGAGAACAAGGTGGGACCAGGCGCCTGAGCTAGTCTGGTTATGCCACTGGGGTTTGGTCTGCTTGAGCATGGCTGGTTTACTCCTGGTGGATGGGATGGGGGGATGGAGGGGACATGAAAGGCTCCTTGGTTGCTGAGCCTCCATTGAGCAGGGGATCGTAGGGCTTGTGTGGCCCCTTCTAACTCTGTGTTTCTATAAGTAAAAGTTAGCATGGGGTAACAGACTGGGAAGCTTTTCTAAATGGGAAGATGATCCATTCCTTTCAGGTGAGCTGCACGTGGCAAGGTGGGAATGGAGCTGACAGGCGCCTTGTCCACAAGTTGTAGCAATAACAATCTGTGTCTAGTGTAGACTGGAAATGGGGCTGACAAGAGCCCTGTGCCACCGTTTACAGCAAATGTGTGTAACAACCTGTGTCTAGTATACACCTGATTATTATTTTTTACAAAAACTGTGTTGAGTAATTCTCATGTACTCATTGCCTATACCGCTGAACAGCTGAAATACACAGCATATATATCCCATCCCTGGTTCTCAGTTTAAGTTGCAAAGTGATGGGATGTCAGGTCCTGCTTACAACCAGATGGGAAACCCATGGCAGAGTCTGGGGAAGGTGGGGTTTGATGAGCACAGGGGCTGCAGTAAGGTATGATGTTCCACAGTCTACCCTCCAAAGCAGCCATTTTCCACCAGGGAAAGTGACCTTACACACCTGGAGATCAATTGAGCAAAGTTTGAGTCCAGTGGCACCTTTAAGACCAACAAAGAGAGCCAGCATGGTGTGGCGGTTAAGGGTGGTAGCCTCTATTCTGGAGAACTGGGTGTGATTCTCCAGTCCTCCACAGGCAGCCAGCTGGGGGACCTTGGGCTAATCACTGTTCTCTTTGGGTGGTTCTTGCAGAGCAGCTCTCTTAGATCTCTTTCAGGCCCACCGACCTCAGAAGGTGCCTATTGTGGGGAGAGGAGGGGAAAGGAGTTTGGAAGCCACTTTGACACTCCTTTGGGTAATTTAATTCTGGGTAGGTGCTTTTGTGTGCCTGTGTACTTCATCAGATGCCAGGTGCATGCACAGGAAAACTTCTACCCAGAATTAAACTTCCTTGGCCTTATAGGTGTCAATTTGTCATGTTGCTTCAGAATAGGGTTGGGCGCTTTGGACATTTTGGCAATCATGGAAGCCCGAAGCAACCGAAGTGTCCAACTCTCCTTCAGACCAACGTGGCTCCCCACCTGAAGCTATTTTCAGTTGTAATAGACAGAGATCCCCAGGTCCCACCCAGAGGTAGGTAACCCTACAGACCGATGTGCATCCCCGCCAGCAGGGTCTCCATGTGTTCACCGTAACACAAACAAACAGGGCTGAGGCCTGTTTGTGGGCTATTAACATTTGTGTTGGTTCTCCCAGGGCTGCCATCTTGCTTCTAGTGCAGGGGTGGACAGTGAGGCAGGCCAGCCCCCAGCGGCTCGCCAGGCCCTTTGTCTTGGTGCCCAGAGCCCATTCTTTGCCTGAGCAGCCAAGGCACTGGCAGCGGTGCTGGAGCCATTAGTGAGGCTGAAGGCAGGGAGTAGGGCCGGGGCCTTTTATTGCCTCTTAGAACCAGACAGTGCCAGACGAGTCCAGGGTGAATCTCCAAGCTGCTGGCACCACCCAGAGGGTTTTCCCAGGCATGTCTGCCCAGGTATATAATTCATCTCCTCCATTATCTTTGTTGGCACACTGACATTTTTGCAGGCAGGGACGTTCTGGGGACAGTTTGGGCCAGAACGACTGCCTGCCCTTGGTCCGGTGGGTAGAAACGGGATGGCTCCCACTGCAAGTGTTTGTTCAGAGGTCCAGGCATGGTAGAACTTGGCACTGAGACCAACCCTTCAAGGTCTCTGAAACAATCTTTTCAAGTCCCTTAGAAGTCCTGCTGGCCAGGAGCCTGGTAGGCACAAAGGAAGGCTTCTGTGGGTACCGGGGTGCCCTACAGCCACCAAGTTGGGGACCCCCGTTTTAGAATTTGGCCGTGCTTGCTCTTGGCCACCAGCAGCCCTCTAGGGCAGTGGGGCCAGTGGGCCATTTCCCCGTGAATGCAATGGCCAGTCTACCCTCCTGCCCATAAACTGATTCACAGTGCTGACTGTGACCTTTTACAGCCGTAAATACTTTGGATGCCTTCAGGACAGTCTGCTTGCTTGTGAGCTTCCCCATGCGTTGAGATTCTTCCCCAGGAAAATGTGGCTTTTCCCATGTGGCTTTTCAACCCTAGAACTGAAATAGTGAAAGAGAGTTCATCCATCTTGATTCTCTCCTGCTAGCATTCAGGTGCCAAGTTGAGGGTCACCCCCCCCCCGCCATTTAAACGCTTGGTCCTTTTTTATGGTATAGCATACTGCAATTTTGTCCAATATTTTAGTTAGCTGCCTTGGGATTTTTTTAATCGATAGGCACGGTTCAAGTGTTTCAGTCCACTAAGGCAAAACAATGGCCTCGCCTCCGTGCCACCCGGTCCCTGGGTTCGCCGCGTGCCTCTTCAGCATTCTGGAGGGCTTATGAGAAGGGTTTGGGGTTCTGCCATGTTCCACTACCCACGGGGCATGCTTGGGCGTTGCACTGCACCTTGGGATCGCTTTTCTGGAGCGCTTGTTTGGTCGTAAAGGGCGGGTGTGTGCAAAATACTGTGTCCCAAGGGTATACATGCTTGGTCTTGCACAGGTCTGGACGTGTCCGGTCCTGAAGCGCGTCGATATGTGAAGAGATGGGAATGCCCTCGCTTCGGGGAGAGTGCCCACGCCTGAGACGTAAGGAGCGTGGCAGGGTTCTTGTGTTCCCAAAGTTCTCACTCCCTCCAGCATCACGAATATCTCTTGGCAACGGGTAACCAAGGCTACAATTTCCTTGCTGCTTGCCTGGAGCCCTGTGCTCTATTTTTAACAGCTCTGGGGAGGGACCAGATCCAGAGAGGTGTTTTTGTTTTGTGTGGGTTTTTCCCCCCTCTCCTTTAACTTGGATGCGTACAGCTCGAGGCCATGTGCCCGTATGGCTCCCGAGAAGTGTTGTAGCCATGCCAACTCTAGCGCACCCACATGTTCTAGTGCGCCGGGCTTGTTGTTCACAGCGGGGCACCACATGAATGCAAGGTGCACTTCTTGCATGCCCTGTCTTGTGGGTCAAGGGCTCATGTCCCTCATAGATTTGGTTGGGTTCTGTGGTGGGGCACCGTGCATGTGTTCTCGCATGGCGTCCCCTTTTGAGATGGGGCAAGCTGGCTCTGGGCCACCTCCCACATTGCACCGTTTTTACTGCTCCAATGAGGGGGAGGCAACAGGTGCTTTCATGCTTTCTTTGGCAGCTGAGTTTTGCCAATTCTCACCATGACCCATCTACACAAAATCAGAGTCCAGTGGTACCTTTAAGACCAACAAAGATGTATTCATGCCTAGAATAAATCTTTGTTGGTCTTAAAGGTGCTACTGGACTCTGATTTTATTGTGCTACTTCAGGCCAACACGGCGACCCATTTGAATCACGATCAATCTGTGATACATGAATGAGGTGTGTCTCTCTCAACACGCAGTAGACACGCATGAACCAAGGAGCTCTTTGGCATGGGTTCAGCCAATTTCCCTGAGTGTGTCGTGTTTTGTAGTTGGCTTGTTTTTTTTGGGGGGGGGGAAGATGTTTTTCCTTTGCATTTGACAGCAGCCGACCCATGCATAAGGATGGTTGCATAAAGTGAATTTAGAGCAGGGGTAGTCAAACTGCAGCCCTCCAGATGTCCATGGACTACAATTCCCAGGAGCCCCTGCCAGCAAATGCTGGCAGGGGCTCCTGGGAATTGTAGTCCATGGACATCTGGAGGGCCGCAGTTTGACTACCCCTGATTTAGAGCATACTGCATAGATGCAATTTTTTCCTGGAACCAGTGCCATGCAGAAACATTGCGCGTAAATCATTTGATAAATATCCCATTTACTTGAGCTTTGCATAGTGCAGGTATCCCCTGCCAACACCTTTCCTTGTGCCTGCCATGTGGGTGGGGCTCTTTCCCGGCAGGACTTCTGACTGGCTGATTGACAGGTGAAAAGGCCTCCTTTTAACACAAAGGTGGAAGACTTGGCAGGAGAGTTATGCATAATTTCGCTCCCTGATGTTTGTCAGCTGGCCCCGCCTGCTGCAAAAGCTGTTTTAGGATGGTGCCCTTCTTCGGTTTGTTTCAGAACTCCAAAGGAGCCCACAGGCTCAGAAAGGTTGGAGACCCCTGGTATAGTCCACAGAGCCTCCTGGCAAGTGCATTTCATGCCAGAGGCTTGTGGCCATATTTGGTGGTGGAGCACCATCCCTGTGGAGCAGCCCCAGTGGGTGTGGATCATGACGTTGCACTAACCTCTCCACAACAGCATAAGGAATCAGGCAACTGTGTATATGCACAGGGACGCCACTGCCTTCCTGGTAGGAATTTGTATAACATTTGTAAGAAGAGTTGCTTTCATTTTAAAAGGTTTGTAAAGCGGTTTAACTCCAGTGTTATCCTCACACAGATGGTTTACATGTGCAAGGACTCATAAGACTAAATACTTCCCCCCCTTTTTAAAAAGAAATCCCTGCACATAGAAAACTACCCCTCAGGGTTCAGGCTTTTCAGTCATGACTCTGAGCAGGGAATTTTCTTTTACAAGACAGTTTAAACAGGCTGCAGGAAAAGCAGAATGAAAACAGAGTAAGGCAGAGCATGTACCCGTATGCCTGAACATTTCAAGAGGGCCTACTGCACATCTTCACAGAGTACCCATGTTTACTATTGCCTCTCCTCTAGAAAGCAGAAAATACACATACACATGAATACACATGGACCTGCCTTATACTGAGGTCAGGATTGCCAGCTCAGACTGGCAGGGGCTCTAGAGGGTTTCAGGCTAATGTCTTTCATGTCACTTCCTGCCTGGTCCTTTTGATTGGAAATGCTGGGGATTGAACTGATGAACTTCTGCATGCCAAGCAGAGGCTACAGCCCCGATAGGTCCCCTGATACTGGGAGAGCCTTGGGATATCTTCCAGTGACTTGCTTGAACATGAGCTCATGGATAGGATGGGGAACTTGCGCATTTGTGTTGCACTTGTTTATTCATATCCCAGATTTCTTCCCAGTTGGGATTCAAAGTGGCTTTTAAAACATTGCCCTTCCCTTCCCTTTAGAACAGGGGTAGTCAAACTGCGGCCCTCCAGATGTCCATGGACTACAATTCCCAGGAGCCCCTGCCAGCATTTGCTGGCAGGGGCTCCTGGGAATTGTAGTCCATGGACATCTGGAGGGCCGCAGTTTGACTACCCCTGCTTTAGAACATTGCTCCTCAGAACAATCCCCCGAGGCAGGCCAGGCTGAGTTAGCACTGGGCCCTGTGTCCCACTCAGCAAGCTTCCAAGGTGGAAGTGGTGATTTGAACCGAGGTTGGCCAGAGCCTCAGTTTGCCACACTTCCCACCACATTGCGGTAGTGCTACCTAAACTGTATGTTCATGTTGCGGGAGTGACCTGAGGGTGTCTGCATTAACTACCCTCAGTGTCCTTAAGAATGGTGCTCAGAAGAGCTGGGTTCTTTGGGCTATCCCTGGTGGGAGGGAGGGCAGAAGGCAAGTTCTGGGTGGAAGTGGCAAATGAACGGGGATGGTCCCCCTTGCTCACCTCCTGTGGTGGTGGTGGTGGGGGGCTAAGCCCCTCAGGTGTTTTTTCCCCCAACATCATCTGAATCCACTTCTGCTTTTTAGCTAGGATCAGCTGGAGCAGGGGGTTCCTAATCATTCATCCGCCACCATATTATCTAATGCCACAAGTTTCTTAAAAAATCCAGAACAGCAACTTCATAATATGTCTGTCCATACTATGCACAGCTCTTGGATATCACTCCAGGGAAAATATTGCGCTTGAGGGCTGAGCAACAAAAGGCTGAAGCTGGATTTGTACATCGAAGATCTGGGCAGACTTGGCCCGTTTGGTGTCGTGGTTAGGAGTGCGGACTTCTAATCTGGCGAGATGGGTTTGATACTACACTCCCCCACGTGCAGCCAGCTGGGGGACCTTGGGCTCACCCCATCACTGATGAAGCTGTTCTGACTGAGCAGAAATGTCAGGGCTCTCTCAGCCTCACCTCCCTCACAGGGTATCCGTTGTGGGGAGAGGAAGGGGAAATCAAATGTAAGCCGCTTTGAGACTCCTTCGGGTAGAGAAAAGTGGCATATGGGAACCAGCCTTCTTCAGTAATATCGGGGCTCTCTCAGCTCCATCTCCCTCACAGGACGTCTGTTTTGGGGAAAGGAAAGGGGAGGCGAATATAAGCTGCTTTGAGACTCCTTCAGGTAGAGAAAAGCGGCATATAAGAACCAACTCCTCCTCCTTCTACTACTACTTCTTGGTGTATGTGTGTGAACTGCTATCAAATTGCCTCTGACTTTTGGTGACTCTGTGATGGGTGGCTAAGCTGTGGCTCTCCAGAGGTCTATGGACTACAATTGCCATGAACCCCTGCCTGCATGTTGGTAAGGGCTCATGGGAATTGTAGTACATAGACTTCTGGAGAGCCACAGCTCAGCCTCTTCTGCTCTATGTGTTGATGACCTCCAGATGGCCCAACCATTAACAGGTTATTTCAGGTCTTGCAAGCCAAAGGCCATGGCTTTCTTGACTGAGTTAGTCCATCTCGCTTAGGGTCTTCCTCTCTGCATAGCATTTCTGTCTTTTCCAGCGATGGCTTCTTAAGCCACTTTGAGCTACTCTTCCCCTAATGCCTCTTATGGAGCACAGACATTGCAATAAACATTGTAGCTGTCTCTCTTGGGTCTGTGAACTTGAGCATGATGCGCATGGTGGCGCCACATCATTGTTCCCGCGAACTTCCTGCTTTTTGAAACGGAAGCACATGGCTGAATACTGTTGGGTTTCTCCCCCACAACACACACACACACTCTCTATTTTACTCTGCTATCACTGGGGAGATGTGTGTTTGCAGCAAGCCTGGCTGGGTAAGCAGCAAGTCCCAAATGTGCGCACAGCATATGTGGTCACACACAGGTTAAATTGCCTCTTGTGGACTTCCGCCTTGTGCGTGAAACAAGGGGAAGCATCCCTGAGCGGAGAGAAGTAGGCGCACAGGCGTACGCTCGCAAGTGGGTGTACGTTTGTGGGCCGTGTGGGCAGTGCTTTTGTGCGCAGTTGTATACACATGCCCATGGTGTAGTGCGGTGCGTGCTGGGAGTGGCATATTTGTGCCCTCTTTCTCTCCCCCTCCCTTTCCCTCAACAATGGGATCCACGCCCAACCTTGGCCTTGTGCCCAGAGTCCTGTATGCGGCTGTGTGGGGGTGTTCCTGTGCGTCTCCTCACTTCACCTCCCAGTTTATTGGCTGCCAGTAGTGGGAAGAAGGCTGACTGCGTCCCACCCACCCCCAGCTGTGAGCAGGGGCAGCATTGAGTCAGGCTGCTTGGTGGGGAGGGAGGGGAAGAGAATGAGTCATGGGGAGCTGAGGGGAAGGAGGCAGGCCTTAGAAGAGGAGGCAAGGGGGTACCCTGTAGCGCAGGGACCTTCACTGTCTTTTCTTCACTTCCCCTCCCCACTTTCCCACAACTCTGCCCCAAGAAGCATGGATCATCCCTGGAATGCATCTGTGCTGCAAGCTCTTAATCCCTAGCCGTACTGGGCTGCCTGCCAGCTGCAGCCGCTCCGGTGGCTGCACACACACATGTGCGAGTGAAAGGACAGGCCCGCACATACATGAGCACCTGACAAACGGTACCCATCTCAATCTCCCCCCTCCCAAAGCTCTGTGCGCTCACCACTTCCCTGGGTATACTGGGTTGTCAGGATGTACCTAGGGAGATGTACACTGATGTGCACATGATTAAATGCTGCACTCACCTTCGCATGTATGTGCCAAGGTTTCGTGTGTGTGTGTGTGCGTGCACATTGAAGGTGGTCATGAAGATGAGTGGGTAGAACGGGGCAGGGTTGGGGGAGAGAACTACATTGGTCAGGAAGAATGTACAGATACAGTGTGGGTAGAGGGAAGGTGGGGGGGGGGCAGCAACGGCTCCCCATGGTAGCCATCCCGGTCCTCTGGAGTTAAACGGAGGGTGGGCACTGGGCCCCCCTCCCCCGCCCGTTTCTCCTTCGCTTTCCCAAGGCTCCTTCCCCAAATCTTCATTAATGTCCAGAACAGGAGTTGGCAACCGCAGGCAACTAGCCGCGCCATCGAGGGACCCCCAAAACGGACATTGTAGTCCCCCCCCCTCCTCCCGCAAGCACGCACTTCGCTTTCCTTGCCCCCCCCCCGGTCCGCTCTCCTTGCAACTTTTCCTCCTCGGCTTCTCACCCCCTTCGGCCCCTCCTTTGCCTCCCCCCTCCTTCCTTCCCTCCGCTGCATTCCCCCTTCCTTGCCCCCTCCCTTCTTGGCGAGCTGAGATTAAATCCCCCCCTTCATCCCTTCCCCCTCCCGAACGCTCCTCCCAGTCTGGCGTTCGCCCCTTCCTTCCCCCCTCCCTTCTCGGGCGTGGTCTCCCTCCCTCTCGGCCTCGAGGCGGTGGAGTAAAGAAGGAGAAGGGAGGAGGAGCCAAGACTGGAGTAAACGGCGGCCAATCCCGGGCGACCTCTCCCTCGTGATCCCGCGCTCCCGGCCCTTCCCCGCTTGGCCCCCCTCCTTCCCCTCTCGCGCTCAGCGGGCCCTGATTTGCATATGACTGACATTCCTGAGGCGGCCAATGGGAGGCGGCGGTGTCTGTTTGATCTCTCGCTGTGTGTGTGAGAGAGAGAGCGCGCGCGGCCGGGGAGGGGGACGGCGAAAGGGGGAAGGCGCCCCACCTTCATTTGCATGTGAATGACCCGGCGTGGCGGCAGCCAATGGCGCGTCGCAGGCTAATTGGGCATGCGTGACGGCGCTCTGAGGGGAGCGGGAGGGAAGGAGGCTCGGGCGGAGGGGGCCGCCCTTGTTCGTAGCCCCGAGCGGCTGAGGGGAAAGCAAAGGGCGGGAGTGAATGGTGTTTGGTTACAAACCGGGCAGCAGCAGCAGCAGCAGGAGGAGGAGGAGGAGTAGGACGGCGGCGCGACAGGCGGGGAGGGGGTCGTCGTCGGCAGCAGCAGCAGCAGCGACAACTCGCCCCCCTCAACCCTCCCCTTCCCCACCTCCTCCTCCTCCCTCGCCAAGAGGCGCCGCGACAGCCAGCGAGCCTCCTCCTGTCGCCGACACCAGCGACAACCCCCCTAAGGAGGAGGGAGGGCGGGCGACCGGGAAGGCGGAACAGCCGGACAACCCCCCCCCCTCCGCCCGCCCTATCACGGCGAGCCCCTCGTCTCGCCGCTGCTTCCATGCGCGCTCACTGTAATCCTGCCGAGCTCCAGTCGCTGGCGGCCGGGAGAAGCTGCTCCTCGCCCCCTCGGGAAGTCCCTCCCCCCACACCGCGCTCCAGCTGGATCCCAAGGCGGGGTGCTGGACAGCTCCCCCCTCCTCCCCTGCCTCCTCTGTGTCTCTCTCGCCTACTTCGCTCGGGCCACTCTTGCGCCGCAGCCGCCGCCGATCCACGCTCCTCTGAGGCCAGCGGTCCTGCAAACTAGAGCCATGGGTCTCGCCTTTCTCTTTGCATGCGTGCCAAGCCCCTCTGCCTCCTTTCGCCTCTCCCCACCCCCGAAGATGCTTGCCTAGCTTTCTCCCATGCTTGCTTCCCGAGTGACGCTCCCCCTGTAGGGAGGAGCAGAGCAGAGAGTCCTCTCCCCTATCTCCCCCCCCTCCTGTTGCTCTCACACGTGGTGGCTTGTTTGACATCCATCTGTGGTGGTCTCTGGTGTGGCATCTCCTGCCCTAACTCCAAGGGGGGAGCTGTTTTGCCGACCTGCAGCCGACCTGCCTGCACCTGAAGCTGTGGACTCCTCTGCCGGCCTGTTGGGAGAGCTGCCTTCACTCCTCCATCCTGGGGTGGGCTGGGGTGAAGAGAGGGGAGCATGTTCTCCACACAAGGCCTCTGAGAAGATATCCAGAAGCAGTCTGATCTGTCGTCAAGACAACGGCTCAACGCTCCTCGCTCGGGATGTTCTCCACAGAAAGACCCCCGGCGTCGTTGCCTTCTTTGCCACACAGGGGGCTGGGCATGTTTGGTCAGTGGACTGAGTTGTTGAATGTGTTTATGGTAGTAATTGAAAGATGCGTGCGTGTATGTAGACATGTGGGATGCAGGTGTCCTCACCTGACGTGATTTCGGAGTGTGCAACAGGATTTTTATGTCCTTTCACCTATTCTGTGTCAAGACTTTGAGGGGGGGTCTGTGGTTCAAGACTCTGTTGACTTTGCTGGGTTTTGCATTTTGCGTGATTGCAAGGAGAGGAGGGAGTAGAGTGTCTTGGATCCTACGCTCTCAACAATGTCAGCTTTGGTCCTCTTAGATTTTTAGGAGGCTGGTTGGCTGAAGGAGGGGCTTCAGCGCTGCCTTCCTACTTCTCTCTGGGCAGCTCTGCCTTAAAACAAAGAGCAAGTGTTGGGTTTGAGATTGCCACGTTTTTATTGGTTGGGAATCTGTGTGTCTTCAGCAGCGGCCTGAGATATGCAAACTTAGCAGGTGACGTTCTTGGCACCACAATAGGCGGCTACTACATTTCTGGGTATCAGGGATACTGTGAAAAACTTGGGAGCAGAATCTAGTTTCTAAAAATTGAGGTTGTCGTGCCGGTAGGGTGGGGACTTGGGCATATAGTATTTTACCAAAGCTGTCTTGTGGCCACTGCCGTGACATTCACTCTTTATTGGAAGATGCCTGAATGGCCAGGGTGCGTGTTTTGCAGTTGTGTTGTGCAGGGAAGAAGTGGCCTGTGAAAGAGTCCCCGCAGTTGCTGTTTGTTGTACAAAATTTTTATAGAACTCTGATTTTGCACAGAGAAAAAGATTAGATCTTCTTACCTGCATTTCGGCCACCCTGTCAGATTGATTCACTTTCTTACTCAGACCCATCGCTGAAGCTGACAGAGGGTTGGTCAGTCCTTTTGCAAAGGTTGGTCAGTCCTTTTGCCAATATCTGAGCTCAGAACTTCTGTCTCCTTGCCATTTGATGGCCAGTGCAGGATGTTAAGACTCTTGGGTTTTGTCTTGGACTCACTGTGCCGGCTTCAGCCTGGGACCTCATCCCCCCCCACACCGCCTCTGTGCTTTCTTTGACACACGTCTTGTGTAGTTTTGCTTTGCTGATGGTGCTGATGGGATTCAACTTGGTAATTTGTGTTTGGAGTGTGTGACCTCCCAGTTCTGGTTCTTCAAGAACCTTTGTTCCTCACAAATGCAGACAACAGCATGGGCAAGGGGGAGGGAGGTCTTAATGTTTCATGCCCTTGCTTTAGCTGTCTCCCTTTCCTTCCCATCCTTCCCCCCCCCCCCTGCACAGGGATGTGGTCACCCGCCGGAGAACAGGAAGCCACTGAGCCAGCCTTTCCCGGCAGAGCTCTGACCACGATGCACTCAGGGCTTTTAATAATTGAGTTAACTTTGCGGGGGGGGGGGGTCGGGAAGGAGGGAGGGGGGGAGAGCGGCTGATCATCCAGGAGTGCAAAAGGTGGGGAGAGTCTGATAGGGAAGGGACATTGTATCCAAAGGTAGGTAAGTGTTTCTTTTGGAGTGGGCTGCTTCTTGGAAGAAGCAAAGATCTCCCCCCCCCCCATGCACACAATTAATCTTTTATTTCCATGATTTTAATACCTCGTTTTTCGAACAAGTTGATAGACAAACCTCCCTGACGGAATTTTCAGTAAAACAACAGTCAAAGAAGCTGTTCAGCCATGTCCTGAGAAAAAGGATGATAAATGGCAACTCTGGCTGCTCAGTTGTTGTTGTACTGAGTGTCCCAAGGACACGCACGTTACGGGGAGCAGTGACTTCATGCAGGAGGGCGGACGCGTGAGCTACGTCTCCCCCCCTCCCACCAGGCTGTTGGCTGCAAGTTTAGCACACTTTGTCGAACTGAGCTCTGCGGCCAAAGCTGTTTAGGGGTGCATGTTTTCTTCCCAATTTAATTTGCTGTGTTGGCAGTCGGGGTAAAAGCGAAAGTGTTGTTGATCTGCAGCGGGGGTCCAGTGCTGCTTAGCTGTAGGAGCCCTCGGTGCCTTGTGAGCGTGTATGTATGCAACTCGCCTTTTGATGGCGCCACACCATTGGCGATCTCTTGAGATAGCGCAGCCTTGTGGTTTGTTCCTCCTGGTTGCCGTCTTTAATTCCTGTCAGGACTGTGGACTGAAAAGTTGTCAGTGCTGCAATGTGAGTGAAATGCCTCCATGGGGATTTATCGGACTGGGCATCGTACATCTGATACGGTGTAGGGTGGGGGTTCACAAAACTAGAGGACCCAGGTGTTTCATAGGCTGTCTGTGCAGCAGGGGCTGCTACGCTGTCTTCATTGTTTCTCTGTACTTCCTGGATACCCCGAGAAGGAAATTATACTTGCTCAGGTGGGGGAGGGCACAGGAAGTAACGGTTTCTTAGTCTGCTCCATGTAATAGGTAAGTGAATTGCAAGCAGTGCCTAGATGTGGACCTCTCTCCCTATTCACAGAGAATTTTCAAAGGGGCGGAGCTGCCCTTCTGTGTGTTTGTGTGTGTTAGTGTACTCTTGTCCTGTGCAGGCTGAACTCCTGGGGATGCTCACAGGCACCCTGGCTGGGATGAAGCCAAGGAGCTTGGCTGTCCTCGGCAAGCGTGGGAGTCTGAGTGAGCTGGGCCCCTCAGCCCCCCCCCTTTCCCCTCCTGCAGCTGT
Organism: Paroedura picta; assembly: GCF_049243985.1. Classification (NCBI taxonomy): domain Eukaryota; kingdom Metazoa; phylum Chordata; class Lepidosauria; order Squamata; family Gekkonidae; genus Paroedura; species Paroedura picta. Next base: position 17,947,201 of record NC_135373.1, read on the forward strand.
AAAATTCCTTTGCCTGGCTTCCAGCTGGGAAGGGTGGGGGAGGCCGGGGTTGCTTCCTGGCAGGCGGAGCAGAAAATTTCCCTACTGCCCCCTCCCTCCCCAGGGACTGAAATGACTAGCGATAAGGCATGACACAGATTGCAACTGGAGGGGAACATCACCAGAAAAAGAACATCTTGCCTATGAATGGAAGGATAATGTTAGAAAGAAGAAGAGTGTTGGTGTGTGCGCGTGTGTGTATGTGCAGAGAGAGAGTGTGTGTCTGGATTCCTGGTCTAACCCCCCCCCCCTTTGTTCTGTATTGAATCCCACACCACTAAGCCTGACTCATTTTGTTCCTTTTCTCACTTTCTAGTGTGGACAAATGTGGAGCCACGGTCTGTGGCTGTCTTCCCCTGGCACTCCCTGGTCCCCTTTCTGGCTCCCAGCCAACCGGATTCCTCTGTACAGCCCAGTGAAGGCCAGCAGCCTGTCAGTCACCCCTCCACATCCAATCAGAACAAAGGTAAGGCTCTGAGTGTAAGAGGGCAGGGTGCAGGTGCTTAATTCCCACTAGGGTGTCACCTTAGGAAATGAGCCAACTGACTAGGACAATAGAGGAATATAAACATGCAAATCTGCTTTATCTGGGATCAGTCTTGTCTACTTGCACTGGCACTAGCTTTCCAAGTCCTCTTTCACATCACCTGCTACCGGATCTTTCTAGCTGGAGATGATGGGAATTGAATCTGGGGCCTTTTTTATACTGAGCGGATGCTCTGCTACTAAGCCATGGATGCCCTCCTCAATATGGGATTCCTTAGCATGCATGTCCTCTTGCTGCTCTTCTGTCGTTCATTCAATCTCTTCCTGACGTGTGCTTTCTCAGAGCCTCCAGAGTCTGCAGCAGTGGCTCATGAGCTTCCTGGTGCGTCTTCAGGGGCTGAGATGGGAAGGCCGAACACCTCTCACCCCGACAGCCCAGCCCCAGTTCCCCAACCCTTGACAGTGACGCCAGGAGGGGGCAGTGGGCCCCCGCAGCATGACGACGATGTTCCCGGGCACCCACGTCTGGACAGTGAGACGGAGAGCGATCATGATGATGCGTAAGCACCGCAACACATCCTCTGTCTTTCCATTTTTGTTGTATCTGTTGGCTTTTGTTTTGCCTGTGCTCACAGAGGAGGCTGCAATGGCTCCTGTTTTATGGATGGGAAAATGGGTCAGAGAGAGGATGACTTGCCCAGGACCGTGCAGTAAGTCCATGGCAGTGTTGGGACCTGCTGTCTCACACTGACTCACACTTGAGTAGCTGGCGGTGCAAGGCCAGCAAAGACTTGGGTTGGAAGTGCAGTAGCCAGGAGAGAACCCAGGCTGGGGGTGAATGTGGCAGCCTGCTTCTTGGGTCAGTTCAAGGTGTTGGTATGTAGTGCGTGCTCTGGTTACGTGGTGCGTGCCCTTGTTACATCTAGGTGAGCTTACTTCCACAAACTCTATATGAGTCTGCCTTTGAAAAATATTCAGAAAGGACAGGTGATCAATGTTCTCTCTAATTCCTCCTCCCCTGAGTGAGGCAGTTCACATCTGGAGCTGAATAGAACTGCTGTAATCTTCAAGGGGTGGCAGTGCAAGGCCCTTCACGGCTCCAGCTTGCTGCTGAATGGGGTTTCCTGCGTTCATGAGCAGCCACTCACCAGCACAGCTGGGAGGAAACACTGTAGGTCAGGGGTAGTCAAACTGCGGGCCTCCAGATGTCCATGGACTACAATTCCCATGAGCCCCTGCTGTAGGTGGTACAGAATTCTGCAGTCAGGATGTGGATTGGAGTGGGTTGTAGGGACCATATCAGTCCAGTCTTGGCCCATTTCCTAATTTTTGTCTGGACCGATAAAAAGTGCTGGTACTGATGTTTATGTAGCCTAGGGTCTACATACTTTAAGGACCGTGTTCACAACCCTAGTCATTCACTCTGGTCACCTTGGGAAGCCTAGCTTCGGTTGTCCCCTTCACCTGAAATTAGATGCATGGCACCCAAGAAAGGTCATGGTTGTGGCTCCCAGAATTTGGAACTTCCTCCTCAAAGACATATGTCTGTTTCCTTCTACTGGTGTCTGCCACCAGCGGGTGGAGATTTTATTGTTTATTTGGCACACCTTCAGAAACAGTTATTGGCTTTCCTCCCCTTTTCAGTGTTGTTTGTTTATGTGTTTTATTTGGATTATTTTCTGATTTTAATTTTTTTTTCTAATTGTTCAGACGTTTCCGTGTTTGCCTCCTTGAGGACCTTGATTGGGTAGAAAGGCAGCAGAAAATGCTTTAAATAAATCATCAATAAATAAAATAGTTGAAGTGGGGGCAGAAACAATGATGTTGGGAGCAGCTGGATGATATGAGGACTTCTTGAGCTATTGGGAATTGGCTAGCAGACAGTGATCCAACCCCATCCCTCAAATCTACTCTGTAGGTTCCTGTCTGTTGTATCTCCTGAGATCCAACTCCCTCTGCCTCCTGGGAAGCGTCGTACTCAGTCGTTAAGCGCCCTGCCCAAGGACCGGGATTCCTCCTCCGAGAAGGATGGACGCAGTCCTAATAAGGTAGGTGCCATTCTTTTCCTGCCACCGCCTTCATGTTCCAGGATGGTCCTCCTTCCTCTTTATGGAATGCTCTGCCAGACAGTCCATCGATCCTTCTGTTGTTGTGTCGTGATGTAAACCGTCCTGAGCCCTTTGGAAGGGCAATATTAAAAATGAATGTATTCATGCATGTATGCTGGTGGTATCTCCCAGAGAATAGCTAAGATTGGTACTGGCTATGGCATAATAAACATCACCCTTTCCCCCCCTAGCAGCGAGAGAAAGATCATATTCGGCGGCCCATGAACGCTTTCATGATCTTTAGCAAGAGGCATCGGGCTCTGGTGCATCAGCGGCATCCCAACCAGGACAACCGTACTGTCAGCAAGATCCTGGGAGAGTGGTGGTACGCGCTGGGGCCCAAGGAGAAGCAGAAATACCACGACCTAGCCTTCCAGGTACAGTCCCTCCAGATTTAAGTCCCTGAGAGTCTGAATTCACTTTAGGAGTGCCATTGCCTGCTTTGGTGTGCTGTATGCCATCCGTGTGAGCAGATCGTGTGCTTGTAAGTGAGGTGTGATAACAGACCCGGGGCTGTCTGGAAGCTTCACATAATATAGTATTGCTTCTAGAGCTGAGTTTTTTAGGAACACTGGCCTTTGCTTAATATTTCTAAGAAATACAACCCTTATGGCAGAAAAGGGTGAAATTTTAAAAGCCAGAGGGACACTTGATGATTTTTCCTGGAGCCAGAGATAGGGCTGCATCGCTTTGCGTAATTCCTTGTGTCCCCTTTGCGATGCTGATTAAACTTAGAACCAAGTGTACATCTTACTCTTATTTACGTAATAAATGCAGTTCCATTATTCAGCTTTCGTTGTTGAAGGACTGTGTTCGCTTTGGCACAAAAGGTTTTTAACTTTTCAGTGTTCATATGCACAGCATTGGGGATAGCTGTTCCCAGTTTGCTCAGCAATTTCTCCTTTTTTTCCTCCCTGCCTCTCTTTGCCCTCATCTCCTTCACATTGCAGGTGAAAGAAGCCCATTTCAAAGCACACCCCGACTGGAAGTGGTGTAACAAAGACAGGAAAAAATCCAGCTCAGATGTGAAGCCCGCAGGTCCAGGGGGATGCACCAAGGAGATGCGAGAACGTAGCATGTCAGAGACAGGCACTGCTGCTGTGCCGGGAGGTAAGTACCCTCCTCTTTACTGGGATGTCTCTCAGAAGCCCCTCCTCCTTTCTCTTCTCACCTCTCTTTCTCCTTTCTCACAGGCCCTTCGGAGATGCAGGCATTGCTTGGGCCTGAGGGTAAAGCGGGGGTCGTGGGATCTGGGCATGGCCATGGGGAACGGATCCTGCCTGTGTCCGGGCCTGGTGCTCAACGGCCACGGGCCTTCTCCCATAGCGGGGTGCATGGGCTGGAGAGCGACCACGACAGCCAGGTGCTGCAGGAGCTCACTCAGGTATGTATTTAGTTTATTAATGAAAACATTTATACATTGCCTCACGGTTCAAGGCAGCCCGTGATAATCGTTTAAAGCATTTTTATTTTAATATGAAAAGTAAAATTGCAAATTCCTAAATCTGTCCAAGTCGTCTTAAACTAAGTCTGCCAATTCCAACCTTCTCAGTAGCCCTGGCAAACCAACAGGCCTTGCAGTGCCTCCTAAAGATCTGCACAGAGGGCTCCCCACCACCTTGTCAGGGAACCTGTTCCACAAAGCCTAGCCTTGATGGAAGAGGTCTGAGCACTCTTTGAGGCCAGACAGGACACCCTAAGTGGGATAGCTGACAGATGGCTGCCTGATGCCTGTCATTTGTGCACAAGAACATATGGGAGGAGACAGTCCTTGTAAACGTTTCCTTGTAATATGTCAGCAAGTGGGCTTCTAGAAGCAAGGACCTGTCCAGAGGGTTTGAGAGGTGCAGGTTCTGAACACAGTTCGAATCTAAGTAATATGGAGTGAAGTTGGGTGGAGGGGGCCTCTTTATCTCAGTGAAGGAAGGAATCTATTCACTGTAGACCTTGTTTCTGCTAGGTTCATGTGGGGAGGATATGAGAAAAGTGTCTTGTGCAGAGAGCCAGCTCGGTGTAGTAGTAGGGTCGGTGTAAGAGTAGGGTCTGATTTCCCACTCCTCCTCCACGTGCAGCCAGCTGGGTGATCTTGGGTCAGTCATGGTTCTCTCAGAGCTCTCTCAGCCCCACCTACCTCACCGGATGTCTGTTGTGGGGAGAGTAATGGAAGGCAATTGTAAGCCGCTCTAAGACTCCTTTGGGTAGTAAAAAGCAGGGTACAAAAAAGCTCTTTGTGTTTGTTTGGCCATAGATGGGTGGTCGTGCTTGGGATGCAGACGGTGTCAGCCGGGGTTGTTCCCACCTGATGATGCAGAGCAGGCCTAAGGAGTAACTTGTGTTCTATTCCAGATGTGCTCAGGGCAGTCTCCGTATGTCAGCGGTAAGGGGCAGTACGGGGGGCTGGGCCCCTCGGGGTCCCCCTTCGCCACCCCAGGTGAAGGACCCCGCCCTCCCCTGCTCCCACACCCCTCCCGCACCTCCCGATCTCAGCGCACTACCAGTGAGGACATGACCAGCGATGAAGAGCGCATGGTGATTTGCGAAGAGGAGGGCGACGACGATGTAATTGGTAAGGAGACTCAACCCCCTGCTGCCCACCCCATCAAAAACACTAGGAGAGATCACAGCTTATCCGACTGAAGTGTTAGCTTTTCCTACAAACAGTATGGCCTTCCGCTTCCAGATTATGCCCTTTCTTAACCCTGCTAGAAGTTGAGAGTAGATAAAACACTTTGATTTCTAACAGGGCACATGCAAGGACATGCAAGAACACATGAACACACGGTGCTGCTTTAGACCGAATCGGACCATCAGGGTCAGTATTGTCTACTCCAGCCGTTCTCCACTTTTTGACCATTGAGAAGCCCCTGAAACATTCTTCAGGCTTTGAGAAACCCCAGAAGTGGCACAATCATGCAGAATATGGTTGGGAAGCAGAGCTGTGGACAAACCCACCTGGGGCCCCTCCCCTTCCCCTCCAGGGCCATCATTGGCCATTTTGGGAGGGGCGGGTCAGGTCAAACATGACCATATATGGTTATACCACCCAATAAATGTTTAACACATTTAAAAATACATTAAACATTAATTCCCACCCATTCAGGAAATCCTTCCAGAGCCATCAAGAACCCCGCAAGTTTCACAAGATGTTGGTTGAAAGCCTGGTCTACTCAGACTGGCATCTACTCTCCGGAGTCTCAGGCTGAGGTCTTTCACATCACTACTACCTGGTCACTACTAACTGGGTTTGCCGTGTATTGAACCTGGGCCCTTCTGCATGCCAAACAGATGTTCCACCATTGACCCACAGTCCCTCCCCTTAGTGCAGAATTGAAATTGCCTCAAACATTTCCATTTATTGCTTGAAGTTGGACTGTTCTTGTTTCGTGAGAAGACCTGTGCAGTTCTTGAATACTTTCTGAACTGTAGCTTGGTTACCTGGTTGTTCTTTTCACATGAACAAAAGGTCATTCAGTATTGGGTTAAGTCCTGCCTCCAGAGACCAAGCTGGCCAGGGATAAAAGCTACTTCCTGAGGTGGTTGGGCCTCTGCCCCTGCATATCTCTCCCGTTGTTCTTGCTAAATAAATTGAGTAACTGGCATATTTTATTAGATCTCATAAATCACAATAAACCGAGGGAAGGCAGATTTTCATGGAGCTCTTCAGGAGCAGGAAACAAAAGTTGTTCATCGGCTGGCCTTCCAACTCCTTCCGAACTCATTTCATGTCTGATGGTTAGGGGAAGGTTGGGGGAGACCTCAGCTAAGATGTCCCCAGGTGTCCTGCTGGATTAAAGATGGAGATATACAGACCAGGAAAACACTGACAGTCGTTTTAGCATCTTGAGAATAGAAGCATTTTTAGGATTTGCAAACAAGGAAATGTGAGCAATGTCCAGATAGCTCAGTGAAAGCCCTAGGGCAGGGGTAGTCAAACTGTGGCCTTCCAGATGTCCATGCTGCAGGGGAATATGGGAATAGTAGTCCATGGACATCTGGAAGGCCACAGTTTGACTACCCCTGGCCTAGAGCAGGGGTAGTCAAACTGCGGCCCTCCAGATGTCCATGGACTACAATTCCCAGGAGCCCCCTGCCAGCGAATGCTGGCAGGGGGCTCCTGGGAATTGTAGTCCATGGACATATGGAGGGCTGCAGTTTGACTACCCCTGCCCTAGAGAGTAGACAAAGATGGCCAGATTTAAAGAAAACTGGTTTCTCATTCCTTTCCTAGCTCCTTTTCCAGTGCCTGACTGCCAGAAGCAGAATAAAAATAAGCAAATGTATTTGTAGAATTGATGTTAGCTGCAGAATTATATTAGATTTTTTTTTTAAGTTTGATGTAGCCCTGCCAGCAGTCGGAGACTGTAATTGATAAGAATCCCCATCCCATCTTGGCTTACAGTGCCAAGTTACGCTTGTTCCTTGGAAGCCTAACGCTGCACATTTTATTACGCTTAATAAATGAATGGAATTTCCTTTTCTAGACACACAAACTCAGTTTAGCAGCAGTGGGAAGAAGTAACATCTTTTTTCCCTCCTGCCGGAGATGGGAGTCTACTGATGTCCATTCTAAGTAGGGCAGCATCAAGCTAGGTGGGGGTGGGAGGAGTGTGCTGCCCATGAGATATTGGCAGGCTGGAAGGTAGAAGCAGAGGAGCAGAAATCTAGGACTGGCAGGGAGCTTAGAAGAGCAGAAAAGTCTCTCATCATTCCCAGTGGAGCCACCCCACAGATGCCTTATACTCTAAAAATATTTGGGGATTTCAGGAATGTCATGCTTTTAATTTTTTTTCCTGACTTCTGGTGTCCCTGTGGAGTGTTCAAGGCAAGAGACATTCAGAGATGGTTTGCCACTGCCTGCCTCTTTATAGCAATGCTGAACTGCCTTGGTGGGTCTCCCATCTAAATATCGTGGCCAAGCCTACTTAGCTTCAGAAACCTGATGAGATCGGGCTAGCCTGTGCTATCCAGATTAGGGCTCTCACAGCCTGTATGCTGCTTTTGCTTATCCGAAGCAAATATAAAGCAATGTTTTTCCTACATCAATGATTGGCCTTTGACCCATAGGTTAGAGTCGTCAAGGGGTCATGAAATTTTTATAGGACTGCTCTTTTTTTCCTTTTTCTTTTGGCTGCCTCTTGTTAAGCACCTGATGTTATATACCTGTGTAGGAAGCCAAGCGCACGATGCCTCCAGCCTGTCCTGGAACATTCCAGTAAGACTCATAGGACAGCTCGATAAGGTGACTTAGTAATCAAGAGGATTCCCTTTAGAATCACAGAAACACAGAGTTGGAAGGGGCCATAGAAGCCATGGACTAGACTCCCTGCTCAATGCAGGATCAGCCTATAGCATTGATGAAAAGTATCCGTCCAGCCTCTGCTTGAAGACTAGCAGTAAGGGGGAGCCCACCACTTCCTTACCCAGACAAATTCACTGCTGAACTACACTGACTGTGAACATTTTTCCTCCTAATGTCTGGTCAACATCATTCTACACATAGTTTAAACCCATTACTGCGGGTACTGTACTATACTGCCAACAGGAACCTTTCACTGCCCTTCTCTGTGTGACAACCTTTCAAATACTTTAAGATAGCAGTCATATTACCTTTCGATGGCCTCTTCTCCAGGCTGAACTTTCCCAAGTTCCTCAGCCTTTCCTCCTAGGGCTTGGTCCCCAGGCCCTGGATCATCCCTGGCGCTGTCCTCTGCACCCTCTCTATTTTGTGCACATCCTTTTTGAAGTGATGCCTCCTGAACTACACACAGTACTCCAGGTGGAATCTGACCAATGCGCTCAGGCAGTTCTCTCCCCTTCTTATTTTGTCCTGTGTTTTCAGCCCCCCCCCCCTTCCAGTGCTGCAAGTTTGTTTGTTTTTGCTGAAGTCACAACTCTGCCCCTCGCTGCCATTTATATATTTATTTAGATTATTTATACTCTCCTTTTCTCCCTAAGATTCAAGGTGGATTACCTAGCGCAAGTCAGAGGATGGAATATCTCACGAGTAGTGTAATAGGGTTGGGGCTACAGATGTCTGAAAACAAAACTGAAATCTCAAACAGGTGAAACATACCATGAATTTTTAAACATGGTACGTTAAACAGTGTAGAAACTACCCAGTCTGGAATATACTCAGGGCTAGGTAGCAATGCAATCATAACTGCCAGTATTTTGCAACCTTTTGGGTGTAGTGACCCCCAAGTACAATGGCGACCCAATTCTAGTCCAGGACTGCATTTTCTACAGTGGCCAACAGACATTGTGCAAAGGGTGCAGCTGCTCTCAGACAAGAGGCCTCTCCTGCCCCCTTCCTTCCAGCTGCCACTGTAAAGTTCTTAAATGCTGGGTAGATTTTTCCCACTCTTTATCCCAGAGGGTGGTAGAAGGCAAGACTCGGAAGATGTGGAGAGAAAGAATGATGCAAAGGGCCATTAGGGAAGGCTGTCCCAGGACCCATTTTCAGAAGTTTCACGACCCACTTTGGGGGCGCGATCACTAGGCTGGGAAATATTGATACAAGCCATAGTCATTTTGCCAATGCCATTTTTGAACCTGCTATTACAGCATGGCCCTGTTGCCTGTGCAGAAAGCCCTCCTGAAGAGTTCTGTTTTGCATCGTTTGTGGAAAGAGCTGTTCTGCCAGGCCTGTGGTTGAGGCCAGGAATTATTGCCAATTTCTGCTGGGCTCCCCACCCATTTATATCAACATCTGCATCACTGTTTGCCACCTCCTGAAATCAAATAATAAATCAAATAATAAATAAATATTTAAGTGCCCACACAGGTATTCTGAGGGGCTTGCCAGACCTCCTAACCTGATCATGCTCTGGAAGCACCACAAGAGCCATTCTGACTGCCCAGTCCTCCTGGAAGTGGGAAACCAATTCTGGGGAAAGAGCAGCGTGAGCGTCTTTTCAGCAGCAGTGATTGGCAGAGGATAATGTACTTCACACTTCAAAAGTGGCAAAACTCCTCCCTCGCCCTCCCACAGAGAAATGGGTGGGAGAAGGGAGTTAGTAAAGTGGCTATCGCCTCTCCATCAAGTCCCTTCCTCTGCATGTTCTTTTCAACTCTTCTGATGACTTTCCCCCTCCCAATACACGTGCTTGCACTATTGGTTAAAAAACACACAGCCCGGTGGTGAGTTGGCAGAAATCCTCGCATGAGCCAAGTTCTTGTGACACAGGTTGGGAAAAAGGCCCCCCTGTGGTCTGCGTTCTGGCTATTGCTTTCTCTCCATGTTTCCTTGTGTCCTGGTTAAATTCTCTGCCACTGTTGTGGCACCTTCCTGGCTCCCAGTTTGCTCAGCTGCTTTTCTGTACCAAGGGCCATCTTCTAGAGACCTCCCAGTGAGTTGCGGCTGTCGTTCTGCTGTGTTAATGCTTATGCTTGCATTAAATACACTTGCAGGTCTGCAGTAATTTGATCTCTGGGATAATAGCCTCTCTCTCCTCTGCAGAGTTTCGGGTGGGGGATGGGGGGGCGCCAGGGTGTCCTGCTGACTTGTGTCGCTCTATTCCCTGCAGCTGAAGACGGGTTCAACCCAGCTGACGTTGACCTGAAATGCAAGGAGCGCGTGACGGACAGTGACAGCGAGGGGTCCTTGGGGGACGAAGCGGACAACAAGGTGAGGGGGCTCAGAAGTTAGGGCAAAATGGCAGCAGCTGTGGGGAGATCAGAACCATACAGAGTGAAGGAAAGAGGACATTGAAACGAAGAAGTAATATTTACTGTGGTGCTTTGAGATGTTTCAGGTGTTCAGAAGACATTCAGTAAGAGCCAGCAAATGCTGTCAGGGGCTCATGGGAATTGTAGTCCATGGACATCTGGAGGACCACGGGTTGACTACCCCTGCTTTAGATATTACTGTTTCAAGCCCTGTGTGGCTTGGCATGTCAAAACCAAGCCCTTGAATTGGGATTTGGAATGGATCGATAGCCGTTGTAATTGCTGTAATATTGGGGTCCTGAGCTCCCGATAGCTGACCCCAGCCAGCCTCCCAGCTGCAGCATCCTGCACTAGGTTAGTGCCAAAACACTCTTCGAGAGTAGTCTAAAGTAGAGCGCATTGCAGTAGTCCAGTAACTACTCCAAGTAGGGAGTGGTAGTTTAGAGTGTCAGACTGGGATCTGGGAGGACTGAGTTTGAGTCCTCATTTTGCAGTGGAACCCTGCGGGGGCCAGTCACACGCTCTCAGCCTAACCTACTTCGCAGGTTTGTTGTGAGCATAAAATGGAGTATAGGAGAATTATGTAAGCCACCCTGGGTCTCCATGGAAGAGAAAGTGGGGTGCGAGGTAAGGAAATAAATATGTAATCTGTAATGTAAAACTTCTCCTTGCAGGACTTTGAGCGTAAGCTGTTCTCCCCAGTGATACGATCGGCAGCCCTGACCCCCTCCTCCGGTGCCTTTGCCCCCTGTCGTCCACCCCCACCTCCGGACCTAGAGCCCCCTCCGTCTCACGGCCCCGAGCAGCAGCCCTCTTCCAAGTCCTACAGTTCCTTTCAGATGACGCCCAGCACCTTCAAGAGCCAAGACTCCCGAGGTGGGCTCTGTTCCCACAGCAGCCCAGCAAAGCATCCGGAGCCGCGCTTCGACCCCACGGCGGCCCCCTACAGGCGGAAGCGGGCAGACAGCGCCGGTGGCCCCCAAACAGCTGCGGACTCTGGGACACCGCTCCCGGCTGCGCCTCCACATTCGGTCATCTCCCCGCCCAGCAGCATGGTTCAGGCTGTGCTGCTGCCCGATGCCCCCCGCTTGACCTCTGGCTCAGTGCTGGTGACGGCTCCTTCCATGAGCGCTCCCGGCATGGGGGTGATTGGCTACAGTGGGGCGCCCAGCCTGGTCCGAACAGCTTCCACAGTGGTCACGAACGTGGTCAAGCCAGTGAGCAGCACACCTGTGCCCATTGCCAGCAAACCCTTCCCACGTGGCTCAGGGGAGGGTCCGCCGTTGCTCAGCCCTCCCCCCTCAGATGGTGGCGGCAAACCAGAAGGGGTTTCCATGGGGCGCATCGGACTTATGCATGCCGACAAGAAGTATTCGCAGCCGTCCGCGATGCCTGGAATCCAAGCCACGTCTCCTCATTTAGTGGCCGGGCCACTCATCGGGCAAGGCTTGGCTGCTGTGGGCAAAGGCCCTCCAAGCCAGGGCAGTGTCGTGACCAACCTTCTAGTGGGGACGCAGGGCTATGGGCAGCCATGTAGCACTGGAGGGGCTGGCATCCCAGTGACAGTCTTGCCACCTGGGGCTGCCATTACCCATCAGCCCTCGGTACAGTTCATTACCCAGAATCCTCCTGGGCCGGGCCAGAATGGTCCAATGCCCCTCAGCATCTTGCAGCCCCAAGGGATCCTCTCTGGGACAGCGGGCAAGGCAGGCAGCATCACCCAGGTGCAGTACATCTTGCCCACCTTGCCTCAGCAGCTGCAAGTAGCCGGAGGGAAGGTGCCGGCTGGGGCAGGTGGCCCCGGAGCCACCAGCATTCATTTCACCCTACCCCCGGCCAACGGAAAGGTCATCACTGCTCCCCAGGCAATCCCCATCATCCAACCTGCACCGGGAAGCAGCAATAACAGTGTCACAGTCGTGTCTTCAGCACCTAAAGGTAGGTGTGATGTTTTCAGGGCTTGGAGCTTTTCTGCGCCTGGCGGGCTGATCCTGTGCATCTTTGATTAGCATCCCACAAAAGTCTGCTGGAGGAGGCTGTGGCTCAGCGGCAGACCCTCTGCTTTGCATGCAGAAGGTCCCCAGTTCAATCCCCAGCACCTCCACTTAAAAGAACTGAGCAGTAGGTGGTGGGAAACGCCTCTGCCTGAGACCCTGGAGAGCAGCTGTCAGTCTTAGAGGCCCACTGCCTCCTTCCCTGTGTCCCAGTACAGTTCCTAAGATTGGGCAGGAGGGCCTCAAGAAGCTCTGGCCCCATGCAGAATATATGAGTTGCCAATGCACACATTTTGAGGGGCTCGCCAGATCATTTTGACTGCCTCGCCCTAGAGGTGGGAAACCGGTCCTGGAGAAAGACCCGCGTGGGTGTCTTTTAAGCAGGGGCAGCCGGTTTGGCAGAGCAAAATCGACTTAGCGCCATGCTTCAGAAATGGCAAAACCCTTGCATGGCATGTATAGGAGAAGGCATTAAGCAGAGTGGGTCTCCCCACTGCAGCCCTATTTCCCTTTCACCGGTCTGATGACTCCCCCTTCCTATCTGTGTGTTATTGGTTAGGAACTATTGGCACTATTGGTTAGGAAACACAGGCTGGGGCTTTACTGTCAGAAGCCCCTGGAGCTGCTGTTGCACAGAGTGGCTGGGCGGTTTCTCATTCTAGTACCGGCCTGCCGGTGAGATCCGGCCGGTGAAGGAAGTTTGCCTGGGCAGTTGCAACTGCCAGATCTGCCAGATCTTGCTGTGAACTGGATAAAACCAGCCTGGAGTTTTTCTGCTCCCAAGGGGAAACAAGGATGTTTTTGAATTCCAAAAGAAAACCCATATTGTAACATGTTTCCTCAATTTTGGCACGCCCTGGGTAATATAGAAACTCTTTAGGCATCCTGCAACTTGGAATACCTGTTCAAGGTGGTTGCTTGTAACCTGGTGCAGGTGAGACAATAAATAAATAATACTAACCCGGTGTGGGCAAAACTGTCATCTAAACCAGGGGTAGTCAACCTGTGGTCCTCCAGATGTTCATGGACTACAATTCCCATGAGCCCCTGCCAGCAAACACTGGCAGGGGCTCATGGGAATTGTAGTCCACAAACATCTGGAGGACCACAGGTTGACTACCCCTGCTCTAAACCTCAAGCTACTGTTCTGGAGAAGACTGTCCTCTGAAAATATGGGGAAGGGCTGTGACTTGGTGGCAGGGCCTCTGCTCGGTACGCAGAAGGTTGCCAGTTCGATCCCCGGCATCTCCAGCCAAAGGATCTGGTCGCAGGTGATTTTAGAGACCCTGGAGAGCCACTGCTGGTCTTGATGGACCAATTGGGCTGATTCAGTCAAAAATTTACTTATTTATTTTGGAATTTATATACTGCCCCTCTCGGACATACCATCTTGGAGGGGCTAACGGAAACTAAAATTGAATAAAAGCAGCGTATTCATAGAAAACAATATAATACAGATTAAAATTTTGAACCACAATGTAGGCACAGTAGCAGCAGTCGAGAGTACTGGACTGATCGTTTATAACTAGCCAGGTGTTGGGTACTAGGATGTGTTGGAAGAGGAAGGGAGGGCAGAAGAGGTGGGAGGGAGGTCTGAGATTTAGGTGTGATTATAATTGGCCTCCACCATAGGTTGGGTGGAAGAGTTCCATCTTACAGGCCCTGCGGAACTCAGAAAATTCAGGCAGGGCCCTGATTTCTCTTGGGAGCAAATTCCACCAGGCAGGGCCCAGGGCCAAATGTATCTCCTTAGGGCCAGGGGTCCTTAGCTGATTGGCATTGCTCAGTTGAAGAGCTTTTTGGGGAACACATTAAGAGAGGCAGTCCCTCATAGATGCAGGGCCCAGAAAACCCATATTGTAACATGAGGCCTTAAAGGTTAAAACCCAAACCTTGAAACGTAATGAGCAGATAGCATAAGACATACATTCATACATGTTGGCTGTTGCTAGAATGAAGTGTTGCTGATTCAGCTATTCGCCAGCCAACCCTGTCTTTTCTCTGCCTCTCTTCCTGCTGCAGTCCAGTCTGTGTCTCCAGTACAAGCCCCATCTCCTGGAAGTTCAGCCCACCTCAGGCCTGGGCAGGTGGTCCCTTCCGCTGGCCTCCAGGTGCAAGGCAAGGTCCTGGTGCCCATGGCAGCCCCCCAGGTGACTGTGCGGACCACCACAGCTGCCCAGCTGCCTCTGGTGACCCCACCATTCCCTGTGCCGGTGCAGAACGGCAGCCAGCCCACAAGTAAGGTGAGTGGGAGTGGGCAGCGGGGCAGAGAACTGCTCAGAGGGGAGAGAGGGGAGGAGCTGATGGGAGCCATCCCATTTAGGTGCAGACTGGTGATCCCAAATTTTATGACCTGTCTAGAGTTTGTGTTTGAGGGCAGCTTGACTAAACTAGTAAATGCCTAACCAGTTGGGTGTCTTTCCAGTCTGTCTCGCTGGGTGCTGACGTTGTCTCTTCTTCTGTCCCCTAGATCATCCAGCTCACGCCGGTGCCTGTGGTTCAGCCGCAGCCCTCTTCGCAAAACAACACTGCTCTGGTGCCCCCGCTCAGCCCTGCTGCTCTCCAGGGCACGGTAGCCACAGCCGTTGTGGGCTCTCCAAGCCAAGCCCAGAAGGTCCTGTTGCCCTCCTCCACCAGGTACGTGTTGGCTGCACCAGCTGCCATACCCAGTTCTGGGACCATGCGGGGGGGTGTTCTCGTGCTGTTTCAGCAGCCAAAACCATTTAAATCTCCCCCCGCTCCCTCTCTCTGCCCCCAGGATCACCTACGTGCAGTCAGCGGCCGGGCACCCCCTGTCCCTGGGCACCTCGGCCTCCCACACACAGCCCAGCGCCCCCCCGGCTGCACCTGCCACCCCCTACGTTCAGTCCTCGGTGGGCCCTGCCCCCATGGCACTGGGTTTCACGACGATTGGGCCAAATGGGCAGGCCATTGTGCAGCCACTGCTCTCGGGTAAGGCCGGGGAGGCAGCGGGGGGTGGGGGGTGGAGAGGCCAGGGCTGGGTGGATCTATTGGAGGGGGGGGGAGATGCTGTTTGGGAGTTCTGGACCTGGTGGTGATGGAATTGGCCTCCCATGTGGCTGTTTGATTTCTGCTCATCCATCTGATTTCTGTCTTCCTGTTCTGCCTCCTCTCAGGTCAGAGCCCTCTGTTGGCTCCGGGGCAAGTGGGAGTGTCCCCACTCCAAAGCCCCCAGTTGCCGGCTTCCTGCACCGGACAGGGGCAAGTCATTACTGCCATCTACCCCAGTCCCACGGGGACCAGCCCAGCCCAGCCGCCCACCCACAGCATGGTCTACACGGTAGCTGCCACAAGCACCGCCACCGTCTCATCACCAATGGCTATCCTGCCCAAGGGGGGCAGCTCCCAGAGCTCCGGAGGTCCCAGCCAGAGCCTTGCCCCCTCAGGTATGGGGAAAAGGGAAGCCACTGCAGCAGGGAAGCCACTTTAGCTCCGTTTTATCATCATGTGTTCTCGGCACCAAAGGTCCACGTTAGTTTCTCCATTCTGCAACCAAGAGATCCTTGCTTGTTTCGCTTGACTCCGTTTTTGCTGATTATGAAGCGACAGCACCTCTGACCCACTAGAAGTCTTGCTGTACCTTTTTCTGGCTCCAGAGATTTCAGTGCAGCCCAATAAGGGCTAGAAACTTGGGTGGTTTTGTTTGTTTTATAAAAAGACCACTGTAGACAACCCATGCTGAATTTTGAATGCTTTGTGAGCCTGTCTGTAATCTCAGGGTGCATCTAGAGTCATAGAATCATAGAGTTGGAAGGGACCTCCTGGGTCATCTAGTCCAACCCCGTGCACTATGCAGGACACTCACAACTCATTCACAGCTCATCCGCTCTAACCTGCCACCCCCTTGAACCTTCACAGAATCAGCCTCTCCATCAAATGGCTATCCAGCCTCTGTTTAAAAATTTCCAAATATGAAGAACCCACCACCTCCCGAGGAAGCCACTGAGAAACCACTCTGTCAGGAACTTCTTCTGGATGTTGAGACGGAATTTCTTTTGAATTTATTTCATCCCATTGGTTCTGGTCTGTCCCTCTGGGGCAAGAGAGAACAACTCTGCTCCATCCTCTACATGGCAGCCTTTTAAATACTTGAAGATGGTTACCAGATCCCCTCTCAGTCGTCTCCTCTCCATGCTAAACAGACCAGGCTCCCCCAACCTTTCCTCATACGTCTTGGTCTCCAAACCCCCTCATCATCTTTGTTGCCGCCCTCTGTACACGCTCCAGTTTGTCTACATCCCTCTTCAACCGGGGTGCCCAAAACTGAACACAGTCCTCCAAGTGAGGCAGAACCAGAGCAGAGTACAGCGGTACCATCACCTCCCATGATCTGGACACGATACTCCATTTGATACAGCCCCAAAAATCCCATTTGCCTTTTTAGCCACACTGCTGACTCATGTTCAATGTATGGTCTACTAAGACTCCTACATCCTTTCTGCACATACTACTGCCCAGACAAGTCTCCCCCATCCTGTATTGGTTTATTTGTTTTTTCCTACCAAAATGCAGAACTTTACATTTGTCCCTATTGAATTTCATTTTATTCCGTTTAGCCCACTTCTCAAGCCTAGCTCCTGGATGTGGTGGGTAGGAGGTAGGGACAGACACCAATGGGATAGACATGTTGGCTGACTGTGGCTCTCTGTGACCGTTCCCCCACCTTTGTTCCCTCCAGCCACCCAGGTCATCCCTTCATTAGCTGCCCGGCCTCAGCGCCCGCCTCTCAAGCCTCCCCAGAAGGTGAAGGCCGTCATCGCCAGCATCCCCGTCGGCTCTTACGAATCGGCTTCCTCGCCAGGCTTGGTTCGCCCCGCTGTGGGGCAGCAGCAGGAACCTGGAGGGACGCGCTTCCACCGGGAGGCTGAAGGCACTGGGGAGCGGGTTTTGCGAGACGCAGGACCCCAAGAGCCGCCGCCTTCTCCTGCATCTCGGGTTGCCGAACAGAGTCCGGCAGAGCCAGCTAAACCCCCGGAACTGAAGCGAGATTCCTGGGAGCCAGTATCTCCCCCGTCTCCCCAGCAGCCGCCGGTCACAGAGATGGCAACTGCCGAAGCCTGGAACCAGCGGGAAGCTTCGGTTGGGTCCAGCGAGGAGAGAGTGGTCCGTGACCCACTGCCTGCCTTGCCGCCGAGTAGCAAAGGGACTGAGATGGTAAGGCGGCCCCAATGCCGTTGCCGGGATGCCTTTCCCCCCTGTTCTTTGCCCCCTCAGCAGCCACTACACGTAGTCATCCCAGTCGAGAGCACCATCTTTGCAGTCCTCTCTGTGCATCACACTCAGAAAGGCCTCCCTGTTGCTCCACCCTCTGCCCTGGTTGCAGAACTTTGTCTCTTGCTTACCGAAGTCTCTTTTTTAACACCAAGGCTAGGCTGGCCAAGAGTCATGGGTATCGATTTGGTTGGATGTGATGGCCCCAGGTAGCCTGATCTCTCATCAGATCTCAGAAGCTGAGCAGGGTCAGTATTTGGATGGGAGACCACCAAGGAAATCCAGGTTCCCTGCAAAGAGGCAAGCGATGGCAAACCACGTCTGGACGTCACTGGCCTTGGGAACCCTACGGGCATGGGGTGGCCAAACTGTGAGTCTTTGGATGTCCATGGTTCATGGACTACAATTCCCATGAGCCTTGCCCAGTACATGCTGTGAGGGACTCATGGGAATTGTAGTCCATAGACATCTGGAGAGCTACAGTTCGGCCACCCCTGCTCTATGGATTTACCATAAATCAGCTGGCCACATTTGATTCTTGCCCCCAAAAGATTCATGTCCAGAAGGACCTTAGAGACCAACAAGATTTTCAGGTGGTCTGAATTCAAGACTCAAAGCTCCCTTTGTCAGAGGGCTGGTCTCTAAGGTGCAACTAAACTCACATTTGGCTTTTTAAAACTAGACAGCTACCCTCTGAAATGCAGATTAAGTTGTTTCCCCCCAGCTTTCGAGTGCTTCCCGCTCCCATTGTACTCTATGAATACAAATTCTACCTGAGTAGTTTCCTTCCAGTTTTTCTCTCACTGTTTGCTTCTAGTTTTTGCCAGGACCATTCCCAAGTCTCACTCAACGGCATTCCCCTTGCTCTTCTGCAGGCTCTGAAATTCCCCACTTCCCCTGACTGGAGAGCGGAGGGTCGCTCTGAGGCCTCAGGCTCCTCTTCCCACAGCCCTGGCCTGTCGAGCTCTGGGGAGAGCTCCAGAGGTGTGGCCGTAGCACTCGTGGCAGCAGCAGCCCCTGCACCTGAAGGACCCGAACCAAAGGAGGGGCCTGTGGGGAAGAAAGTGAAAGTCCGGCCTCCTCCACTGAAGAAAACGTTTGATGCTGTTGACAAGTGAGTGATGGGGAGCTGGGGGGCAGGCTGGTTGGTGACAAACAGCCTGAGCTTGGGCCCTATTGGGGCAGAGTCATGTCAAGCTCTTGATCCATCTGGCCCTGTACTCCAATGGGCAATCAATTCCTGGGGCCCTCCTTAACAACAGCTGAACTCGCGATGTCACAAGTTGAGCTGGGGACCTTCCACCCATAAAGCCTTTATTCCTGCTGGTGTTCCCTTGTTCTGCCCCAGATGGAAGGAAGAGTTAAGCAAGTGGTATCTTAAAGATCCCTGCAGCAAGCAGGCAGGCAGGCAGGAAGAGGGAATTGCAGGCTGCACCCTGGAGCAGTGTCACAGCCCAACATTACATCTCCCAAACAATTTTTAGGTCAAGCCACTCAAACCTGCTTAAGATCCTTGGCCCTGAGGAAATTAAAAGCGGTCTCAACCAAGGCCACGCCTGGTGGACCGTGGCCTGGTGAGATCAGGGCTCCGTAGGATATTATTTTTTATCATTTATGTATACTTTGATTTGATTTATAACCACCCCTCACAGTCTAGCTTTCTCGAGGCCATGTACAACAAAGAATAAACAGTTGATAGAACATAAAACAACAATTAATAATATAATAGTACATAAAACAATAATTTAAAAGTTTAAACGAGTTGCTGCCTGTATCAGTCTGTATGGTTTTATAGGCAATTCAGCTAGATTGAGAGGAGTTGGAGGGAGGCCTAGTTTATGTGCAGTCTAATCTGCTTTCTTGGTTGGCCTCAACCAAATGCCTGGTGGAAGAGCTCCAACTTGTAGGCACAGCAGAACTTAGGAATTTCCGTCAGGGTTCTGATGTCTTTGGGGAGCTTATTCCACCAGGCAGGAGGTGAAAGTGAATTTCTGGATGAGGCCAAGTGAATTTGTTTAGGGCCAAGGATCCTCAGTTGATTGGTGAGGCTGATTCTGTGAAGGCTCAAGGGGGTGGCAGGTTACAGTGGATGAGCGATAGGGATGTGAGTGTCCTGCATAGTGCAGGGGGTTGGACTAGATGACCCAGGAGGACCCTTCCAACTCTATGTTTCTATGATTCTATTCTATGGTGTTACTAGATCAAAGTGTTTTCCGGGGAATGCAGGGCCTGTAAGACAGGCCTGTTCCAGCAGGCGTATGGTTGAGGCCTGTTGGACGTTAAAATTCCTGCTGATCTCCCTGTCTGTATATCCTTCAGTCATTCCTACATTTTCCAATTTCATGTAGGAACGGACAGGCACTGCCCCCACCTCCTCCTCTCATTTAATTGTAGCACTAATATAGGGCAAGCAGTTTAAGATTGGTAACTCGAGATTGTTGTATTTTTAAGAATGTATTTTAATGGAAAACTATGATTTGATTGTGATTTTATAAATGTGGCTTGCATGTTTTTAACTCTGTTGTAACCTGCCCTGAGCCTCTAGAGAAGGGTGGGCTAAAACTGCAAAACTGAAATGAAAATAAATATCTGTTCAGTAATTTGCATGAGTGAGTATGTGTCCTGCTGTCCAAGGCAGGGTGGAAAAAGGGTTCCATGAAAGCAGGATGGTTACAAGACTAAAGGAGGTCCAGCGTAGACTGAACATTCCGCAGACGGAAGATGCTTTCATCAGTGGAGCAGAACTTTTCCTCCTCTCCACCTCCCACTGCAGTCCATTGATCTCCCTGCACAGCAAGAAACCCCTCAAGAATGGAATGAAAGGGAGAACTGGCTAAAAATTCCTCTCCCCCATGAAACCCCCAAGAATGGCACACAGGGCCAGTTAGAGGTCTGCAAGTTGGAAGGGGTAACTGGCCAAAATCACATCTTCCCGTAACCTGAATCCCACCTGAAGGAATCAGGTTTTGTCGGGTGTTGAACCCATGTGGCTGGTAGCGACTTCAGGGGCACGTTGTTGACCTGAACACAATGGCTCTTTCTTGCACTGCTCATGCCTACATGATCTTGCTCATCTTAATCCCTCACCTGCTTCCCTAATGTGCCTATGTGCTGCTTTCTTGCCTCCAGAAGCCAATACATATAACAGTTTTTCTTGGACCCACGCTAGTCTCCTTGATTGTCTGTTTCAAGTCCTGCCTGCTTTGCTCAGTCTTGTGTCATTTGTCAAGTGATCCAGTGTTTTGTGGCGCTGATGGAGAGCAGACCTGAGAGCTGGCAAGGTGGGCAGCCCCATTTCAAAGGGGCGAAGTGCCGAGCAGGCAGTTACGGTGGTAAGCCTTATGGGCCCGCCCAGGAGAAGCAGGGTAGATGCATTTGTGACCCATACCCTCCCTGTCCCTCCCCAGCAGGGTTCTGTCGGAGGTGGATTTCGAGGAGCGGTTTGCTGAGCTTCCCGAATTCAAGCCGGAGGAGGTGTTGCCCTCGCCCACACTGCAGTCCCTCGCCACTTCACCCCGAGC
Source organism: Paroedura picta (assembly GCF_049243985.1). NCBI lineage: Eukaryota > Metazoa > Chordata > Lepidosauria > Squamata > Gekkonidae > Paroedura > Paroedura picta. The sequence continues at coordinate 17,968,249 of NC_135373.1, forward strand.
CATCCTGGGCAGCTACCGCAAGAAACGCAAGAACTCAACTGGTGAGCTCAGCCACTGGACCTGAGCAGACCTGGCAGGTGGAGGGGTAGCCCACACGGAACATCCAGCACCATCTGGGAGGGGAAAGCGTCCTGGGGACTGTCCCACGAGAACGTGTGGTGGGAGCCAGGAGACCTCAGTTCAACTCTGACGAGAGGGGCTGGATAAAAACATGATTGACAGAGAGGTGGAAGATCTAGGCTCGGCTCAGTTACGAGGCAAGGGGGCAAAGGGATGGGCAAACAGCAGGAGGAGCCAGTCTACAGTGGTAAGGCGGGAGAAGCTGAGTGATCCGGGCAATGGGATATTGGTCCTCAAGGGAGGGAGATCTGTGGCTTTGAACAGGTTTTAGTGATGTGTTTTAGACCAGGGATAGTTAACCTGTGGTCCTCCAGATGTTCATGGGCTCATGAGAATTGGGATGTTCATGGGCTCATGGGAATTGTAGTCTATGAACATCTGGAGGACCACAGGTTGACTGCCCCTGATTTAGATCATTATTACAATGTTTTATTGCCCACCGAGGGACCTATGGGGGGGGGGGAAGTTGAATCAAAATACAGTGAATTAAGACCAAGCAAAGTTTATTCAAGGTATAAGCTTTCATGTGCTCATACCCTGAATAAGCCTTTCTTGATCTCAGAGGTGCCACCGGACTCTAAATTTGACTCTAAATTTGTTTTGCTGCTTCAGACCAACATGGCTTCCCACTTGAGTGAACTTAAAAGGCCAGCTCTCTAGTCCTCATGGCTGTGAAGAAACGTCGGCCACCAAAAGTTCAGAAAAAGAGAAAAAAGGCATACATGATCTCATATGTTGTGAGGATAGTCTTGCGTTTCCACATTAATGGGATAATGTGGAGCTGGAAGTAAGGCATGCTCCCATTGGTTGTGTGAGATAGCCCTTAGAGCTGTTGCTGTAGTCCCTTGCCAGAGCATATATGGCCTTGGGAAACTCCTTGTCCTCCATCAGAATTCCCGACACTCTTAGGTAACAGTTGAAGCCCCTTTTCTGTGTAGGCACTGCATTAGCCATGGAATGGAAACCAGGCTCAGCCAGAGGGTGCGTGTCCTTTTGGAACTGCATCCCTCAGGGCAGTCCTTCTCTGCCTCTTTACCTGTTCGGCTATAAGGTTCTGTGCCTGCTGTCTGGGATAACACAGGATGTTTTGCTTAGAATCAACCGGACCTGTCTGTAGCCATGTGCAGGTGGCCTGTGTTAGAATAAGAATATCCTCCAGAGCAGGGGTAGTCAACCTGTGGTCCACAATTCCCATGAGCCCCTGCCAGCAAACGTTGGCAGGGGCTCAGGGGAATTGTAGTCCATACGTTTGCTGGCAGCGGTTCATGGGAAATTGTAGTCCATGAACATCTGGAGGACCATAGGTTGACTACCCCTGCTCCAGAGGACCAGTCGAGAAAGGAGATAGGTAACCTGACAGAAGATCAACCTTGTGTGGGCATCACAGGGAACTGCAGTGTCATGCGTAAGCAGGTGGGCTCGTGGAAAGGTTTCTGAACTAGTGACATTTGTGCCCTCAGTGGGGCAAGACTGGACTAAGCCATGTGGATTCAACACCTTTCTGAGTTACTTTGTGGCTGAGAATAGATCTCAGAGAACAGAGTTCAAGTTCTGTCTCAGCCAAGTTGAGTGGCCTTGCAAAATGCCACCCTAGAGGAAGAGAGTTACCATTGTGATAAGACAAGTGAAAGGTTATGTGTTTTGGATGACTGTTGGGGAGCGTAAGAGAAAGATATTGGTGACATCAGGCCCATCTGGAGCTATGTTTGTTGGCTTTCCTTTGTCGCAGGGTTTGCATGCCTCTCTTTGTCTCTCTCTCTGCGGCCTGCTGACTCGAGAGGGCCTTGTGTTCCTTTTCAGACCTTGACTCCTCCACCGAGGATCCCATCTCCCCCAAGCGGAAGATGCGCCGTCGCTCCAGCTGCAGTTCAGAGCCCAACACCCCCAAGAGTGCCAAGTGCGAGGGAGACATCTTCACTTTCGACAAAACCGGTAGGCGAGGAAAGAGGCCCGAGTCTAGAGATGGGAGGAAGGACTGGGGGCTGCACTGGAAGCTAAGCTGTTCCCTCCCGCCTGCCAAGACTGTTAAGGAGCTCATTATGAACCTGGTCAACAATTACGACCTGCCCAGTATCAAGATGTGGGAAGGCTGGTGAGCTCAGAGGGTCCTGGGAGGAGAGATGGACAGCCAGTGGCCCTGGAGCACCAAAAGTCAATTGACTTTTCACAAGAGCTTTCCTGTTTACAGCAGCCTCCAGCTAAGCAGTCCTTGTCTTCTTGCAGGCACTGATGCTGACGATGTACTCGGAGAGCTGGAGTACGAGAAGGTGCCGTACTCGTCGCTCCGGCGCACCTTAGACCAGAGGAGAGCTTTGGTCATGCAGCTCTTTCAGGATCATGGCTTCTTCCCTTCAGGTACGAAGGATGATTTCAGACGGAGGCTGGGGGCCAGAGTGGCTTTTGCAACCAGATTCCAAGGCATGCGTGGTTTATTTTTAGTCAACCTTCCCCTCACCCCACCTTTTAAAAAAGGCTTCTAAGCCAAACGCGGGAAGCTGCCTTACACTGATTCAAACCCATTGTACCACTAAAGTCAGCGTTGCCTATCCAGTGGCAACAGCTCTCAGAGTAGATGCGCATTTGGGAGAGATGTCTGTTCATGTCCCCAACAACTGGATGCTTTTAACTCAGACTGGTTGCAGCTCTCCAGGGTCTCGCTTCCTGCCTGATGGTTCTTACAGGAGAGCCCAGAGACTTGATGCCAGATGTTATACCACAGCCCTGGTCCCACTGCGGGGGCTTCCAAGTGTTGTTGAATAGAGCAAGACTGCAGTTGCACCTTTAAGACCAGGGGTAGTCAAACTGCGGCCCTCCAGATGTCCATGGACTACAATTCCCAGGAGCCCCTGCCAGCAAATGCTGGCAGGGGCTTCTGGGAATTGTAGTCCATGGACATCTGGAGGGCCGCAGTTTGACTACCCCTGTTCAAGACTGACAACATTTGTTAGATTTATTGCCCAATTATTTATGCATCTTGACTCTAGCCCTTCCTAGGAACTAACCTCTTTCTATATGCGAGGCTGGAGGAAAACGGATTCAAATTTTGATCTGTGGCTTCAGACCAACGCAGCTACCCACCTGAATCTTTTTTTAGGTGAGCAGTGACTCACAAAAGCTCATTCCCTGTCACAAATTTTGTTAGCCTTTATTAGGGACTACTAGACTCTTGTTCTTTTCTCCTGCTCCAGACAGACTAACAAGGCTACCCATCTTGATCCTAATACGTAATACTCTGGGATACTGCCTGAGAGCACCTCTCTGGGTGGCAGTCTGTAACAGAAACATAGCTGGAGAGGTAGGGGTGGAAGGGCAGTGATGCCACCTTCCGTTGGCACTTTTGAAGAAGAAGAAGAGTTGGTTCTTATATGCCGCTTTTCTCTACCCAAAGGGTGGGGCTGCTCATAGACCCATTATGCACGGGGGGAATAACGCACATTTGGGGTGGAATGGCGATGACTAAAATCACCGATAATGCACGGTGCCGGCTGCAACCGGCCACAGCTTCGGTGCATGCCGCCTAAAAAGCCGCGTTAGCGAAACGCGGAAGAAAGCGCAGCTTCCGGGTGACCGGGGCGCAACCAGAGGTGGCGCCGGGATCGCCACGTGCATAATCGGTTACTCTGGGTTTTGCTGCCGTTGCGCCCCGTCCCATGCATAACCAGTGTGCTTCGCGTCTTCCCCCTCTGCATTTAATATGTGACCCGAAATCGCTGTTTCGGCGGCTGTGCATAATGGGCCATAGGGTGATCTGCCAGCTTTCCACCTCCTCCTGCTATGGTGCTGACGGTTGGCGTGTCCTCCTTCCACAGCTCAAGCCACTGCAGCTTTCCAGGCCCGCTACTCCGACATCTTCCCCACCAAGGTCTGCTTGCAGCTCAAGATCCGAGAGGTGCGGCAGAAGATCATGCAGGCGGCCACCCCTACGGAGCAGGCGCCCAGCACACCGGAGCCCGGCAGCTCCGCCAGCCACGGCAGCTCCATGGAAGGGCAGCCTCTGGAACTGGCTCTGGCACAGGACTCAGCACTAGGTGGAGCAGAGGCTGCAGCCCCCCCAGCCCCCCCTTCCACCACAGCTGGTGCCTGGGACTGTAACCAGCAGCCTTCGCCCGGCGGTGGCACCAGCAGCAAGGGCAGTGGCACCAGCGGCAGATGAATGGCTGGTGATGAACAGCTGAGCAAGATGTAAAACAGCCTTGCGGGGGGAGGGATCCCGGAGCTTTGCCCCCCCGTCCCCCTCCCACGCTCTTCCCCTGCTAACTTTGCCTTTTCCCAAAGGGGGTATTGGTGACCCTTGTCCTGTGTGAACTCTTCCTGGCCTCCTCACACTCTTCCCCGGCTACTTTGCTTAGGGGGTGGGATGGGGGATTGTGGGCTCCTTTAGGTCCCTCCCACGGATGGGCAGGGTGATGCGAAAGAGATATCAGCCATTCCAGGACGTTAGGCGGAGAGGCCCCGAGATCTCTGGGGGTGGGGGGCGCAGTAGGTTGTGGGCAAACGGATACCTGTAAAGTGACAGATTCTAGTCCCCTTCTTCCTTCTAACAATGTTAAATATTCTCAGACTGTACCCCACCCCCCCAATGCATACTCGTTGCTTCTGTGTCAGTAACTGGGGAGGGGGAGGGACGAGTCTTTCCACCCACTGCTGCATAGAGGGAGGGGATGTGCCTCCTTCATGGGAAATTGGCTTTCATTCCTGTGTTTGAAAGGCCTGATCAGGAGGAGGCAGTGTTGGAGAGCGCTTTGGAAGGTGACTTTTCCTGTGTGGTCAAAACAGGGAGTGAAGAAGAGTTATTGGGGAGATGAGGAGACTGACTTGGCAGCGCACAGCCCGAATTCAGCCGGGAGCAGAGACGGTCTTTGGGCGCAGGAGACAATATGGCTGGAGAGCTGTGCCAGCAGGCGGGGGGCTCCCCCCCCCCAAGCGTGAGCACGCTGGTGGCCGAAGCCACATGTTGACCATGTGTAACCCCTTCTGTATTGGGGTGGCCCCACCTCACATGCTATTAAAGCTCTTTAACAATCGCTTTGGCTGCAGAGTTGTAAAGGTACAGGTTCTTCACCCTCATACCTCAGTCTGCTTCGGTTACAAGTTTTGGTATAGCTCTGCAACAAGGGCCAGCTGAGGAAAGAAGAGCTAGCAACTGGCCCCCTAAGACTGTTCTGGTTCTTCCGCTTTGGTTTGGTCAAAGGCATCGTCTCAGACTGTGTGCCTCTGAAGGGATGAATAGGTGATGCCTACAGGAGTCTCAGGAATCCTACTTGGGCAGCAGCTTCAGGGGTGTTCTGTGTAGTTCTTATCTGTCCGTCCCCCCCCAAATTGGCAACAGCAGAATGAATGTATATGTGCACCTCTTACTTTTACAGGTTTCAAAGCTCACATGTATAGCACCAGGCTGTCACCATTTAGAACAGCTGTATTTGCGACTTCTTTTTCTTTTACCTGCAAATTGTAACATCACCTTTTCACTTTCCTCTCTCCTGGATTTTTCTTTCTTCCTGTTTCTTTTCCAGGATTGCATTTAGGCCACAAAGGAGGCCTAGTGTCGCAGCCTTTGAGCACTAGAGAAGGAATAGGCATCTTCCAGGGGTGTGCCAAAAAACCCAAAACAAAACAGGTAGTTTCTGGATTTGGGTATGTTGAACCCAAAAAATGTTGGCATTTCCTGTTAATCAGGAATCCCTATATTTGGTAACTATTTAGGAAACCCATTTTTTTTGTTTGTTCCATTATAGCCATAGGGGAGACCATCTGGGGGAGGGGGCTGTGTTTTAAGGTAGAGGTGCCAAATCTGCAGCATAGTTGCTGATGTCTCTCCTTAACTCCTCCCAGTTTTAAAAAGGCCCCCCTAAAAAGATGCCCCCATCCTCCATTGATTTGAGTGGAGGGGGAAAAAGGCATTCAAAGGGACAGAGATCCTTTTAAATGCCTTCTCCACTCCAAGCTGCAACTTTAGTTTGGAATGCACTCAAGTAAAAGGCGTTTAAAGAGACTGCAATCTCTCTAAATGCTTTTAAACTTGACCTATCTGGCAATCCTGAAATTTTGGGGGCTTAGATACTTTCGTTAATCAGAAAAAATAAAAATCAGTATCTGGCTGAATTAATACCCCAAAATTATCTTATTGTCCAGGTATTTTTTCAGCTCAGATGAGCCAGATGCACACCCCTAACAGACATGGAGGGATCCAGCTGAGGGTAGTTTGAATGAAACACTGAAGCTGTAGCAAGTTGCTTAACACATGCTTATAATATATGTCAGGTAAGCATATAGTAGAATAAGAACTCATGACTTTCTAATGCTTAATTTACATAACTGAACATATCCTAACAGTGATCATTACAAATCTGCAATTAGTTATTAACGAGGGTGACAACAGAAGGGAGGGTAAAGGAGAAGGACCCTTCTTGGTGAGTATCCAAAGATTGTTCTTCCTCTGAGAACGGAGGACATCTTGGAGTGGGACCTCCCAGAGCAATCCATCAAATCCCGGGTGGGCTATTGTCTCCCAACTCCAAACTTCTCAAGGTGGCATTTGCTGAACTACTCGTGTCCATATTTTAATGTCTCACAAACATAGAGGCCAAGGTGGCCACCTTACAGATCTCTTTGGTTAGAAAATGCTGCATTATTGGCTGATGTACACAGAGTGTGTCATGATGCCCACCAGAATCTTTTGTCCCCGAGCCCTGTAGGCTTCTGCGCTGCAGGCTTTCAGACATGTAGCAATAGCTGCCTTAGACATCTTTCCCCCCATGTTTGATGGGAACACCTCTGTGAACATCTTGTCCGTTTTTCTGAATCCTTCCATGCAGGACAAGTACACTTTCAGGGCCCTCCTTACATCTAGATTATGCCATAACTGTTCTTTTTGGAGTATTAGGTTTTGGGCAAAAAATGGGTTGGTTAATTTCTTGGGCACTGTAGAATCTCATTTGGACTTTCGGACAGAAAGGAAGGTCCAATCTCAATATTACCTTGTCTCTATAAAACACGCACAACTCTTTCCTGATTGAGAGAGCCCCCAGCTCCGAGGCCCTCCCAGTTGAAATGATTGCCACTAGAAATGTTCTCATCCTAAGAGTCTGTTGTGAATTGTCCTTGAGAGGCCCAAATGGAGCTTTAGTAAGAGCTTACAAGATTCAATTTAGTTTTCAGGATGGAAATCGATGTGACTAGGGTGGACCCTTAGCTGCTGCCCCTTTTAAAAACCTAACTAAGTGGGGGTGTCTGGAAATTGCGACCCCTCTGATGTGTGGAACAATGGTTGCTAGGGCAGCCACTTGTCTCCTAAGTGTGGCAACTCGGTGACCCTTGGAGAGACCTTCTTGGGGGAAGTTCAGGATGACACTTATGCTCAGATTAGCGTCTGTTATGAATGTGAGGAACTCTTCTTCTTGCAAGGCCTCTGTTATAGATCTGAGGATTTCCATGCGGAAATGCCGAAGCTGCATATGGCAGTTTAAACATGTTAAGTCTATGATTGCTTTATAGTCCCTATTGGGCTTGGGGACTGTAAAGAATGTGGAGTAAACTCCCAGACCAATTTCTAGAGTAGGGACTAGTTCTATCGCCTACATCAGTGGTCCCCAACCCCCGGTCCGAGGACTGGGACCGGTCCGTGGCTCCTCCGTGTTGACTGTTCCCGGTGATAAAAAGGTTGGGGACCACTGGCCTAGATGACCATGCTGCATTGCTAGTAATGTCCGGGTCTTTTCTGGGTTCTGGATTTTTGGTGATCTTGTTAAATGATCCAGTGGGAGGGAGTGGAATTCTACCTTGTATCCCTGTTCTACACCATCTATGGCCTACTGGTCTGCTTTTTGTTGAGCCCAGGGGTCATGAAAAAGGGCAAGATGATCCCCCCCGCCCCAGTGTCCGAAGATAGTCAGGGCCTGTTAGGCCCTTGTTGGTTTTCTCCTGACCAGCATTGCCTGGTGTGTTGAATCTAAAGAAGGATTCCCCTCTTGAAACTCTGGGAGCCAGATCCCTTCTGGTCTCCTGTCTAAACCTGCGGAGTGTACACTGGGTGCAGAAGGAACAATTTTGGAACATCCTATTATCCCCCTCTCCTAATATACTTGGGGAGCACTCTCCTCTTATATCTAGTTTCCACTAATATGCTATTTGAAGCTTCTCCAAGAAGTATCTCTGTTATAGTCTTGATGTGAGCTTCTCAGCCATAATGCTTGCCTGGAAGCTGAAGCCAATGCTCTGCCTGAAAATATTATGGTGTTCAAGGTGACATCTGTCAAGAAGGATGGTGCCTTTAAAAGCCTGTTTGCTTTTTCTTCTGGGCAGAGGGGTGTGTGTGTATCTGTCATCAGTTTCCCCTTTCCTGCTACAGAGGTTTTGGGTCTCCTCTCGCACTGTTTGTCTCAGTATGGAAATAATCTCAGGAGGCAGAGATGCTTGGGCCCCCAAGTCCCTTGTGTGTCATGAAGCAGGGGGCTTAGTGGGACCGGTGGCTGCCGCCTGCTGAAAGCCCGCTTGCACCAAAGGCTGTCTCTGCCTCGCACCGCGGAGCTTTGTGTCAGGCCGCCAAATGGGTTTGGCCCATCAAGCGGGAGTTGGGCCTCCTCACTCCTCCTGGGCAGTGCAGCCCACAACTGGGCTGTGTTTGCCAGGCCTGACGACTCAGCAGGGAGGAACTCACAAGTTGAGCTGAACAATAAAAATAATGTAAAACTTGTAAAATATTTACACTGACGACTCAGCAGCCACGGCTGTAATCGGGGCTTCTAAACCCTCTTCCGATAAAAAGCTGTTGCTGGGGGCATTCTCAGCCATCGTTAAACTGTCAGTAATTACTTAATTAAAAAATCTGTGTCACTTTCCAGTGGCGCAAAATGGCTGACAGCTCCAGCCATCCAGGCGAAGGCTTTTTTTGATAGAAGGAAGAGAGCCTGAATTAAGGTGAATAAAGTAGCAAGGGTGAGGTAGGTATTAGAATGTAGTCCAAAGGAAATCTGATTTGAAATAGGTAGAACTCCTTCAACTAGCTGCATTCCCTGTGAGGCAGGAGAAAAAACTGAGGAGGTGACTCACAAAGGGGGCAGGAACAGGAATAAGTTTTTAGTCCTGCCTCCCTGGGTATGTGGTGAGATTTACCCAATCCAAGATGTCCTCTGTCCTTGGAGGGAGAGGCATCATTCAGTTCAGAAGGATCACCCATGTATCAATGTGCATCTAACTACTCAGAAACCCTTTGGCAGGAGCTCAGGGAGAAGTACTTAAAATACCGCAAGTGGAAATATGCACCGTTTTTATTAAGTAAACAAAAGCAAGCGTGCTCTCACTCGCCCTCCGTTCAACTCCCGGGGGTTTTGTCAGCCTGTGCACTTCTGGGCATTACCCTCTCACCCAGCAGCTTGCACAGTTGCAAGAACCAAGCGCCCAGGCTAAAGTATCCCATTTGGTCAAGTGGGTGAAGGAGAAGAATTAACTGGATGACCTGCGCTTGTGGAAGACCGAAGGCAGGCCCTGCACCAGCTTCCGCATGGGTGCCTCTGGTCCTCCCACAGCCCAGAGCGGGGAGGGGGCCCCTCTATCCCTGGACGGCGGGAACCGGAGCGGTCAAGAAGCCTTGGCGTTGCGTTCTCCCAGCAAGCTCAACAGTAGCCGATGCAGCGCTGGGCAGAACCGTGCGTAGCCATGGCGACTCAAGTGGAGGTAGTCGTACATGTCGTGGTGGCTGATGGTGCCGTCCGAGTGCACGAAGCCCGGGTCGGCGTCGAGGAAGGTGGCGTTGGGCAACAGCGGGACCCTGGCCTCCAGCAGTTCGTTCACTCGCTGGTTCTTCTCCCGGAGCGGGTTGGGGCTCTTGCCCCGTGGCAGCAAGCCCTACACCAAGGCAGAGGGGACAAAGGTGGGACTAAGGCAGGACTGGGACAATCGCAGTGCCCACTGGGAGGGCCCACGTCCACCCTCCGAAGGGGCACTCACCACAATGACCACTCGGGCCTGCGGCTGCTGCTGATTAATCAGATGCACGATGGCTTCGATGCCGCCCGCCACCTGCTCTGCTGTGTGGCCATGGTTGTTAGTGCCCACCCAGACAACCACGATCTAAGGGGGGAGGAAAGAAAGCAAAATAGGGACCTTTTAGGAGCTCAGCTCAGCACGGCCCTTCCCTGTGCAAGATCCCCCTAATGCAAGAGCCATGGTCTGCCTTCTGCAGGTTTGGGCTGGGCTGCCAAGATGTGCAAGATGTACTGTTGAGTTTTACACCAGTAATTCTCCCCCTCGAAGCCCCTTATTGGTCCTTGGGCTAAAAGCCCAAGAGGCTTTGCAGAAGGAGACACAGATAATCAGGCAAAGGGGCGTCCAGCAGCAGCAAGGGATCTGACCCCATTCTGAAAGTGTCAGACATCAACGGGTGCAGAGCTCCAGGGGGCAATTCTCAGCTTTGGTTTTCTTCCATAAGCCAGGCTCTCTAGGCCCCAGGTTTGTGCAGGAGTGTTTGAAAGTGCTATCTGGGGCTACCTTAGATGATGGGAAAGGAAATGGTGAAACAGGATTTCGGTTTCTCCTTGTAGCTCACATCCATGCAGCTGCCTTCTACTCATTTGGACCAATGGTCCACCCAAGTCAGTATTGACTCCTCAAGACGGGCAGCTGCTCTCCCGGCTCCCAGACTGGCAGCCACCTTTCACAGCATTGACCACCTGGTCCTCCTTACTGGAGTTGCCAGGGATTGAACCCGGGACCTTCTGCGTGCCAAGCAGAGCAGCCCCTCCCCCTCCTTGAACAAAACCAGAATTAAACAAGATGAACTGACAGAGGGCTATTTTAGTTTGTTCAGGCTGTTTTGCGGGGTGGGAGGTGAGATACTCTAGTCAGCACTTGCTGGCAGGGGCTCATGGGAATTGTAGTCCATGTACATCTGGGGGGGGGGTTGCAGTTTGACTACCCCTGCTCTAGTCATAGTGCTCCGCAGCTGTCACTGATGTATTTCCTAAATTTCCCCTTCCCAAAGGGAAAGAACAATTCCCCTCCCCAAACCCCTCATTTCTGGAGGGAGAATAAATGAGGAAAAACCATTGCAAGCAAATCTGCATGATTCTCTGGCTGCAGAACAGAAACAGACCTCCTCCTTAAACAGTTGCATTGGCTTTGTTGGTCTCCCTTTTTTGGGGGAGGGGGGGCAATGAAAGCCTCCTCCTAGGCTATTCACCCTCCTCGGGTGGGCAGTCTCCCTGCAGTCTGTCCCTTCCCTCTTGCCCTCGTGTCTTGGCCAGTGGAAGAAATGCAGAAGACGGAAATGACATCATCACTCTCTGTGCCAGTGTCATACCCAGGTGGAAACCCTGATGTGACACCAGCACAGGGCAGGGGGACGGGGTCTCCAGAGCATTGTTGGGTGTGTGGATCCTGCCAGGGCTTTGCCTACCCGTGACATCCATCATTTCCACCCCTGGCCCTGCCTGTTGCCATTCAGCCTCGTACCTTTGGCCGGATGTGTTGCAATTCCCCGTCCTGCAGGCGCCAGAGCACGTTCTGGGTCGCATCTCCCGCCATGCCAAAATTGAGGGCGTGGAGAGGGGAGAACAGCTCCCTCCAAATCTGAGAAGAGAAGTACAGAGCGTCAGGTGCCAGGAGGCCCCTCGCCTGTTCTACCTCCCCCCTCATCCCACTGGTGGCTGGGGTTTGTGTGGAAACGCCCCAAAGCTCCCTTACCTCAAACTGATGTAGGAGCTGCAGCAGAGAATCGCCGATGAACACCACCTCGGGCTCCTTGTCTTTGCTGTCCGCGATGAAGCGCTGGTGCTATTGGACAGGGGAGAAGTGGGGGGGGGGGGTGTCAAGGGAGTGATGTCCACAGAGGAGGCAAGGAGGGGAACCACCTAAGGGGCTGGACACAAGGTGCAGCCTGAGCAGCCAGGTTAAAGCACCCGTGGACTCTGCAGAACTGGAACTTTTTGCAGATTATTATTATTGTTTCGATTTATTACCTGCCATTCCCAAACGGCTCGTGGCGGGTTACAATTGTCTGAATAAAATCCCAGTAAAACCCCCCAGACATAAAAACATAACGCAAACCCAACCAATCGCAATAACAAAAAAAGATACAGCGGAAAAACTCTTTAACTTTCAACTATCATTCCCCCAATAAAAATCTACAGGAGGGTGGGAAGAGGAGCCCAGGTAGAACCGCTCTATTCTGGAAGGGGGGGGGGCATACAGATCTTCCTTGCCACACCGGCCTCAACCATAGACCTGGCGGAAGAGCTCAGTTTTGAAGGTCCTGCAGGGCCTGCAACTCCTCCAGGAGCTCCTTCCACCAGGTCATGGCCAGGACCCAGAAGGCCCTGGCCCTGGTCGAGGCCCTGGGGCCAGGAATGACCAAAAAATTAGATCAATTAATGCTGCTTCCCCAAAGTGTTTCCATACAGTCACGTTCCCTTCCCCTGAACTGTCAAAGTTCAAGATAAGAAGAGTTGGTTTTTATGTGCCGCTTTTCTCTACCAGAAGGACTCCCAAAGTGGCTTCCAATCGCCTTCCCTTTCCTCTCCCCACAACAGTCGCCCTGTGAGGTGGGTGGTGCTGAGTGAGCACTTGAGAGAACAGCACTATCAGGCCTGTGAGGAGCCCAAGGTCACCCACCTGGTTGCATGTAGAAAAGGAGCAGGAACTCAAACCCAGATTGCCAGATTAGAAGCTGCCGTCCTTAACCTCTACGCCAAGCTTTTGAAATGTCAGCCTAATAAAGGGCATGCCCCCTTCTGCATCATGACCCAGGTGTTCCTTTGTGGTCTCCCATCCAAATACTGACCCGATCCAGCCCTGCTTAGCTTCTGAATCAGGCTAGCCTGGGCCATCCAGGTCCGGGTGGGACCGAGATGTGGAAGGGTGGTTTCTACTGCTCTCTTCCTTCTTATGACATTCAGGTGGGCTGCTGCGTTGATCTGAAGCCGCACCATAAAGTTTGAGTCCTGTGGCCCCTTTAAGACCAACCAAGTGTTCTTCGGTGGATCTGAAGCACTGAGCATGTGCACATGAGAGCTACCTTGAATAAAACTTTGTTGGTTTCAGAGGTGGCTCTGGACTCGGGACTTTGGTAAGTTTGGGAGAGACAGTTCTGAGTTGGGTTGGGCACTTCGGTGGCCGAAGCGGCTGTTCGCACCCGAACCAGCCTGTGGTGCAAACGGACGCTTCGGATGCCAAAGCTCCCAAGCCTAGTTCTGAGCCCATGGTGGCAATTGTATTAAATTGACCTAAGGCAGAGATAATCAAACTACGGCCCTCCAGATCTCCATGGACTACAATTCCCATGAGCCCCTGCCAGCGATTGCTGGAGATCTGGATGGCCGCAGTTTGACTACCCCTGACCTAAGCGGTCAAAAAGAGCTGGAAGATGCCCTAGTAACAGGAGCTTTATTCCCTGCTGCTGATCAGCTCTTTGCAGGGAGCGTGTGGGGAAAAGAGACAGAAAGGGGGACTGAGACCCCCTCCTCTCTAGCCCCGGCCTTCTTTTCTGCCAAAGTAGGCCTCTTAGTGGCCACCTGCGCAATATCTCACCAAGGACATCCACCGCCCATCTCCATGGACATCCACGACCGGGGTTGGCGTGGCGGCTGGGTTCTTGTCCCCGTCACCCATGGTCCCTTTGGTGGCTCCTGCAGGAAGGGTAAAAAAAACAACAACCAAAACACAAACCATATATACAAGTTACATCTCTATCTCTTCCACCTCGCAAGCTGCAAAACGGGCAGTCCCGCAAAGAAACGAGGGCAGCCGAAGTGCATCTGGGTTTTGCAGCCGGCCGATGGGTGCAAAGATCTCGACTAGCCAAGCTGCCCCTATTCACCTTCCTGACGCACCCCCACCTCAGGCGAATGGCTTAATCCAGCCCTTCTCAGCCTCACAAAGAACGGGCAGGCCCACTCCTCAAAGAAAGGCGAGAAGCGTCGGGGTTTTCAAAGCCTGTTTTGCAAAAGCGCGCAAGGCTGGAGGGTGGGGATCCGAGGAAGAGCAGGATCCACCCGCGCCCTTCTTTTGATCGCCCGCGCCCGTCCCACTGGGGATCCCTTTCCAGGTATACGGAGGGGGGGGGAAGACCTTCCATTGTGCCTAAGTGCACAATGGGGCTCTATTCAGAAATAGAGGTTGCTATCTACCATTGGGGGGTGTTTACCTTTTTAAAGAGAAAAGGGCCTAAACGCTGTCAGGAATACCGGGCAGCCCCAAGCAGCGCAAGAGAACAATGCCTCTATGGCTCCTCCCCCCTTCCTGTGGTCATAATGGTTCTGCCCGGTCCTCCATCCCGCGCCTATTGGTAGGGTCCCTCTAAGGATCAGAAATTACCCTGCCAATGCGTAAGGCCAGTACCAATGCAAACAACGGGGGGGGGCGCAAACGGGTGACATTTACAGCGTTCCCCGAGATGCCGCGTGAGGCGGCCGAGTTCCCACCTTCGCTTTCCACGACTGCCCGTCGAATGGTGGGCCTGAGCATCCCCCAGGGAGGGAAAACCAGTTATCTCGCTACCCCGCCCCTATCCACACACAATGGTTTGTTCTCCTCTTGTGCCTACTCGGTATAAAGCCAGTACCACTGCACGGGAGGGGGGGAGAATGCTCACCGGGGTTGGGGCGGAGGAATCGGTGGGAGAGGATCCTCGGAGGCGAAAAGAGCTCTCGCGATCCCCCACTGGCAAACTGCAGTCCGTCTCGGCCGCGCTCGAAGTGGTTACCGCTGCGGCTTGGACGGAACCAAAGGACAGGGCGAGTTGAGGGGAAGAGGCTGCGCTCTCTCATCTACCCCCCCATGACGCGGCGGGAATGGTACCGGCTACTCGATCCGCTGTTCCATTCATCGTCTCGCGATTACGCCATGGCGGCTGTTCTGTCTACCCTCCCCTTTTAGGTGGCTGTTCCGTGAGCCCTCCCGGCGCTCCCCAGGCAGCTGAAGAAACTTCAGGCTGGAAACCGGCTTCAGTCGTTCCGGGTCTGCTTGCGTGTGCTCTTAAATGTCGCCTTAAAAAAAGAAAAGAAATGCAACATTACCTCTAAGCATAGTTAATGAAACAGCATATCTATTTAAGTCGTGCCCCTTTTCCCTTCCGTTCTTCCTTGCAAAATTATAACTACAATCAGACCCAATAATCTTCTTGACAGCGGAAAAATTAGTAGTTGGGACGCTGTACCTGCCTGGTGCATTCCCCACAAATGCATTTAAAATTCAAACTGGCCGATTTCCCTGGGAGTGCTAATTTCTGGTAAGAAAAAATGCAGCCATGCTATTGAGTTTCATAGGCTTTTAATATACGCACAAGGCAGCAGTAATTCAGCAGGTGTGTGTGCATGCCAAAGGGAGCATTGCTTACTGCAATGAAAATACTGTACCCCCGAAATAATGGGAGGTGGAAAAAGCCATGTATGCCTGGGTGAGACATCTCTCCCAGCATTTAAAAATCATTCTGGTGAAGGAGAAAGCACCTGGAACGTAATGAAATAATAGTATTTATAGATTAATGTAGAGCAGTGGTTCTCAATCTTGGGGACCCCCTTTGGGGGTCAAATGACTCACAGGGGTCACGGCAGGGCAACCATCTACACAACAGCCTTGCGGGGTAGATTGAGATAGAACATCCATCTGCAGCAGCGGAAAAGAGCAAGATGGACATGGTGGGACAAGAGGCAGAACTGAACTGAAAAAACTTGGGAAAAACCAATTGATATAGAACCATGCACAAAGGATCTTCACGCCATTGGTCAGTTTTGGTTTAATTTCTGTGAAAGGACCCTTGCATCATTTTATGGTTGGGGGTCACCATAACAGGAGGAACTCTATTAAAGGGTTGCGGCATTAGGAAGGTTGAGAACCACTTCTATAGAGTGTACTAAACTCTGCTACGGAGAAATAACTAGCTAACTTAAAGCTCAAAACACTCCCAAGAGTGCTAGCCACTTCCCCTCACAGAATGACCTTCCCGCCCAAAGTCACGTGATGTGGGAGGGACTAGCAATCTCCCCTCAGTCCTTTCCCCTTGCTGCTGAAAGACAATCAATATGTAGCGGCCCAGCGGGGATGGAGGGAGGGTTGTGTGACTGCACAGAAGACCACTCGATGAACAACAGCTACAGGTAAATGCAACCTTGTTTTCATCTTCGTGGGTTCTGTGCAGTCCCACATGGGAGAATAGCAAGATCACTCACCGTGGAGATGGGGTGGGCTATATGCACAGTATTGATTGTAGTACTGCTTTCCCCACCGTTGCATCTCTCGTAGAGTCGACATCCAGGGAATAATGTCAGACAAAGGTCCCCCGTGTCGACCAGGTAGCCGCTCTGCAGATGTCAGACATCGGGAGCCCCGCTGCAAATGCGGCTGCTGTTGCTTGGGCTGTGGTGGAATGAGCGGTAACTTTCAAAGGGCAATTCAGCTTAGAAAGTCTATATGCCTCCCAAATTGCCTGCACAAATTGCCTGGAGCTCTTCCACCAGGCATTTGCTTGAGGCCGACCGACTTAGAACACCTGCTGGTCCCCCCAGACGCCCACCCATGTCTCTCCCAATGTTACTGTTAATTGTTATTTATATTATAAATGTGGTTTTGTAATCTTTTGATGCTTTATTGAAAGTTGTTTAGATGTTATAGTCTGTATAATGTTCCATGTAAGTTATATAATGTTCAGTGTAAACCGCCCAGAGCTGCCAAGAAATGGGCGGTATAGAAATCTAAACAAATAAATAAACAATCCATCCTGAAAGTGTCTGAGAGGACGCTGCCTTACCTTTATTGACACCCTTGAAGCATACAAAAAGTGACTTATCCTTTCTGAAGTGTTGCGTTCTGTCCAAATAAAACAAAATAGAACGTCTAACATCTTAGGTGTGCATCTGTCTTTCAAACTGTGAAGATGGGCTTGGAAAGAAAACAGGGAGTGTCACGGGCTGTCCCAGGTGGAACTTCGAGACCACTTTAGGCAGAAAGGCTATGCTAGGACGTAGAATCACTTTGTCTCTGGACACTTGTAGAAATGGAGGCTCCATAGATATGGCTGCCAGTTCCCCCACCCGAAGTGCTAACGTAATTGCAGTCAGAAATGCTGCTTTGTGCAACAAAAAAGACAAATCCGATGTTGTCAAAGGCTCAAAAGGCTCAAAACAAGGGACAAACCCCATTGAGGGACCACAGGGGAAACTGGGGCCTAGTCTGCACACACAGGATAATGCACTTTCAATGTGCTTTGGCAGCTGGATTTTCCTGTGTGGAACAGGGAAATCTACTTCAAAAGTGCATTGAAAGTGCATTATCTATTGTGTGCAGACTAGGTCTGGGTGAAACAAGTTTTTTAAACCTTTCAAAAACATACGTAACATTGGATGGGAAAAAATTGGTTTGCCATCCACAAGGTTGTTCGAAGCCAAAATAGCGGCTAGGTGGACAATTGAGGAATTCGAGAGCCCTGAGTCTTTCAAAAAGGAATGTCCTGACTATGAAAATGCCCACATTGGAAGGTGGACTCTATAGGAACCCTCCCCTCCTCAGGCTCCACCCCCAAAATTTCCATGTATTTTCTGATCTGGAGCTGGCACCCCCTAGTAAACAGGGAAGTCTGTTATCCCCAAAACGAGTGCTCAGCCACACTCACAGCTGTGTAATTTCCTGAAATCGAGCTTGCACTGCATTCTTTCAATCAGCCACACGGGGCCCCCAACCTACTCACTAATCTCCAGGCACCAAAAGGAAATGGGCATGAAGTCCATCAGCACCAGGACTGGTGGTTTCCACCCTCCCCCACATCCCCTTCTTAAATTCTGGGAATTATAATTATCTAAACGAACTGGGCTTCGCAAGTCTGATTTTTTAAAAAAATGGCCAGGACCCTCATCAAACTATAACTTCCAGAATTCCTTGAGTGAAATTTTTTAGGAGTTAAATTTCCCTGGAGAAGGTGTGCTTCAGCCTTTAGGCAGCCGAATGAATTGTCTTCTGCTCTTCTTGCACATTCCAGATGTGGCCTGAACATCACTGCCTGAACATCACTGCCCTGTAGGGGCACGAGTCACTCTGGTGCACAACCCTGAAGAGGAAGGTTTAAGAGTGAACCAGTGATGGGTGGGCACAATCCACTTGTGGCAGGGCAGAAATGTCCACAAAGTGGTTTACATGTTCCTTAAGTGACATCTGTTTCTTTGGCTCTTAGTCCTCTTCACTGAGTGGCCCAAACTTCAGAAGAAACATTTTCATATCTTCAGGACTTTTCAAACAAAGGGAAGAGGAAAAGGGTTTGTCCTCCAGGCTTGCTTAGATGAGGCAGACCCCCCCCCCCATCTTTGGTGCATCTGATCCTTTCACACTATAATTATGTCCATTAAAGCTTCCATCTGCCTGCTGGGAAGAGCTGCTCTTAAGCCCCCTTCGGTTTGCTCTTGTCCTCTGTTCTCTCATCAGGATCCATTACAATCCCATTAGCAACATGAGCCAAGTGCTGACACGACTGTCCTCCGCTGAGGCCTGCTCCAATCCTCTTAGCAGGCCTTTTAAGCAGATGTTCTCCTCTGGAGAGGCTTGACGGATGGGATGTGTATAGACAGGGCTCTGTTATCAGGTCTTTCCAACAGTTAAAATGCTGTCATGGAGAAGGCAAATCCCCCCCCCATCTCTGTACAGTTGCATTCCCACAGGGTTGATCGCCACAAAAATTAGAATTGAGAATCTTCCAAGACCTGAGATAACATGACATGCCCGATTCCTTGTGAATATTTCCAGGTACACAATCACAGAAAGCCACCGTAACACACATGCATACTCTGTGGAAGCCGAGCTCAATAGCTAAACAAAGAGATTCAGATGTGTAGCAGTATTGATCTGAAGCAGCAGAACCAAGTTGGAATCCAGTGGCACCTTTAAGACCAACAGAGTTTTAGTCATGATATAAGAGAGATTTGCTAAACAGCCTTTTGTGCTCTTCTCAAAGGTCACCTATTCCCTTTATCTCCTCTTCTACACCAGAGAAAAGGGAAGGAGCAAGGTACGATGTTCTTGCACTCTTTCTCCACCCTCCATTCACCGTGAGCCCCCACCCCCCATACACACATAGCCAACATTTCACTTGGCCACAAGCACTAGTCCTACTTGTAGTTCTAGAAACAAATGAGCTGTTGAACCTGTAAGGTGCATCCTACCTTTTACTGTGGTTCTAGCCCTCATGGTGGAGAGTGAAAAAGTGTAGGGAGCATATTTTTGAAAAGCTTTAACATTCAAGGGAGAGAATTTCTGTCGGATGTGTAGTGTGGTGCTTAAGGGCAGCAGACTTCAACCCAGAGAACTGGGCTTGATTCCCCACTCCTCCACCTAAAGCCTGTTGGGGTGACTTTGGGCCAATCACCGTTCTTCCAGCACCTTTTCAGCCCCACCTACCTCACAAGGTACCTCTTTGAGGGAGAGGAAAGGAAGGAGCTCGTAAGCCACTTTGAGACTCCTTCGAGCAGGGACTTCCAAGCAGGAAGCTCTGGAGGGGGCTTTTCTCCTCCTGCCTAAATGGACTTGGCCACAAAGTAGGGAACTGGACACCTGTGTCCAGATGGCTTGGTGGGTATGCCTTGGGTATAAAAATCAAAGGGAGGAAGTTGGTTATGGCATGGTATGGGGGGTTCTGGGTTGTCAGCTCCTCCTAAAGGGGAGCCAACTTAGGAGTAGTAGTAAAGGTGGGGAGGGGGAGGGAGTGATGATGTCACTTTCATTGACATGTCACTTCCAGGGAGTGTGGCAGGGAGGCATGGCCAATTGAGTTCACCTTTGGGGGTCCTTAAAGCCTGAAAATTTATGTCAGGGGATCCTCCATGGTCAAAAAGTTGAAAAAGGCTGCCTTAGAGTCAGTACAGAAAAGAGGAATATGACAATCTTTTTTTCTATCTGTCACTCTCCAGCTTCTTCTTACTAAGCCCAAAATAAATATGCAATAATAACATTTATGAATTCTGCTCCTTCAGTATTAATGAGTAAAAAGCTTGCGTCTAACCAGGATCCCAAGTCCCGATATATGGGTGAAGGCCCATGAGACTGTAAGAGTGCTGAACCAAAGTGGGTACGGACCTCCTCCGTGCATGGATGGGGCCTCCCTGGGGACCCTAAGCTGGTGCTGGGTCTGTGATGGGAGAAAAGCAGCATGTATGAGTGAAATAAGCCTGTTGATGAGCCTCTTGTGGGGCAGGGTGGTAAGGCAGCCAACATGCTGTCTGAAACGCTGACCATCAGGCTGGGAGTTCGATCCCAGCAGCCGGCTCAAGGTTGACTCAGCCTTCCATCCTTCCAAGGTTGGTAAAATGAGTACCCAGCTTGCCGGGGGGTAAAGGGTAATGATTGGGGAAGGCACTGGCAAACCACCCCATATTGAGTCTGCCATGAAAATGCTAGAGGGCGTCACCCCAAGGGTCAGACATGACTCGGTGCTTGCACAGGGGATACCTTTACCTTTACCTTAAGTGAAATAAATAGTATTTTAAGGCTTCCGAGTCCACAATCTAAATAGTTCTGACTTATAAAAAAACATGTGCTTTCTCGAAATAGCTCTAGATAAGCATCAAGTACAAGGAGAAAGTGTTTCAGTCTTGTAGCCTAGAGGCAGAAATCCATACAACCATCACAATTCTTCTCAACATTTTTATTGGCAGAGAATGTAATGAGCCTGTCGGCTCCCGAGTCATAAAATCAATGGCAGGAGCCTCCTTCCAAGTGGACACAATTCTTTATGTCGCTTAAAACCATCCCTTGCTCTTGAATCGTTTCGGTGTCATTTATTTAAAAGTGGCAGAAATTCATTATAATATTGCTTTCCCCCTACAAGGAACTTTTCACTGCTTTTAAACCATTTCGTTAAGAAACCACAACTCCCGATGGGCTGCTTTTAAAACACAATGCTTCAGAATCTCTTTCACAAAAATTAAAAAATAAATCTGGTTCTCATCCGACATGGAACTTGTCAAAAAAACCCTGAACAGAATGTGTTAAAATTGAAGACTGGCTTGGAGTTGCTGCAATAAAAACCATTATGGTTGCAAAATGGATGAGAGGCAGAGTCTGGGGCCATGGCTGGCTGCCCTGGCCTTGAAAGATCACGAGGCCAGGAAAACAACATACGCGGGCAGGCGGAGCGCTTGCAGCCGGCTCCAGTCCCTGCCAGGAGCCTAGCTAGGGAGGGAGATGGAGCCCATCTGGCCGATGCTGAGGGAAACGGAGGGGGAGGAGCTGGCCTGGTGAAGGTGAGGAGGCTGTTGGCTTGGTGAGGCTTGCCTGGCCGTGAGGAAGTCAGGCCCTGCTTCAGTGGCATCTAAACAGAACGCAGAAGCCATGTTAAGTCTCTGAGGCCAAACTGCCCACTCCCCCTACAGACCACAGCGATCTCATGAGAGCAGTTCAGACTGATACCCTGAAGCATGGGTAGTCAAACTGCGTCCCTCCAGATGTCCATGGACTACAATTCCCATGAGCCCCTGCTGGCAGGGGCTCATGGGAACTGTAGTCCATGGACATCTGGAGGGCTGCAGTTTGACTACCCCTGCCCTGAAGTCTGCTGTTTGTTCAGACTATGTGGCTGATGTGGGATCAAATCCCTGGGGTCAGGCAGAAGATAGAAAGGTGACTGGAAACTGCACTGCCTTCTGCCTGACCTGGAACGAACCCCGGTCGACCCTGGCTGTCCTAGGCCCAGGTGGACAAGCTCCAGGAGTCCTGTGTGAATGCATCTCTGAGTGACGGCTTTGATAGGGCTGCTTGACCCAGGTCGCTGCAGTGATTTAGGAAAGTGCCTTGGGGGCAAGATGCTCAGTGCCCTGTTCCTTCACTCACGGCAGGTCTTTCTTTGAGGGTTCTTTCAAGTCCTTCTCTATTATACCCTGTGTGTCACCGGTCACTGTGAGGCCTGATCCTCAAATCCCGTGAGTCTCAAATTGACTTCAATGGGACTAATCTGAAATAGGGGATTTCAAGAATGCCTTCTGTCTCACGAGCGGGGGAAGGGGGAGCCCAGCTGTGTGACCTTCGGACAAAGGTGAAGGTTTTTTCTTTTTTAAAGATAAGTGTATTCCAAAGAAGATGTGCCCAGTGGCCTGATCAGCTGCCCCATTGGTGATGTGCTGCTTGGTTCTGGCATGCTGTTTTCTTTCCCTCTTGGACACTGATGTGCGAACTAGCAAGGCAGAGACCCTTCCCAAGCTGGCCTGCATGTAATCTTAGCATTTTCTGCTTCAGTGTTTGTAGACATCACAGACTTGTCCCCACCAGTAAATGAGCCCAGCTCTTTAAGAAAGAAATCGACATTGATATCTGCATGAGAATGAAAGCTTCCCTCTTTCTCAAACTCCTATCTGTGCTCATGTGGTTAAAATTTTGGGAAGTTCCCGTGAAGTACAGACAGATGGTTACAGCTAGCATGCTGCCTTATGAAAGGACATTTCCAGATTTTTAAACACTGGTATACTGTTTTTCCTGAACAGATCAAAATGCTTGTCACCTGTGACATCACTAAGGCTAGCTTCCCTAAAAGGTAGTCCAGAATTATTATCCACATGAATGGATTCCAGAAATTTGTCTGATGGATTTTTAAAATCACCTGTGGCCAAACCAATTGTAATGTTAGAATTCTGTGATTAGGCCTCCCAAATAGGTTTCCTGAGTTTCTTTCTCTTGCTTTTTTAAATAGCAGGACTGAAGGTTGAGGGAAATGTAAGTCTCCCCCCACCCTGGCACTATTTTCCTGACTTGGAACAACCCCACAGAGCTGTTATTTGCCCAGATGGGTGAATAACTGCTGTTTCTGATCAGAACGGTGGGGCAGAAAGGCTTATATCCTTCATCTTCCAGATCATGGGTCTGATCCATTTTAAGCATGTCATAAGTATAGCTCAGGAGGTGACTTTCATTGCGGAAAGGGTTTACCAGCTCCAGATTGGGAAATGCATAGAATAAAGGGATGACACCTGAGGAGGATGTCATTTGGGAAGGGGACGGAGCTGAGCGAGGTGTAGCACCTTCTGAAGCAGCTCTTTTCTCCAGGGAAACGGATCTCTATAGTTTGGACATCTGTTGTACTTTTGGGAGATCTCTGGGCCTCCCCTGGAAGTTGGCAATCATTAGACTGTCATCATAAACGGAGAAGTCGGCATCCACTGTTCTGGTTGTCCCCACCCCAGTTCTAGAATCCCATTGCAACAACCTTATTTTGGTTTACTAGGAACTTTCCTGTCGTATTCGAACGTTAACATACTTTGTTTACTGACTGAACGTTTTTCTCATAGGTGCAGCCTGCCTGGCATCCCAGTGAGAAAAGGCAGACGATAACACACAATACTCCCAGGGCCCACTGTGATCATTCTTGGGGATTGTTTCAGAGGGCAGCTGTGTTGGTTGGCAGTAGAACAGCTAGATTAAAATCCAGTAGGACCTTAGAGACCAACCTCCTGACCTAGAGAGCCCAGGCTAGCCTGATCTCATCAGATCTCGGAAGCTAAGCTGAGTTGGCCCTGTCTAGGATTTGGATGGGAGACCTCCAAGGAACACTAGGGTCATGATGTGGAGGCAGGCAATGGCAAGCCACCTTGGAACGTCTCTTGCCTGACAGCCAGACAATCCTAGGACCTCCTGGCTACATTACGCACACTGCCAGAAGCAGCAAAAACAAACGCCTGTGCGGGCTTAGCACTTCAATCGTGAAATAAAGTTCATGAAGTCAAGCTTGTGAAGTAGCCTCTTCGTTTATTTCTCGTTAGAACTTGTAAAAAGGCAGACAGAGTTTCTGGACCGAAGCTCTGTTTTGTTTTCTTCATCAGATAAGGAGCACAATGGTGTGCTGTGGCAGGTGAGCCTCCTTAGGTCGCCTTTTACCAGCAGTGATTTCCTATGCGGAACAATGAATCAAACAAGACCTTTTCTGACAAAAGGACACGCAAGGGAGCTTCAGTTCAGGAACTCGGCCTGCCTTTTTACAAGCTCTAATGAGAAACAAAAGAAGAGGCGACTTCACAAGCTTGACTGCCTGAACTTTATATCATGATGGAAGGGTTGAGCCCCCGCAGGTGTCTGTTTTTGCTGCTACCCTATGGGCATGCCGTCTGATAGATAGATAGAGACCAGCAAATAAATAATTAGAGACTTAAAAGGCCCTTTCTGGTCATTTGCTTTCTCCATTGAGGACTTTGGCAAAGCTTCTGAGTCATTCCTGCCCTGACTGCAGTCGCATGTGCGCTCTGACCCCTACCTTTCAGATCCTTGCTCCCAGGCTCCTTGCAGCTGCTGGCGGTCTCCTCCACGGCATGCCCTTGGCTGGAACACCTTTGTCCTTGGCTCTGCTGCTGCTGGCTTTGTGGTGATTTCTGCCTCAGAGGAATCACTGCGTCTGGGAAAGATTGCTGAGCTAGGCGGTATGGGGTGGGATGCAGCAGTGACAGCCTGGGGACCCTGTGCACTTCCATCCCGAGTGGGGCACAGGAGATGCCACCTGGCAGGGCCACAGGAGCAAGGGAGATGTCCATGGGTGGGACACAGAAGGGAAGCAGATGCGGGCTGGCATGCATGGAACTGGCTGCAGTGGAGATGTCGACGTTGGCTTCTGAAATCCAGCCTTCCTCAACGGCTTGTGGCACGCAGATGGTCTTTGGGGTGGAGCTGGGGGTGGTAGGATAGGGAGCCAAGCTAGTGGGGAAATGATGGTGGCCAATATGAGATGTCCCTCCTAGGCTGGGTTTGACCATGAGAGACGTGGCCAGCGGGGGACCCCGGGACGGGCTGATGGAGAACAGGCGGACGTTTTTATACTGCTGCGGAAGAGGACTGCTGTGAAGCAAAGGAAGGAAAAGTGGTCCTGGGACCTGCTCCCCAGGGACAGCCAGTGGATCTGGAGGCATCTGGCTTCCTTTCAAGGCTATATCCCTGGAGGGTTTCATGGCATGAAAGCCATAGGGGGGCATGAAGTATTGGGGGTGCTGTTGGAAGGGGCTGGGCACCGCAAAGCGGTGAGCTGCCTCTGATGGGTGAGGGAAAGCTGGTGAAGCCATCAGAGCAGGTGCAGAGCTGACCGGAGGTAAAAGACCTGATGTGGCAAGAACAGGACCCGTCTGGGGGGAGTTTCTCAGCACCATCAGGGCTTCAGCAGCCTCTTTCTGGAGCTGCTGTTCAGAAAGGGGTGAGAAGATAAACCCCCTGGTGGGCCAGACTGAAACGTGAGCGGAGGAGGTGGGCTGAAAGAAAGAAAAGAGACAATTAACCGTGGGATTAGAGAACGTACATTGGCAGGGTTGAGAAATGCCTCGTGAACACGATTCCACTTTGTTCCTTGTTGTGGGGCTGAGAAACAACAAGGGTGGTCCCTGGGCATCACATTCCCTTACCCAGGTACTCTCATGCCAGAGATCCTGGAAATATATAGATGGCCTCCATTTCACTAAAACTCCAGGCTGATGTGTGTTTTGGGCATTTGAGGCACGGGATGTATGAATGAAGGTCTCTGATTTGGGGCATGGAGATACTATGCGGAATACCAACTGACCTAGCAATCACTCATCTAACCTGCCACCTGTTTTGCATAACAAAGTCTCTTGCTGGAATGGAGAGCATGTAAGTGGCAATGCTGTTGACACTTCCTTAGGAGCAAGCCTCAATGAATTCACTGGTGCTTACTTCAGAGTAAACTTGCATAGGATCAGGCTGCAAGCCTTGACTCATGGCTAGACTTTGCCTTCATCCTCCTCAACTACATGTTCCTCTGTTCTAGCTCTGCCCAGGAATGTAATGAACTGGAAAGGAAGAGGATGGTTCCTCTTTTCATGTCTGCTGGGATTATATATTGTTTCCAGTGGAAGCTGGCTTCTCTTTTCCTGCACTTCAAAAGGCAGCATGATACCAAAGCACACAAGCAGCTTTCTACTCTCATCGGCTGCTCCTTGCCAAACCCCTACAGTGGTCCCAGGAAGCCCCAAATAAATGCAAGGCTCTGGCCAACAAGGAGGCTTTACCAGCAGCCAATAAAAGGAAGCCATCCATTCCTAAGACAGAGACCTGAAACTACTCTCCATCTGTACAAGAAGCTTATACTTTGGTAGGTCAGTGGAGAATATTCACTGTGTGTCTGTGCATTCAAGCATGCAGAAGAAAGTACAAACTGAATAAACCCATTGGTTGGCTTCAGTAATTTTACAATAACTGAAGCACTTTTTTGTTTGTTTAAGTGTTCTCTAGGTTGTATAGGTTGAAAAAATGGGGGGTGGGTTTACTTCCAGTCCCCAGGATCCTGTTCTTCAAAGGGTTAAGGGTCCAAATACCTGACCTCCCAATGGCATGGTCTTTGGACGTCTGGTTAAATCCATGTTGCCACTCAAGGGGTTCAGTGCCAGGCGGCTGAAGAGGGAAAGAGAGAGAGAGAGAGAGCATGTCAGTCCTGTTTACAGAGTGCCTCAGTGGCAGCTTGCTTCCCACTCACCTTCTGTCCTAGCTGAACCACAAACTGTTGAGGGGGAAGTTGGAGGGGGGGGACACTTCTGCAGCTGCCGTTCTCCTGAATTCGCTTCACTTTTCCACCCACAACTTGCTGTTTGCAGTAAATGTTTGTTTGTGTGGACGGCTGTTAGTGTGCGGGTGCCAGAAGAATAAATGATGCATAAGTAGTGCCCATGGGACAATTTCTGTTGCCGTATAGGAGCGTACAAGACCCCGAGTTATACATGACTGTTGTTTCAAGAATTTTAGCCAAATAATTGTTCCAACAGGAAAGGTATTTACCAGCCTTTCATTTCTGTAATACCCAGTCTAGATTATTCTAGTGTCTGCTCTCCCTACTTCTAGTCTATGCATTTGTTCCGCCATCTAGATAAAATAATTCTGTATCACTAACTGCTTGAACATTTCCTTTAGCAACAAATCTTGGTTTTTTTTTTAAATCAGTTCATTTATTTTATGTCTCAGAGATTTCTATTGGAGATTGTATCCCGCCTTTTTGTATTTTCTTGTATATCACGTTTGTGATAGCTACAAACTTATAACAACTTACAATACTGGAGAAGTAGCTCACTTTATAAGTAACCCCCTCTTAAATTCTAGGCATGTTCCTTGTAAGATTGGTCCTTTTGGGGGACCAATTAAATATCACTAACATCTTGTTAGTGAAAACTCTGCATGGGAGGAAAGCCCCATTGATATTAAGATGGCTTAGGATCTGAAAAGTACATTTATTCCCACATGTTGGAGATCGTGTACTCCTGGGGTTATTAATGTTATTAATAACCACAGATACTTATTTCCATTGGTATGATCAGTTGTTCACTTTCTGCCTAGCCTAGATTGCTATTTTTTTATTGTAGAGAAAGGAGTTCCTTCCGTGTGTTTATAAAAACCACCATATATGTAAACATTGTACACAAAATGTTTTTCAGAACTGAAGATATTTGATGTCGCTGATTGAGCTGATGTTTGTGGCAGGTGTGCCAATTCAACATTTCAAAGTTGTATGATGTTGAGGAACTACTGTTTTGTTTAGCCAGACATCCATTAAGTTCTGTGGAGAAGCAATGGGTATGAACTACTAATTTGGTAACCCTAGTGAATACCTACAGGGCTTCAAAAGTCCCTCCCCCCACCCCCCCCACTGTGGATCCTGCTGAATTCAGATCGATTAGAACCTCGGTCTTTCTCCTTCCTTTCTCCCCAAATTGAAACAGAAAGCCTTCTGCACTTGATTGGGGAAACTCAGAGCGGGGAGGGGAGTG
The DNA here is from genome assembly GCF_049243985.1 of Paroedura picta. NCBI lineage: Eukaryota > Metazoa > Chordata > Lepidosauria > Squamata > Gekkonidae > Paroedura > Paroedura picta. The sequence goes on from NC_135373.1 coordinate 17,996,073, forward strand.
ATGGTTTAGTAGTTTAGTAGACCCTGGTTTAGTAGTTAGCCATAAATGCTTGCTGTGCTCAAGTGCTAGAGAAGTACAATATACCTGGTCAGGTCAGTAGGTGCAGGTAAGCACCAGGAGGTACCAGGGCTCTGATGGAACATCTGTCCCGGGGCTGCCATGTAATTGTCTGGCATGTACAAGTCTTCGTTGCTATTACAACCTGTAGGAAAAGAAACAAACTGCTGCTGACAGGTCTTGAGTGAAAAGGTCGATGGGATGTTTGCAGTATGAAAACAATGGATATTGAGAGTAACGGTCTGTCAGCAGGTGACAGAGATCAGTTCCCCTGGAGAAAATGGCTGCTTTGGAGGGTGGACTCCATAGCATTCTACTCCATTGAGGTCCCTTCCCATCCCAAATACTGCCCACTCCTGGCTCTACCCCCAAAGTCTCCAGGTATTTCACAACCCAGGGCATTTCTGCACCCGTTAAATGTAGTGAAATGCTTACCTTACATAGTCGTTATTCCGCCCCCTCCATATGATGTCGCCAACATCCAGCGTCTGGGCAGTAACCGGCTGGCTACATCCTCCTTTTTAAAGCGCGAGCTCGGGAATCACATAAAGTGGATTCACCAACCAATTTAGTGCTAGCTAAGGGAGAGCAACCAGCAGGCAACGAGCAGAGGGAAGAAGGTTCAAACGCACTAGAGTCGCCTGCCTCGTCCTGCCCTCACACCCACCTCTCTCTCTTGTTCCTGGGGATGGCAATTTCTTTTAAAAAATGGCTAACATCCTGGAGCAATGAATAGGTGGTCCAAACATGCAGGCGATGCCAGAAATATGTTCCCCCCCCCCCAAAGTTGTAACACAAAGGGTGCCTCTCTAAAGTCCCTCCCCCTAAAATCAGGAACAAGATTAATTTTTAAAACTTATATACATAGGAGTTTAAACGGAGAATTTTGAATTAAAAAAATTAGCAGGCATTGTGGGACCTTTAAAACATGGAGAAAGAGGATTGGCTGCCTGGATTGATGGACAGCTGGAAGAGAGTAATGTGTAAAGCGTGTTCCTCTCTTCCACCATTTCCAGCAGCCAATGTGGATGGTGAGGAGCACAAAAAGGCGGCAGACGAAAGCGAGACAGCAAAAAGCTGAGAAGTGCCTTGGAGGCACGATAATATTTAGCGCTATGTCATTCAGCTGGCATAATGCTATTTTTCCCGATGTGCGGAAATGCCTCCAGAGTTGGCAACCCTACAAGACATTGACATTATACATTCTTTCTCAAAAGTTTCATTTTCCCAACAAAATTCCTTGTAGGAAAAATAAACGATTTGTCTGCATACTATATTTGAATTGCATGCTTGTGATTTTTTTTAATTGACCTGTAATGATGCAAAAGACTTTACAGTAATGATCAGTTCTCCTAACAACGAGAGGTAAAACACTGTAATGATCATAATTTCAGTGAGGTAGCCAGGTTAGTTTAGTAGCACCCCAGAAGATGAACAATATATTTTTACAATGCTACTGTACCCCTGACTATGCTTGTTATGCTGCATTCACAGTGAGAGCAAGGAAATGGCATGTTTTGCCCAAGACCTCCCAATATGTTTACTGTTTCCTCCGATTCCAAGGCCTGCTTTTTAGCCATTCAACTACATCAGCTCTGTTATCAGAAAAATGGACTACCCACCTCCCATAGTTTGAACATGAAAGGCATGTTCTTGAGGCAAAAACTGGCAGAAGGATGCAGGGGGCATAGGAAGAGGTGGTGGAAACCAAGTTGGATGAGGTGGCTGATGCCCTCCAAATGCCCAGGGCAGCTCTGTCACTTTAGAACACCGAGGGAGAGGCATCCAGGAACCTTCCTAGAGAATAACACACAATAGATAGATAGATATTACCAAAATATGGGAATGATTGTGGAAACAAGAAATAATTGCAAGGAACATCCCTTTTCTCACCTTTCTTGTGGCTTTCCGCTTCTGTCGTCTGAGGAATCCTGTAGTCCCTCTCAGTCCATCCTCTGAGTCAGATGGCTCTGCATTCTCTTTCTTCCCTGTGTGGGGAAGGGAAGATCGTCTGTGAATTATCTGGCCCCAGTGATTCGCTATGGCTCTAAACAAAGTTAGAACAAAAACCCTAGTTTGTGTGGCCTTCATGTGGGTAAACATTAGAACTGAAAAATTAGATCAATTTACTGTGCTAAAATGAAAAATGTGATGACCAAGGCAAACCATAGCTCAAGATTCAGCAGGTCAAATAATAGGTTTGAGAGTCTAATCTTAACGGCCTACGATTGCCAGCCTCCAGGTGGGGACTGAAAATCTCCCATAATTACAACTGATCTCAAGATGACAGGGAGCAGTTCCTCGGAAGAAAATGGCTAATTTGGAAGGTGGTCTCTGTGGCATTATACGCTGCTGAGGTCCCCCCTCCCCAACCCCTACCCTCTCCAAACCCCCTCCCCCCAAATCTCTAGGTATTTCTCAACCCAGAGTTGATAACCTAAGGCCTAACTACACACATTGTAATAAAAGAAGCCTGGACAGTTTTGCAAATAGGAAAGGGCTTCTTGGAGATCTGTGCAACCAAATCCTAGGCATGTTTACTTGGGAATTAGTACTCATGAGTTCACTGTGTTGTAGGATGCTTAGTGAGCATAGGAATGTTTTCTGAAACCATGTCTTAAAGTAAAACATGTTAACTTGTGTCTGTTCCCACTCCCCTTCCATATTTCCACTTAGTGATATGGCTGCCTCACCTGCCCCTACTTTGCAGGACTTGATCCCTTTCAGGGATTTGGCCAACTGGAAAGATTCCAATGGGCTGCCATCTTGAAGTTGCAGCAAACCGCTAGCTAACTGCTTTCTCAGCTCTATCTCCTGCTGCCGGCGTAAGGCCACTTGGGCTGCCATGACTCGGCGCCGCTGTCTGAGAGAAGATTTTTTTTAAGGAGCGGAGAAAACAAAAATACAGAAGAAATGTAGCATGTAATAATTGAAGACTGTGAATCTTAACAGACCCACTCCCCCCTTAACTCTCGGGGACTGGTGTTAACTGGCTTTAGTGACAGTTTTGCAACCAGATTTAATGCCCTTTGAAGGGTGTAACTCTCCTGAGCATTGCACTGAGAGCTACACACCCACTTTCTCTTCTGTAGGGTTAGCAAAGTGCAAATGGTGGATGTAGTTAGTACTCAGGCACTTTCAGTCCCATATGATCAGGCTCTTATTCTTAGGGGAACAGTGCCATCTACTGAGATTCACACTATAAGATATATACTATATTAACTAGATGATCGACAGTACATCTCCAGACAGGGCAAAGGAGCTATTGCCCATCAGCAGCTCACACTTTCATGTCATCATTTATTGCACTTTTAACCTCCAAGGCATTCATAACCTCTCCCCCATTTATCCTCAAACGTTAGGCTAAGAGAGAGAGAGAGAACAACTGGTCCAGGGCCACCTAGTAGAATATGGCTGAATCGAGGTTCTAACCCTCTTCCCCTTGTCTCTAGCCTTCACATGGATGACCCAGGAAGGAATGCCAGTCTACAGGTGGGACCTGAGGATCCCCTTGAATTATAGTTCATCTCCAGACTAAAGAGATCAGTTTATCCAGAGAAAATGGCTGCTTTGGAGGGTGGACTCCAGAGGATTATGCTCCACTGATGTCCTTCCTTGCCCCAAATCCTACCCACCCCTGGTTCCACCCCCAAAGTCTCGAGGTATTTCCCATCCCAGAGGGGGGCAACCCTAGGCCCAGGTTAGTCTGACTTCATCAGATCTTGGAGCTAAGCAAAGTCAGCCCTGTTTAGTACTTGGATGGGAGACTGCCAAGGAAGTCTAGGGTCTCTATGCAGAGGCAGGCAGGAGATGGCAGCTCTACTCATCTCTTGCCTTGAAAGCTCCATGGGGTTCCATGAGTCAGCTATGACTTGACAGCACTTCCCACTTCCTCATTTCTTGTCCCCAACACCAACCACAGCATCATAAGCATTCCAGCTTTGAACGTACAGAATAAGGATGCATTTGTCACACTGGCAGCTCTGGAACTGGCAACTATTCTTGTGGCCTTTCAGCGGAACCTTGATGCCATGGTTGCGGCAGCGGGCACAGGTTGGAGAGCGTATGATGGAAGACAGCACACAGTCTTCTTGGGTGCTGCTGTCCTCTGTGGTGGAATCTGAGAGACAGCACTGGATATGGGGTGGAGCAGTAATGTCGAGGACCTCGTCATCATCCATGATACATGAACCTGAAAGGGAGGGAAACATGTCTTTTAAAAGAGAATGCAAGACCTTCTTCCTCAATCCAATTAACAATTTTTATTTGTAGTCTGTAAGGAGCTCCTGGACTGAAATTTAGCTGTTCCACTGCAGACCAAGACAACTCATTTCAAAAACTATATTTGGTATAGAATTGTGCTGGGTGTTTTAAAGATTAGAACTATCTGCCCATGTATACTCTAGCCACATCAAGTCATTGTGCACCCTTTTCAATACCAGCTTGGATTGCTATTGGAGTGGAATCATCCAGACAAAAATTAATAAATGAATGATGGATCTGGGGGGTGAAGTAAGAGGTATGGGTTTCCCAGAATTTACCGGTTGACATTTTTGTCTCCAGAAAGAAAAATCAGTCTCTGGGATGATTTATTTTTTCAAAATGTAAATGATATATCTCAGCTCTTATTTGGAAATGAGCCCATGTCAGATTTCCAGGGAAAGCCCTTAATATTAAGAATATTTAAAATTGTAGCCACCGAGGTGGAGATCAGAAGCAAGAAAAAGCCCCCCCCCCCAAAAAAAAATCTGACAATGGCTTTGCTCCCTCATAAAATCTGGTGTAGCAACTGCTACCTGTAGGGTTAGAATATTTTGAAAAGCAAAAAAGAGAACATATTTCCAGACTGACTACTTCAAACAATTGATCACTCTGGCAAATCTCATTTTAATATACCTACTATTTGTACTGTGATAATTGCTTCTAACTAGGAATATTCCTAACCTTCTAACCCCAAAAGAGAACATTTTATTTTATTATTTGATTTGATTTATATATCACTCACCCAGCAAGCCAGCTCAAGGTGGTATGCAACAACAAAGCATAACAATGATTACATTAAAATAATCAATAAAACATTTAAACCATTTAAAACTACATCTATAACTACCAGCTACATCAATTATAGTTATTATTTCTAATGCTGTCCCTTCCAACAGGTCTATTTCCAGATTAAGATTTTGTCGTGGTGCTGTTTTTTTATGTTTTTTTTTTAAGAGCCTACACACAAAAAGTTCATCTGGTAACCCTAGCCACATATACTGTTTTGGAAGATGTAATTGAGCATATATGTATGTATTTATTTATTTATATTTATATACCGCCCTCCCCCGAAGGCTCAGGGCGGTTTACAGGGAACAGGAAACAGGTACAGATAACAAAAGATCTGCAAAAGATCATGCGTCATATTCTATTAACGTGACTGAAGAAGGCTAACAAGGTGGAATGGCTATAGAAATATCTCATCAGCTTCAGGGTGCAGAACTTCTGGAACCTAATTGCCATGAAGGGTTGGAAGCATGCTTCATGCACAGTGCCCATGCGCAGGGATGTTTTGAGTATAGCAACTGGCTGAAATGTCTGAAAATATACATATGCTTTTAGGAAAAGCTAATATCCCAGTGTAACCCCAAACCCCAAACTAATTTAACAAGGTTATGCCCTCGTTTTTGAAGAGACCCATGTGTGGTAATTGTAGAACAGCTGTGACAATAAGAGCATGGGCTGCTGTGAGGGGGGGCAGACCTTGATCAGAGGACTGCTCTTGAGGGACCATAAGGCAGAATTTATGAGGTAACATGTTGATGGTATTATTACCCTGCCACCTTGAAACTGAGGAAATAATTAATATGGACTATCAGCGTGGATCACTGTAGCACCAACCACCAGGACTGCTTATATATACTTTCGACCCTACTAAGTAAAACGGTCCTTTGGAGCGCTCGCCTCGAACAACAAATCACGTCGTTCTTAACAGCCTTCGTTTGGACAGTCAGTCAATCAACAGTCGTCTTTTATTAGCCCCTGCCCTCGCGACCAATCAAAACGGAGCGGCTTTGATCGCTTTCCGCTAAACTGTAGCTTTTCCCGCCGTCTTTAGAAAACAGCCAATGGACGATGAGAGCGCCGGGCGCGCGAGGCTGGAGGAGAAGGGGGGGGGGATGACGGCTCCAAGCGTTCTTAGTGGATGTAGCGGCCGTTGGGCTGGACCATTATGAAAAGGGGTAGAATTGCCGAGGGGTGCTGCGGGGACGGGATGATATAGTGTTGAACGGAGAAATAATAATAATAATAAACCTTGTGTGAATAATACAGTAATGGGAAAGGAGTTTGTAAAAAGGGACTTGTACGTGTGAGTGTTCGCCCCTGATTAGAGGGGCGGCGTTGAAGCAATCCTGAGCAACCATGAGAGAAGCTTGAATGCAGAATGCCTTGCTCCACTGTGGTTAATTCCAGCATTTTTGGTCCATTAGTTGTCAAAAGGTCTTTAATGAAGGAAATTCAGGTGGAGAAACTCACAGAATGAGAGCCCCGTTTGGTTCCCAGTGTCAGTTTCTCGGTTTTCATCACTAACAGATTGAACCCCACTTCTGCCCTGCAAAATATGCCACAGGAACCTTCCTAGATCCTGCATCAGGCATCTGCACACACCGGTGATGTCTGATGCAAGAAGAGTGGCCTATTGGTTGCTGCTGGTTAAACAAGTTGAATGGCTGACATTTTCACTTCCTCAGAAAGTACACATTCATAAAGTCCCCCTTTTTTTTTTTTGCTTAAGGGCAGCTTGGGATCAGTTTGAAGCCTGCCTTTTAGGAACTAGGAGTGTTCTCAAATTTCCCATCCCAACTGAATGAGAAATTCCTGGGTATTTGAGGTGGGGAGCCTGATGGGAGCAGGATATAATGCAATAGAATGCATGTCCCAAAGCTGCTACTTTAGGGGAACTGAGCTCTGTAATCTTAGCTGAAATTCTGTGAAATATCCAGGACCCATCTGGAGGTTGGCAACCCCACATGTGCTAGCCAAACACATGCACCTCTGAATTTGGAACTATCATAGGGTTGCCAGCCTCCAGGTGGGGGCTGGAGTTCTCCCAGAATTATAACTGATTTACAGAGAGATGATTTCTGACAGATGGCAGCTTCAGAAGGTAGACCCTGTGGCATCACATTCCTGCTTAACTTCCTCTCCCAGGTTCTTTCCCCAAATATCCTGGAATTTCCTAGTTCAGATGTGGGAATCCTATTTACTAACCTCAAAGTGATGCCTGAGTTCTGAAATTACAGCTCATCTCCTGACTACAGTGATCAGTTCTCTGGAGAAAATGATAGCTTTGGAGGGCTGACTCTATTGTACAGGGGTTCCCAACCTGAGGTCCTCAGGCCACATGCCCCCCCCCCCTCTGTGTGGCCCTCCAACTTGCTTGTCTGCTTCTATTGCCCTCGGCATTTTCCCTCAGACCTCTACTGTTCTTCCTGCCTCAACAGGCACCATCTACTGCTGTTCATCCTGCCCCTTTCTTGTTTATTTTCGTCTTCATGCTTCCTTCTGTCAAGTCCTCTCTTATTCTTATCCTCCATAATAGCATTTTGGCCATTCTCGGTGCTTTGAAGCCAGCAAAGCTCAGGCACCCATACCCCCTCTCCATGAATTACCATGTTGACGCTATGTATGTATGTAAGGAAGGTAAAGTCGCTGTGGGAATGGATTCAGGAGATGTCAGGTCTGCTTTTGTAAAAGAAAAAAGGCATGGAGGTGGGGGAGACAGTAAAAGGCCTGGCATTTTTGCAAAAAATTAATACAAAGTGTTTTACATACTGAACATTTCTAGAGGCTCCACCCGTCAAAGCAAATTTACTGGGAACATCCATGGATTTGAACCTGGATTGTTAATATTTACTGGCTTCCAAAGTTACTAGTGAGTTTGCTGCTGCAAGCAAGCATTTTTCCTTCCACCACAAGAGCTGGTCGCCCTGATTTCTGGCCTTGCTTGCTTCTGCCTCTCCTTCCTTCCTCACTCCAGCTAGGAGTCTTCTTATACATCTGTGATTGCAGGAGCCAGTGAGTAGCCCCTTGAGTACTCTGTTAGCAGGGAAGCTTATGGCATTCCCCTTCTCACATCTTCCTCCAGCCAAGTTCCCCTTCCTCTGGCTGTCATTTAACATCTCATGATTGAGGCTTAACTGGCAAGCAGTGATGTGTCTGTGCACCTTGCATATAATTGGAAGGCTGCTTTCATTAACTCTATTTGCCCTTTTTTGGAGGGCCCCTAATTTTTAACATATTAAAACTAAAACATATTAGCAGGTGTATAAACTTCAAGGGACGGTGTTTATTAAGAAATAAATTTCATAGTATTCAATGTAATTAGGATTGCTTCTCTACAATCCATTTTTTTAAAATTGTTCCTAGCCTGTGTATATAGCCCAGTGCTTCTGAGTACTGTAATGGGTGCGGGGGCAGGGGTCTCTTTTCTTCTTTGCCATGATCAAATTGAAAATCCACAGATAATAGCAGCTAGAGTGGAGTGAATGGGAATGGGAGGATCTATGCTCCTAAAATTACAGTACTCTTATTTTTATTTATTCAAGGATAACCTGTTGCTCTGCTAAAAAAACCTGTAAGATGTCTGCAAAATGAAGTTCTGTTTCAAATTGACAAAAAATTGCAGATGAGCACCATGTCTTTAATGACAAATGGACTACTGATTACTTCTTTGTTTTAAAGAAGGATAAAGCAGTTTGCTTCATATGTCTTGAAACTGTCTCAGTATTAAAGGAGTACGATATTAAAAGGCATTTTGAATCCTGTCACAAGAACTACTCAATATATCAAGGAGAGGTTCGAATGAACAAGTTAAACTCTCTTAAAAATCTATGTTTTTGCAGCAAAATAGTTTTAGAAAGCATGTTGAAGAGAACCTCTTGACTGTGAGGGCCAGCTATCAGGTTGCTAAATATATTGTTGAGACTGGTAGACCATGCTCTGATGGTGAATTTGTTAAAAAGTGCATGGTTAAAGTAATGGAGGAAATGTGCCCCTGATAAGGTGTGTTAGTTGTGTCAGTTTATCTGCATCTAGAATCACCAGGCGTGTTGAAGAACTAGGAGAAGAGCTGCATATGTCACTGGTTGTCAAGGCAAAAAGTTCTGATTTTTTCCCCTTTGGCATTAGATGAGAGCAATGACATTATAGGCACTGCTCAACTACTAATTTTTTATCAGGGATAGATTCTAGCTAGAGTAACAGAAGAGTTGTGTGCACTGCAGAGTTTGAAAGGCACCGCAACTGCAAAAAACATATTCTTGAAGGTGTGTAAATCAGTAGAAAATCTTACTGAGTTGGGATAAATTGAAAAAAAACATCACAACTGATGCAAGAAATATGGTGGGAAGTAAAACTGGTGTAGTTGCAAAAAACAAGAGATATTGAAATTAAATACACTTCCCATGCAATTTCACTGTATCATCCAGTATGATTATTCAGTGGGAAAGGGAGATGCATATTGTTGTATCCAGCATTAATTATATCAGTCATCATAGACTTGTTCATCATCAGTTTCAAAATTTTCTCTCAGAGATAGATGCAGAATACAGGGCTGTATTGTACCATGCAAAAGCCAGGTGGCTTAGCATAGGCAAATTCCACAAACGTTTTTTTCAGTCTTCATCATGAACTTGATGTCTTTCTTAAGGAGAAAGGAAAGGGTCAAGAAGCACGTTCTGACCCTGAATGGATTTTTGATTTGGCTTTCTTAATGGATATCACAGAGCATCTGAACACATTGAATCTAAGGTTACAGGGGAAAGAAAAGCTTGTGTGGGACATGTATACTGAATTGAAAGCTTGTGAAGCAAAACAAAACATTTTTGTGAAGCAAATTAGTGAAGGAAAATTTTCAAACTTCTCATGCTGCAATGGACTAAAATTTAAGAAGGATGGGAATATGCAATTCAATGTTAAGCACTTAACCTATTGCAGGTAGAATTTCAGAACTAATGGCCACAAGCATGGAAAGGACATAAGAATGTTTCAGAATCCATTTGAAGTAGTACCAGAAGATGCAAGTAACTTTTCAGATAAAACTAATTGATTTGCAAGCCAGTGATCAGAGACATTTACAAAGAAAATAGTTTTTAGGTTGATAAATGTATCAGGTAGAAATATAACAATTTATATTCTCGTCTACCTGATATATTTATCAACCTAAAAAAATTGCTGCAGGCATGTTCACAGTCTTTGGCAACACATACATCTGTGAATAAATCTTTTCCAAGATTAAAATTGTGAAATCGAAGTGTAGGTCAAGGCTTACAGATGAACATTTACATAACATTTTAAGAATGTCACAAACCTTGACTTGGACATCAATGACATGGCTAACAGAAAACAGCCACAAAAATCACACTGACTAGGTAAGTATGTGTAACTGAATAAAAGGATCACACAGTAAAATATTGTTCCAAAATTGATTGCATTAAAGTTAACATTTCTTCATTTACCTCTGAATATTTACTTTTGATCTAAATTAGGTTAAACATTTTGTTACATTCTGGTTTAAGATGTGGCCCTCTTTAGGCACTGGGCACACTAAGAGAACTGTGACTGGCCCAAGGTCACCAAGGTCACCAAGCTGGTTGGATGTGGAGGAGTGGAGAATGAAACCCGGCTCGCGAAATAAGAAGCTGCCGTTCTTAACCATTACACCATGCTGGCTCTCTGGATGGCATCAGCATACTGGTGGCACTGCACCCCAAGTCCTCCAACAATGGTTTTCTGTAGATGGTAAACAGCCTAGGAAACGGTACGGACCCTACGGCATCTTGCAAACCGAAGGTCATGGCATGGAAGCAGCAAAACTTTCTTGAATCTTGTAGTTGCCCAACACTGTCTTAAAAATAAGGTTAATTCTTATAGAAATTCTCAGTTCCTTTTAGCACTGCTAGAGGAGGAAACAGCCCCTGAGGGAAACCCTTTCATGAAGGAAGACAAACTTTCAAAGAGAGACACTAAAAATAATTTCCAATGCTGTTCAATTCTTCATTAATGCTTGGGAGGGGGAAAGGGAGAGCCATGCAAGCGGCCAGTTTCCTAGCTTGTGGCTCAGTCCATTAAAGCAGGAGGGGAACGGCCATGGACCGTGTCCAGAGCTCCTGCAGACCCCTGAGTGTCCATGCCCATGAAGCTAGTTGGGTCAGAGCATCAGGGAACCAAACTGCAATTCAGGGTTCCCACCTAGGTTTGGAAGGGTGTGGTAGAGAAGAGTTGGGTTTTGTACCCCGCTTTTCACTGCCCGAAGGAGTCTCAAAGCGGCTTCCAATCGCCTTCCCTTCCTTTCCTCACAACAGACACCCTGTGAGGCAGGTGAGGCTGAGAGAGCTCTGACAGGACTTCTCTGTGAGAACAGCCCTAAGAGAACTGTGACTGTCCCAAGGTCACCTAGCAGGCTGGATGTGGAGGAGCGGGGAATCAAACTCAGCTCACAAGATTAAAAGCTGCCACTCTTATGGCAGAGTCGAAGTGAATAAATAATATAAGAGACTTAAGCCACTGGATAGATTCTTTTTCTCTTTGTCACTCTTAACCATTACACCATGCTGGCTCTCTGGATGGCATCAACATACTGGTGGCACTGCACCCCAAGTCCTCCAACAATGGTTTTCTGTAGATGGTAAACAGCATAGGAGACAGTACGGACCCCGCAGCATCCTGCACACCAAAGGTTATGGCATGGAAGCAGCAAAACTTTCTTGAATCTTGCAGTTGCCCTACACTGCCTTAAAAATAAGGTTAATTTTTATAGAAAGTCTCACTTCTTTTTAGTACTGCTAGTGGAGGAAACAGCCCCTGAGGGAAGCCCTTTCATGAAGGAAGAGAAACTTTCAAAGAGAGACACTAAAAATAATTTCCAATGCTGTTGAATTCTTTATTATATAATTGCAGGAGACAGTAAAAGCAGAAAGGGAGGGGGAGTTACCTCTCCCGCATACATTCATAGACCCTCAAATAAACCTGCAGAACTAGAACTTAAATTTGAGATTTTCACATGAACCTAACTTTTTAGTATCTTTTCTCTGAAATTTCTCATGGCTTGATCTAGACTGGTTAGTTCACTCATTCTTAGTCATAGCATAGCATATCCTGCCCAGGCCACAGGATTTCACCATTCTAATATGTTTCCCATCTGGTTCATTTTTAAAATAAGGGCAATTCCTGTATAAACCCTCGGTTCTTTTTATCACCACTGGAGATGGAGGCAGCCTTTGAGGAAGAGAACCAGTCAAAGAAAGACACGGAAAAATACCCTTCAGGGGCAGACAAAGGATAGCAATTGGGGAGATGCCACCTCTCTTGTGGAATGCCAGAGGGAGGTGATTATCTCCCCCACTTTGTCTAACATCTTTATGTGTCCCATGGCCCAGCTGGTCCAGGGGTTTGGGCTTGGGTGTCTTCAGTATGCAGGCAATTCTCAGCTCTACCTCCACATGGGTAGCCACATGGGTAGCCTTTGCCAGGTTTCTGGAAGCAGTGATGAGGCTGCTCAAGCAGAGTGGCTTGAAGCTTAACCCTTCAGAGGTTCAGAAAGGACCATGTGAGGAAGGTCATTAGCCCTTCTGGATGGCGTGCAGTTTTGGTTGAACGCTCAGCCAGAAATCTTGGGTGATCTTTGATGCCTCCCTTTCTATGAAGACGCAGGGCATTTTTCCACCTGCACCAAGCCCTAGTGCCCTACTTGGCCCCAGAGCACCTAACTACAGCTACCCATGTGACGGTCACCTCTAGGCTAGACTTCTGTAACTCGCTGTATATAGGCCTCCCCTTATCCTTGCTCTGAAAATTGCAACTGGTCCAGAGCACAGCAGGCAGAGTCCTTACAGGAACAAAGCCCATGTCCGCCCTGTGCTCCGGCAACTGCACTGGCTCCTAGTTGAATTCCGGATCAACTTTAAGGTACTGGTTCTTACCCATAAGGCCATCCGGAGTCCGGGCTCTGTGTATTTAGAGACTGTCTCTCTGTCTATACCCCATAAAGAGTGCCCCACTCTGCTAATATTGACCAGTTGGTAGTCCCTGGCCCCAAGGAAGTAAGGTAGGCCCCAACCAGGGCCAGGATATTTTCTGTCCTGGCCCCTACCTGGTGGAATTAGCTCTCAAAGCAGTTCCATAGGGCCTGTAAGTCAGAGATCTTCCACCAGGCGTTTGATTGGGGCCAGTGAAATAACATCTATCTTTCGGACGTACCCTATTGAAGATGCCTCCTGACTGTAGACCAACTCCAGAAAAGAAGATGATTGTTACCAGGATCTTGACACTGAACTGTTATTATGTTAACTGGTTTTAGAAATTTAATCTTATTGAAATCTTGTTTTAACTAATGTTAATGTATTATTTATTAGATGTTTTAATGTACACTGTCCTGAGCCAGCTCATTGGGAGGGCGGTACAGAAATTAAAATGATGATGATGATGATGATGATGATGATGATGATGATGATGATGATCCCTGCAACATTAGATTGGGCTGATTCCTGCATGGAAACCCACTCAATTCTGGTCATTTTGCTTTTGTCACTATGCCTCTCAGAGAGCTAGCTATTGGAGATATATTGGAGTGCATGATTGAGAAATCTTGCAACTTATCACTTGAGTTCCAAAGAGGCAGAGGTCACAACCCCCCCATACCTCCAGAATTAGTACAGCAATCCATTTAAGTCGATGTGCTTAAGAATGGTGTAATTTGTACTGGTCTGCTGGCTCCTGGTGTCGGGTTACAGCGTATTTTCCTGTTCTCCATTGATAACAAGGCCAAAAGAGCCAGTCCAAAGTCAGGTTTCTAGAAGTTAATCATGGCAATGTCATCTGGTCCAAAGGTCAGGTTGCTAGGCAGTGTTGGCAGTTCAGCATCTGCTGTACTCAGGGCTTTTTCCGCATCCGATAAATATAGTGAAATGCTTACTGAATGTAGTCGTTATATTCTAGCCATTCTGCATGACATCACCCACATCCAGCGTCCAGGCAGCAAACTACTCGCTACATCCTCTGTTTTAAAGTGTGAGGTTGGGAATCGCATAAAGTGGATTCACCAGCCTATTTAGCGCTAGGTACTGGAGAGCAACCAGCAGGGTAAGGTATGGAGGCTCAAACGTGCTAATGTCACCTTGTCCTGCCCTCACACCTGCCTCCCTCTCCCTTGTTCCTGGCATGGAAATTTATTTTTTTAAATGGCTAACTTACTAGCACAATGAATAAGCAGACACACGTTCCGGCAATGCCAGGAACATAAGAACTTTTTTCAGAGTTGTAATACAAAGCGTGCCTCTCGAAAGCCCGCACCCCTAATCGGGAACATTAATTTTTCAGTGTATCAACGGACTCGTGATCCCATAAGGGGTGGCATTCAAAAAGCACTATGAATCTATGATTACATGCATAGCCTTGCAATGGAGAAGTATGAATTAAAAAAAGATTAGCAGGCATCGTGGGATCTGTAAAACATGGAGAAAGGGGATTGGTTGCCTGGATTGATTGACAGGTGGAAGTGCAACAAGTATACAGTGCATTGCTCTCTTCCGCCATGTCCTCCCATCCCCAGGTACAACCCTACAAAATCTCCAGTTATTTCCCAACCCAGAACTGGCAACACTATCAAAGACAATTTAAAAAAACCAAAAAAGCTGCCATGTGCATGTGTGTATTTGGGTGGTGTGTGTCAGCCTGCTCTGATGTGATGGCAGGAAATGGCTGCCTTGCGGGCTGAAGTTTTCAGTCATCCAGGATTTAGTGTGATCTTTCCCAAATCTTCACAGGAAAGGAGGTTTGGGAAAGATGGAGAGAACCTGGAGAAAACCAAGGAATTTCTTTAAAGTACTACTATGCTATGGGGAAGCAGGAAGGGGGGAAAAAAGCCCTGCTGTACTGAACCCAAGGAAGCCAACCTGGGCCTATTATGCACGCGCTACTTTATGCTGCAGTCAATTTGCTGGCCCGTTTAAATCATCCTTTTAAAATACATTTTTAAAACATTCCCATGTATGCATGTGCTCTGATTCTTCGCTGTTGTTTTTTCGAGCAATTATGCATTCTAAACCGTTTTGACGGTAACTGTGCAAGGGGGAACTTCCTCTGTTGTGCTGCAAAGTCACCTGACCCCCACATGCTGCTGGCGGGGCCTTATGGGAATTGTAGTTCATGGAAACTTTTCCATGGGGACACACAGACTTCTGAATGTCAAAAGTACTACCTTTCCCCCTCTGAGCTATACTGTTCCTCGTAAAGAGTAGGCAGGATGGATCACAGCAGACTGCAGGCTCCTATGTAAACTTGAAGCCCCCACCATTCCACCCCTTCCTCCGTGAAGGTTGTTTTTAATCACTGGTGAGCCCAAAATGGGAGCCTCTGCCCTTAGCCTGAAGCAGCTCTGCTTCCTCATTCTCTTGCAACCCGGAACTGGCATTTCAGACCCCTCCACTTCGCCAATCTGAGAAACTTTCAAACAAGCCACACACACCCCCCCCCCCATGGTTACTGATCAGTGGTAGAGCTTTGTAGTCTCATAAGCGTTCGCGAAAGACTGTGGAGAAATGCCATGCATATCACAGGGTTATTTCTACTAATTTACATAGCAATAGAGTTGGCTTGGTTGCCAGGGCAAATGGCATCTTCACGAGATTGCTGACAAAGGCAGAGTATCAGAGGCAGGTGCTCGAGCTCCCATTGGTAGACGAGGGACTGCCAGAAGAATAGGGGAGGAGACCAAAAAGACGCATCAAAAAAAGACCATCCTTAGTCCCGCCACATAAGAAAAGTTGCTGCAAAACTAGTTTCAGAAGCCCTGCTGAAAAAACACGGCTGGAACTGTGGGTAGTGTTTGCAAGGCAAAACTGTGAGAATGGTGCCATGTTAGGAACTAAAAAATAAGACGTCATCTTAGCATTCTTTTTGTGAATTTTCCGTGTTGCATAATACACCCTGGTTTAGCTGCTAGCTGACACAGTATAATCTCCCACTCAAGTTCTGTTTGGTGTGTGCTGTGTATACCTCCCTACTAGCAAGACTGCCTGTCATACACTAAGCCCTTGGGTAGGTGAGATTTTAGATCTTCCTCAGCCTTCCACAGCCGCTGCCTCTTCAGGCACTGTATCTTCTTTGTACTTTACTCACTAGTTTAGCACACGGGCTAAGGCATGAGACATGAGAGCTGCGAGCAAAAGCAATTACGCAATGACTACCCTTGATAAGGAACTTATCTCAGTCTGTTTCGAAGAAACCCATCAGGAACAAAATCCAGCTTTCCCACTCTTTTGCAATTACAAGAACCTAGCTATCTCACTCCAGGATAACAATACATTCTTTTTCTGGGAAATCGCATCTACAGAGGAAATGGCTTTGGACAAACCAAAAGCAAAAGCGAGAACGGGAAATACCCATAGTTGACTGTTGAGGGGGAAAGTCAGCACTGTTATAAGAAGCCATAGGAGAGCCCAGGCAAAGCAGAAGTGCTGTGAATTGCTCCAAACACACGTCGGAGGAAAAGAGAGGAGGTTTGTCAAGTCAGCAGCGGGTAGCTTCAACTACGGTTCCCAGGAAACCAAATCTGTAAGTACAGTTTCTCTCCCTCTGGTTCTCTCAAATAATTAGTTTGAAAGATAGGCATAAATCCTTGACGTCTTCCAAAACTGGAAAGGGATAATTTGTGCCATGCTCTCTTTTAAGGAACTTTATATCTAGAGTTGTTAACCTCTGTGTATGGTTGCCAACTTCCAGGTAGTAGCTGGAGATCTCCAAGTGACAGAGATCAATTGACCGGGAAAAAGTGGTCTCTGTGGCATCACACCCACATGCAACCAGCTGGGTGACCTTGGGCTCCCCACAGCACTGATAAAGCTGTTTTGACCGAGCAGGAATATCAGGGCCCTCTCAGCTTCACCCACCTCACACGGTGTCTGTTGTGGGGAGATGAAATGGAAGGCGATAGTAAGCCGCTTTGAGACTCCTTCGGGTAGAGAAAAGCGGCATATAAGAACCAACTCTTCTTCTTCTGATGTCCCTTCCCTCCCCAAACCCTTCCCTCTGGCTCCTCCACCAAAATCTTCAGGTATTTCCCATTCCAGAGCTGGCCACCCTATCTATGTGGCTGGTTGGTGATCTTCTGCTATTAAAACTGACCTTCAGGTGACAGAGATAAGACCATGAGAAGAGCCATGCTAGATCAGACCAGTAGTCCATGGGACCTTGCCACGCATTGGTCAATCCTGCCTTGAACCTCAAGCTTGGTGTTCAAGCTTAGTCCTTGGTGGAACTACAAGCACCACACCTGTGGCCAGAGACTGAACCTGAGATCTTCTACCTGCAAAACATGCCTTTGAGGTGCAGACTCTCCTGTGATTATGCCTTCCTGTATCCACTTGTGTCTTCCTACAACGCCTACTGCTTTGATCACAGCTCTTGGTAGCCAACTACTGTCTGTAAAAATTTGGTTCTGTATATTGTCCCTTGGATCTTGTTTCTGTTGCAGGCTGCATCCATGTCAGAGTGCAAAAACAGCACCTTCAACTTTGGGCTGCAGTGCTTAACTGACCAGCAGCAGAGGAACATGGTCCACACTACACACTGCTCACTTCTGCTATGCCTACTGATTGCTCCCCCTTTACCCCCCCCCCTCACTTTCCTTTGCGCTTTCATGAGCTCAGCAAAGAGGAGTGACAAGGCTCTGAACCTCTTGGCACAATTTTGGAAACAGAACTTCTGGTAACAGAAGTACAGACACTCCCCACAGAGCTCTAAAAACTCACCTTTCGGCTGGATTAGAACAGGATGTTTCTTAAAATTTGTTTTCCAAAAGGAAAGCCTTGGGAACACCATGAGCCATGCTCAAAATGGGCACAGCAGCATGCAGCAAACTGCCTGGAGGGGTGTGGGGCTGTCCTTTGAATAGATGCTTAATAGGATGTTATTTTCAAGAAGTGTTATTTACCCCCATGCAATGGAAAACTTCCACGACGTATTTCTGCACCGTAAACCTCTATAACAGGGTAGCCAAACTATGGCTTTCCAGATGTCCTTGGACTTAGAATTCCCATGAGCCCCTGCCAGATCTCCAGCATTGTACCTTTGCGTTGTGTGTCTCTTCTTTGCAATATATTTCCCACCTTGGAATTGAGATATAAGGGCTCAGGGGTCTGCATTCCTATGTGTATCTGACAAAGGGAGATTTGAGTTTAAAAAGCTCATACCCTGAAAATCTAGCTCTTCCACTGCCCAGTCCCATCTATTTAAAAGACCCAACATTTCCTCCTCCCTTGGCTACCGTAGGAGGCACCCAAGCCAGCAAGGAGGGATACAGAGAGTTCCACTCAGCTGAACCGTTCCCAGTGGCCGTATCCTGAACACAGAACCCCCTGATGCCAGCATTTGACTTCCTGTCTCAGTAGGTTCATCCATCCTCTGGGGCTGCCCCGTTGAGCTCAGCCTGACACCATGGAGAAGCCAATTTGCTTGATAGAGAACAAGTTGGATGAGCCACTGCGGATCAACCAGGAAGCCCTCCAGGTCCTGCAGGCCATTCGGCAGCCGGTGGTGGTGGTCGCTATCGTGGGGCTGTACCGCACTGGGAAGTCTTACCTCATGAACAAGCTGGCGGGAAAGGAGAAAGGTGAGGCATTGAGGGGGTCCCACCCAATGGAGAATCGGGGCTGGGTGAAGTCACATCTTGGTGGTAGAAAGTGCGTTGTTGCAGGTGTCGCATGGCGATCCTGTCAGGTTTTCAGGTGTAGAGATGGTTTGCCATGGCCTGCCCCAGTCGAAATCCTGAACTTCCCTGGCAGTCTCCCAGCCAGGTATTAACTGGGGCCAACCATGCCTCGCTTCCAAAACCCGATAAGATTGGGATGACCTGGGTCAGGGTGGTCCTATGTTCGTGTGACCATATGTTTTAATCACAAAATGCATTTGCATAGCTATGGTTCTCCAGCGTGGTGTAGTGGTTAAGAGTGGCGGCTTCTAATCTGGTGAGCTGGGTTTCATTCTCCACTCCTTCGCATTCAGCCAGCTGGGTGACCTTGGGATAGTCACAGCCCTGATAGAGCTGTTCTGACTGAGCAATCCTGTCAGAGCTCTCTCAGCCTCCCCTCCCTCACAGGGTGTCTGTTGTGGGGAGGGGAAGGGAAGGTGACTGGAAGCCACTTTGAGACTCCTTCAGGCAGGGGAAAGCGGGGTATAAAAACCAATTCTTCTTCTTCCTGCTGCCAATCGCAAGTACATAAACGGAAGTACAACAAAATACGAGTCCAGTAGCACCTCTAAGACCCACAAAGAGTTCTTCAAAGTGTGTTATTTACCCCCATGCAATGAAAAACTTAGAATCATAGAATCATAGAGTTGGAAGGGGCCATACAGGCCATCTAGTCCAACCCCCTGCTCTACGCAGGATCAGCCCTAAGCATCCTAAAGCATCCAAGGAAAGTGTGTATCCAACCTTTGCTTGAAGACTGCCAGTGAGGGGGAGCTCACCACTTCCTTAGGCAGCCTATTCCACTGCTGAACTGACTGTGAAATTTTTTTCCTGATATCTAGCCTATATCGTTGTACTTGTAGTTTAAACCCATTACTGCATGTCCTTTCCTCTGCAGCCAATGGGAACAGCATCCTTTTTTACCGCTGCATCACACTGCCTGCTCATGTTTAGTTTACAATCCACAAGTACCCCAAGGTCTTGTTCACACACAGTGTTACCTAGAAGTGCATCCCCCATCCACTAGGCATGCTTTTCATTTTTCTGACCCAGATGCAGAACTTTGCACTTATCTTTATTGAATTGCATCTTGTTCTCATTTGCCCATTTTTCCATTGTGTTCAGATCTCGTTGAACTCTGTCTCTATCTTCTGGAGTATTTGCCAGTCCTCCCAATTTGGTGTCATCTGCAAACTTGATGAGTAGTCTTTCCACCCCCTCATCTAGATCATTAATAAATATGTTAAAAAGTACCGGGACGAGCACCGAACCCTGAGGTACCCTGCTACTCACCTCTCTCCAGTCTGATGAAACACCCTTGACAACAACTCTTTGAGTGTGGTTCTCTAACCAATTCCCTATCCACTTAACTATCTGAAAATCCAGATTGCAGTCCTTCAACTTATCCATCAAGACATCATGGGGAACCTTATCAAAAGCTTTACTAAAATCCAAGTAAACAACATCAACCGAATTTCCACGAACCAGCAAACCTGTTACTTGGTCAAAAAAGGAAACCAGGTTGGTCTGACAGGACCTGTTGGAGACAAATCCATGCCAAGCTTTGGCTTCCCTGGCCAATCTTAGCTCACTCTCAGCTTTGGCCTTTCTGATGATTGATCTACAGTGCCTAGTAACCTGTAGGTACTCTTCTTTAGAGCTCTGTCCTTCCCTCCATTTCCTGAACATTTTCCTTTTCTTTCTTAGTTCCTCTTGAAGTTCTCTGTTCATCCAAAAAGGCTTCTTAGAGCTCCTGCAGTGTTTTCGTCTTTCTGGGATAGTCATTGATTGAGCATGCAATAGCTCTTGTTTGAGTAGCGCCCACCCTTCACATGCTCCCTTCCCTTCCAGCATTCTCGTCCATGGTATGACACTCATCATGTCTCTGAGTTTATTAAAGTTTGCCCTACGAAAATCCACATCCGCGTCTGGCTACAAGCTTCCTTGGCTCTCCATCTCAAAAGGAATTCTATGAGGACATCGTCGCTTCCCCCTAGGGTCCCCACCTCCTTCACCTCATCCACCAACACTTCCACTGCCTATTTCCGCACCTTAGACCTGTATAACAGGGTGGCCAAATTATGGCTCTCCAGATATGTGAAAGTAGTCCAAGATGATCCTCCCATTAACTGCAGCCTCTTGTCTATGTTTCCCTTGCTGTAGATTAGCCTGCACTTGACATTCCCTGTCTGTGAATGCCCTCATATGGGCTAGAATTGTTAAAGAGAAGAGCTGAGAACCTTAATGTATGGCTGGATCAGGGCTTGCAGGGCTAAGCCATTTTGTCATCAGTGTCATACCAATGCCATTGGACTTCATTTGGGGTTCAGATATCTGCCTGCTTTGCAAAGACTGGTCAACCTTTCTTCATGACCGTTTCCGCATTAGGAGACATACCTTCCCCTTATTCCCCAGGCTGAAATTCTTGACATGCTTTCTACACTGATTCTGATGGAGGCAGCCTCCCATCATGCTTTGCTCCCTTCCCCTTCCCCCAAAATATGTTTTTTACAATATGTTGCCTGCTTGCACCTTTGTTTTCATTGTGCCCCTTAATCCCACCATTCTATGCTCTTGATCACTTCCCCCCTTCCCCCAAAGTGTCCTGAATGTAATTAAAAAAACAACAACCCTGGGTTATAATGTTATAACTTATAACACTGCTGTGCAAAACTGCAGGACACTTTTTAAAATCAGAAACAGCATTGTAATGTGATCAGCCCTATTTTTTAAGGTAATTTTTTGGAAGGAAGGAAGGAAGGAAGGAAGGAAGGAAGGAAGGAAGGAAGGAAGGAAGGAAGGAAGGAAGGAAGGAAGGAAGGAAGGATATGAGAGTTTCCAAACAATTCAAAATGGTGGGCATAAGGAAAAACCTGATTGCATGCATTTCTGCATTAGGTAGCCCCAAATTAGACCCCACTTGAAAAGATGGAATCCAGTTTTCTGGGGATTTCTTTGCTGCAGGGCAAGTGAGGGGCCAATTTGGGACTGCGGCTGAAGAAGCACATTTTAGTGTGGAAATGGACAAAAATAATCGACCCTTTAAAAATACAAATCTGAACCATATCCCTAGTATGGACACAATCCATCTTAAGAGGAACAGGAAGCCTAATACTTGAGCTCTCATTCCTTATCTGCTATACCTATGACAGGTTTTTCTTTGGGGGCCACAATACAAGCAAACACCACAGGCATCTGGATGTGGTGCCTTCCTCACCCCAAAAAACATGACCACACTCTGGTGTTGCTGGATACAGAAGGACTGGGAGACGTGGAGAAGGTGAGTTAGAGCCATAGGAGAGAACAACCCTGATCTGAATGGCTCCCCCAAATCTTGGATGTGGTAGATGCTGCCCCAGATGGAGGTAGTAAGACATGAAACCCTGGGGCATCTTGATGGCCGTAGAGGAATTTCCCAAATGGGTGGAAGTTAATTGATTTTTTATATATTTTAAAAAATGGTTAATCATTTATTGAGTGATTTGATCATGTATGGCCATGTTGAACTACCCTTCACTTCCCAGAATGGCCAGTGATGGGCCTGGAGGGGCTGGGAAGGGGGTGTAGATCGCTATGCTTCCCTACCACATACTGCCTGAATTTGCCGTTTCTGGGGTTTCTTGTAGCCTGAAGAATGTTTCAGGGGCTTCTCAATGGCAAAAAAGCTGAGAAAGGCTGTCATAAGAGCCCAAGAGCATCTCTAGGCCATAGTTCCCATTCTGTGCCCACAGAGGTGCCCTAGGTACAGTAGTATTCCCTGAACTTTACTTTTATGCTAATCGTTTCATGCTTGCTTCTCTGCAGGGCAATACTGAGAATGACTCGTGGATCTTTTCCCTCTCCGTTCTGCTGAGCAGCACTCTTGTGTACAACAGCATAGGCACCATTGACCAGGGCGCACTGGAAAAACTGCAGTATCCTTCGGCACAAATGGAGGTATAAGTTCCCTTCCGGGTCCCCACCGGACAGCCCAAACAGAATGAGGGTGGAAAGGGTTTTTTGGCTACACAGTATGTGTGTTATTGGCAGCAGTCACTCTGGGCCTGGACTTGCATACGAGGATGAACATATTGGACATGCTCATGACGTGCATATTGGACGTGCGGTGTTGGAGGGGCACGGTGTGTTACCGGCTAGCGTGAGGGCAAGGCAGCAGGGCCTGGAGGTGCGCGGAGGGAAGCCCTGGTGGAAAGTGGGCAGGTATCTCTGGATGCGGCTGGGCCACCACGGCCGCTGGCGGGCATGGTGGGCCAGCAGCCAAGCAGCCAAGGCAGGGCAGTGGAGGAGCAGTGTCCTCGGTGGCTGCATGGCTCGCAGCCGGCTTCTGGAGGCGGACACTCCAGGGGCTCTCCCAGTCCAGTGGCACCCTACTTTGCTGGGCGCAGCCGGATTGGCCTGTGTGGGCGGAAGGACAGTCCGGATATCAGATGTGCCCAGACAGGGGGCCTTTCCCAAATATTAGGGAGAACAATGGTATGTATGTATATGTATGTATATGTAATTTTGCACTGTTGCACTGTTGCATTGCTTATACTGTTATATTGTTATACTAGGTATTAAGTCCACTGTACACTGAAAGAAAGAGAAGGAGGGAGAGAGAGAGATAGAGAGGCAGATAGGAGAGAGAGAGAAATTGAGGAAGGAAGGAAAAGAAGGAAGGAGGAAATGAATGCTGGGAGGAAGGCAGGCAGGAAGGTCCAATGAAGTAGCAAAGCCCATTTTAAAAAAGGGCTTTGAAAGGTTTGGCTCTGAGCATCAGAGTTCTTGAAGAAGAGGAAAGGGTGAGCAGGAGTAGGGAGGCTTATTCCCCGCCCTGGCCAACAACACTGTGGGCTGTTCCGCATTCGTCCAAAATAGCACAATGGTTACTAATTGAAATCGCTACAGTTTTGCCGTTATGCACAACGTCGTTGACAATCTGCCACACACCTGAAACCGATCCGCAAAAAGCTCTTCGTTGTAGCGCTTTCAGGGAAATCCCCAAAAGTGGATTCACCCTCCAGAAAGCGCTACACTCCTGCAACCAATCTGCAACACTCGCGGGAAAGTTCTGTGCGTTACCATTGTTGCGGTTTCTGCAAAGTCCCTCCCCCTGGCTCTCTCCTCTGATCTTCCGGCGAAGCGATCGCCATTTTTTTTTCTCCGAGCGAGCGGAGATCAACGCACCGGCGAGCCTTCTTTTACCCAGTGAGGCTTCCCCGTCTGCAGTCCCTCTGTTTAAAGTCACCAAGCACAAGCATCATAGAGGCCCGTTTGCTGGTTTATTTTCACTTTATTTTTCACACTGTTTTCGGCCGAAAATCGCGCCCGTGAGGGAGGGGGATTTTTTTTTCACTCGGGGGGAGCGTGGCAACGATGAAACGGCAGCTCAAACATCACCTGCTAGCTGGATGGGTCTCTCCGCTGCAACGAATCAACGCATATTCGTTGCAACGGGGGGGGGGGTGTTTTTTTTTAAAGAAACCTTCCTTAAAGGGAAAGGGGCTGTTTGGGAGCATGCTAATGGCCGCCCATTGGCTGCTTGACGGCCAGGGGCGGGACACAGCTCAGCAATAGCGCTTCCTTTCTAGCGATTTTTGCCGAGACCGGAACCCTGTGGGAAACAATATTCCACTATAAAGGCAGGTGTGCATAACGATGAATTCCACTATTTAAAATGGCGATTTTTCGTTCAGCAAACAATTTGCTACATGGATCCCGGTGCGGAATGGCCCCATGTATTTAAAGTGTGCTTGCTGTCAGGAATGGGTCTGAGCATTGGAGCTCGTTAAAGAAAGGAAAGGAGCAGTGAGCATGGCTTCTTTGCACCGGCCACCCCCTCACACCCCATTGTTTATAAAGTGAGAATCAGAGCTGTGTTTAAAAAGGCAAGGAAGAGCCAGCAGGAGTAGGGAGGCTTGTTTGTGAAGTGTGGCCGCTGTCAGGAAGGGGTGTAAGGGACGCTGCGCATCTGGGACGCGGCGGCCCAGCTCCTGGGCCAGCAGTGAAGGCCTCCCCCTGGCTAGCTCCCCGGGGCCTGGTGACCTACCTCACCTCTTGACGGCCAACACAGGAATGGCCACTGTGGGGCGAAGGTGAGGCACGTGGGGTGGTTTGGTGGGTTGGGAGGCACTTTGCACCTCCCAACTGGTCTGTCTTGGGGTAAGGGGCCAATGGCGCCTTGAGCCTGGACTGACAAGCAGAGGGCCCAATCGGGAGGCGCTTCACGCCTCCCGATTGGGCCCTTCACTTGTCAGTCAGGGGGAAGGGGCCGATGGGCACCCTTCCCCATCCCGGACAGAGCCCACCCTAAGGGCCCTTACTCATAGAATCATAGAGTTGGAAGGGGCCATACAGGCCATCTAGACCAACCCCCTACTGTTTTATTTATTTATTTACTGTTTTATTTAAACCGCTCCCACGGAGCGGTTCCAGATTGTTACAACGATTAGTTATTAATATTATTGTATGGTTATTCATATGTTATAGATTGTTTCATGTATTGTTCCGGGGAGGGCGGTAAATAAACAAACAAACAAACAAGTAAGTAAGTAAGTAAATAAATAAATAAATAAATAAATAAAATCTATATCTATATATGCAAACTTAATTGGACTCCAGGGAATGGTAGAGGACAGGAAGGTAGAGGACAGGAAGACCTGGAGGATCATTGTCCATGGGGTCGCGATGGGTCGGATACGACTTCACACCTAACAACATTAACAACAACAGAATATGTATCTGTATCTGTATCTGTATCTGTATCTGTATCTGTATCTGTATCTGTATCTGTATCTGTATCTGTATATCAATAAAAGGTAAAGGTATCCCCTGTGTAAGCACTGGGTCATGTCTGACCCTTGGGGTGACGCCCTCAATACGGGGTGGTTTGCCAGTGCATTCCCCAGTCATTACCGTTTACCCCCCAGCAAGCTGGGTATTCATTTTACCGACCTTGGAAGGATGGAAGGCTGCGTCAACCTTGAGCCGGCTCCTGGGATCGAACTCCCAACCTCATGGGCAGACAGCTTCAGACAGCATGTCACTGCCTTACCACTCTGCACCACAAGAGGCTCATGTCTATGTCTATGTCTATGTCTATGTCTATGTCTATGTCTATGTCTATGTCTATGTCTATAACATTCTCACCCATTTGGAGAGTGCCATGAAGAAACCCTAGGGTTTCACGAAACCCTGATTGATAAAGCCTGCATTACAGCATAACTTTTATATGTGAAGCATTGTATTTCTTGGGAACACTTGGGAAAGATCACCCCCATACTGCAGATGTCTTCATTTCCTTATTGAAATCTCAGATATGTGACAGAGCTGACTAAGTGCATCACGGTGAAGGCCCCAGGATGCTCAAAGAAAGAAGCTTCTGACGACTTTCTCAGATTTTTCCCAGCATTTATCTGGGCTGTGAGGGACTTCTGTCTGGATCTGGAGCTCAATGGAAAGCCCATCACTGCGGATGAATATCTGGAGAATGCCTTGCGGAGGAAAAAGGGTACTACTGCTCAAGACTAGTGCCAAAATTAAATTGATAGTCTTTAAGGTGCCACAGGAATCCTTGCTGTTCTTTGGGAGGGGGGTAAGAAGGAGAAGAATTGTTTTTTATACCTTGCTTTTCAACAGCCCCAACAGTTAGGGACATTAAGGGCATAATGTGAAGTTTCTGATGGGCCTATAAGAGCCAGTGGAATCAACTGTACGTCATCTAGGTCTCTCAGGACTGCCTCACCTCCGATTGTATGAGAGGGATTACCTGTTTGAAAATATCAAACACAAAATTAAACAGGCTAGACTAGAAGCTTTCCTCTTGGGATGTAAGTTTCTATTTGAGGAAGGAGATCCAACATGGGAGGAGGTCTTTCAAGAAGAGGTCATGGTGTGCCTTTGGGGGTGGTGTAGTCAACATGGGGGTCTATCACTTGCCTGCCTGAGCATTTGAATGGCCTCTGCATCATGTGGGGCAGGGGTCAAGGATGGAGTTCGCTAGTCCAAAAGTTGGCTGGTGGATTTGACCTCATGTTTAATTCTCTCTCTCTCTTCTCTAGGCAGCCCCGAAAAGTTAGACCTGGCAAAGAAGTGCATCCGCCAGTACTTCCCCAGTCGCAAGTGCTTTGTCTTTGACCGCCCCACCGTGCGGGAAGAGCTGAAGAAGCTGGAAAACCTGTCTGAATCAAAGCTGTACCCCAGCTTCGTGAAGGAAGTGCACATCTTCCTTCAACACATATATGAAATGGCGGAGGCCAAAGTGATCCAGGGAGGCCATGTGGCAACTGGGACATGTGAGTAGAAGAAAGGGTAGAAGGGCTCATGGAAGGTGGGGGCGTGGCCCAGACCTTGAGATATGACTGGGCTCCTGTACTATGATGTAAGCTCATTCCATGTTGGCTCCTTTTAACTCCTGGCATGCTGATGTTTATTTATTTATTTTATTTATCATTTAATTTATATACCACCATTCCCAGAAATTCTGGCTCATGGCGGTTTACAACATATACACTAAAACAATAAAATCGCAATTCATAAAAAACAGCAACCCAATAAAACATCTTAATATTACACAATCCCAAGATGGTGGTAACATTTAATACATCCAGACCTCTAATGCTATGGAATTAGATGTGGGAGCAGCTGAGGATGGACATGCTACAGAGTAGTTCCTGCTGGTCTAGTACCTGAGCATGGAAACTAGGGGAGGAGGGTCTGATTTCCTCGGTACTTGTTGTGCTCGGCCTCAACCAAATGCCTGGCGGAAGAGCTCTGTCTTGCAGGCCCTGCGGAACTGAGAGAGTTCCGACAGGGCCCGCAGCTCTTCCGGGACCATCAGCAAATTCATATCTGCAGAGTGAAGCTCCCTTTGGGGGGCATATGGAGGTAAGCAGTCCTGTAGATAAGGAGGACCCAAGCCGCATATAGCCTTAAAGGTCAAGACCAAAACCTTGAACATGCATCTACTGAACATACATGCATCTACTGATATCCTTGGATGGTCCCAAGACCTTTTCAGATTTGGTTACTCCAATGAAGGTCTAGTTAGTGCTTTGGACTCTACCAGCCTCCTTCCCTAGGCTTGGCTCAAATCTTTGTGAGGGAAAAGAAACCCCAATAAGTGGAATAAGTCTCCCCCTCCTCAGCACCTGGCATCAGAGTGTTCCGATAGACAGATCTGGAAGACAGATCTGTTCCCCACCCATCTTCTTTCAGCGTACAGTTTGTAGCCTCCTGTGGAACTGCATCACTGTTCACATTTTTAAAAAATCAACTCTGTAAATTGTAAATTTGAAGGTAGGATGAAATATGTTGATTAGAAGAAGAGTTGGGTTTCATACCCTGCTTTTCACTACCCAACGGAGTGTCAGAGTGGCTTACAATCGCTTTCCCTTCTCCCCACTGCTGTGAGGTAGGTGAGGCTGAGAGAGCCCTGGCAGGACTGCTCTGTGAGAACAGCACTATCAGGGCTGTGACGAGCCCAAGGTCACCCAGCTGGCTGCATGTGGAGGAATGGGGAATCGAACCTGGAATTCCTGATTGGAAGCCTCTGCTCTTCACCACTACACCAAGCTGGTACATTAATAGAAAACACTCAAACTGGACTCTGTGCATATAGGTACCTCCCTGGCCAGCGTAGTGTAGTGGCTGAGATCTGAAGAACCAACTTTGATTCTTCTACCAGGCCTATGAGTGAGGCCAGTAAAATATGAAAACATAAACATCTAGTTGGCCTCCCTCTTGTATCCCGCCCCCACCCTGGGTTATGGTTTCTACATCCATGGGTGGAATTTTTAGAACAGATTTAAGAATTGTTTAAACTGTGATTTTAGTGTCCAGTTGGACCTAAGTTGTTCATAGCCCTGGGTCTTCTTGAGCGGAGGGGGTGGTCTATAAATCTAAACGAGCCCATTCCAGGAGTGGCGGGTAATAAATCTAAATAATACTAATACTAATACTAATGTCACAGTTCTCTTAGAGCTGTTCTAGCACAGAGGTTCTGTTAGAGCTCTCTCAGCCCCAAGTACTCCACAGGCTGTCTGTTGTGAGAAGAGGAAGGGAAAGGTGTTTGTAAGCTGTTTTGAGACTCATCAGGGTAGTGCAAAGTGGGGTAAAGAAATCCAGCTTTTCTTTTCTTCTTCTACTTACCTTTATCTTTCCATAGCTCCTCCTGTTCTTTACCTTGATATTAGAACTTTCTCATTCCCTTGATTGCTTTCCTTGACTCTTTACCTTCTCCCACATTTCCCCCTTAGTTTCCTGCTTCTCAGCTCACTGTCATTTTGGCTAGGTGAGGCTTTCTCAACCAGGGCTTTGTGAAACCCTAAGGTTTCTTGACGGTCCTGGAATGGGTGGGAATTAATTAATCTTTATATATTTAAAAAAAATCAACAACTTTTATCAGGTGACATGACCTGATCATGTCAACCCCCCCCACAATGACCGATGATAGGCCTGGAGGGGGTAGGGAGGGAAGGGGCCCCAGGTGGGCCTGTCCACAGCTCTGCTTCCCAACCGTATTCTGTGCCATCACGCCACTTCTGGGATTTCTCAAAGCCTGAAGAAGATTTCAGGGGTTTCTCTGTGGTCAAAAAGTTCAGAAAGGCAGGACTAGTCTTTCTTTTCCACCTCTTCCTGCATTTAACTTCCCTGTCTGCTCAGCGTCTCTCGGCCTCATCATTCCGCTCAGCCCTGTTTATTTTACACAATTCTTGATGACAAATGCTGCCATGCATCCAGACAATGCGACCCCAAGAAGTTCCACTGGGTTCAGTAGGCTTCCTCCCACAGTAAGTTTGCTTAAGACTGCAGACTTGGGTTTCATCAGGATGAGGTAAGTTAGAGGACCAACAAGCTAACTCATTGGCTGCTCTCTGCTCCTCCTTCGCAGTGCTGGCGAACCTGGCAGTGACCTACGTGGATTGCATCCGCAGCGGGACCGTGCCCTGCATCGAAAATGCAGTACTGGCCTTGGCCCAGATTGAGAACTCAGCGGCTGTGCAGGAAGCCATTAAACGCTACGAGGAAACAAATGAGCGGCTTTTGAAGCTGCCCACCGAGACCTTGGAAGAATTGCTGAAAGCGCACAGCCAGTGCGAGAAGGAAGCCATTAAAGTCTTCATGGCCCGTGCCTTCAACGACAAGGGTCAACAATACCAGAAACAACTGGGGGTATTGAGATTAGCACATTTTAGTGGAAATGTGACCATTTGGAGATGTCAACCAAGCTTTCTCCATTCATGAAACCTGGGGTTTCTTGATGGCACTGAAGGGGTCTCCCGAATGAGTGGAAGTGAATTATTTTTTAAAGTTTAATTGGGTAGTATGACCATATATGGTCATGTTGACCCTCCCAAGTGGCCAATGATGGGCCTGGAGGGAGCGGGAAGGGGAGGGGCCCCGAGTTGGCGTGTCCACAGCTCTGCTTCCCAACCGCATTCTGCACCATCGCGCCACTTCTGGGGTTTCTCGAAGCCTGAAGAAAGTTTCAGGGGTTTTCTCAACATTAAAAAAGTTGAGCAGGGCTGCCATTAATGGACATGTCCCTATCTGGCAAAAGGTTAGGTTAAGGGTAGAGTTAGAGAAGGGGATAACGGGATTTCCTTTGCCTCAGGAACAGGGGGCCTATTGTTGTCTAAGAACTGGATCTTGAATCTGACCTTGAATCGTTTCCAGGAATTGAGACGGGGGTTCTTAGCATGGATGCTTTGGCCTGGGACAGTGACCAGTGGGGGACACAAGAATGCAGTGGATCCAGTCCCGTGGTTCCACTGGGCCAAAAAGGCATTTCTACCCCAGGGAACACATGTATGTTCCGAAACTTCCCCTACTCAACAGCTCATCTCATGGGAAAGCTACTTTGAGAGGAGGATGGAGCAGTTTGCTCTTCCCAACAAAGTGAACAGCTTTTCCATTTGGGAAACCCTTCCAGGGCTATCAAGAAACCCCAGGGTTTTACAAAACCCTGGTTGAAAAAGCCTGTTCCAGATGCTTCTCCTTCCTCTCTGTTAGCACCTGATGGGCACTGAACCTGTCTCCAGTTACTCATCCCTACCCTAGAGGCTCCTTTTATATGGATGCTCTCTTACTTATCCGGTTCATATGCTTGTGTTGATTGATGGGCAAGGGAGGGGAGCTGATAGAGCAATGATGATGATGATGATGATGATGTTATATGTTCAGTCGTGTCCGACCCTCGGCGATTCTACAGGAAAGTCTTCGCCATGCGTCCCTGTCTCTGACTGCTTCTTTTAGAGCAATGTTTCCTCCCATCTCTATTGTTGTCTCCTAGACTGTGCTTGAGGAAGCCCTTCCAGTAGATAGAATCTAGAGCAGGAGTAGTCAAACTGCGACTCTCCAGATGTCCACGGACTACAATTCCCATGAGCCCCTGCCAGCAAACGCCAGCGTTTGCTGGCAGGGGCTCATGGGAATTGTAGTCCGTGGACATCTGGAGGGCCGCAGTTTGACTACCCCTGATCTAGAATGTTTCTTCCTTAGAAATCATCTGTTCTTGTTCTCTAGAAATCATCTCTGCTTGTTTCCTCCCAGATGATGCTGGAGTCTAAGCTTGGGGACTTGTGTTCTCGCAACGCTCAGGCATCGCTCGATTGCTGCCAGGCCCTGCTCAAAGAGCTGTTCCAGGACCTAGAGGAGAATATTGCCAATGGAATCTACACAGTGCCTGGTGGATACCAGCAGTTCCTGGATGATCAGAAAAAACAATTAGAGAAGTATCAGCAAGTTCCTGGGAAAGGGCTAATGGTGAGTCCATGCATTGTAAACAGCCTTTTGGATAGACACTTCCCATAAGGGGGGAACATTACTGTCCCTTCCTCACAACCATCAGTTCCCTCCTTGGAAAACATGTTGCCCTTTCTTCTTATCTAAAGCCAGCACTGGATGTCGGTCACTGCCCCTGTAAACCCTTTCTCCCAGTTGGTGCCTTCTGGTCAGACGAGAAATGCTTTGTTTATCCCAGAAAGCCCCTTCCTATCCCAAAGATCGAGCCAGCCTGCCAAGAGTTTATTCACTCTTACTAGACATTAGATTTCAGACCAGGTCCACAACCTTCCCATTCTTCCCCAAATATTCCTTTTTGTTCAGCCTGCTGATTTTCACCAACTTAGAGCAATAAACGGTAATGACTGGGGAAGGCACTGACAAACCACCCCGTATTGAGTCTGCCATGAAAATGCTAGAGGGCATCACCCCAAGGGTCAGACATGACTCGGTGCTTGCACAGGGGATACCTTTACCTTTACCTAGAGCAATCAAATCTTTTTGCCACACTGATCAGAGGGCAATCATGCCTTTTGTCTAAAGCCCATCTCAGCCTGTGTGACCTCACCTGGCTGGAAAGGGGTAGGAAATCTCTTCACTTGGGCACCCAGATTGCCTCTCTGATGACCTTGGATCCTGCCAGACACTCAAATCAAATTCTGGCTCATTCATGTTTCTCTGTTCCTTCTTCCTGTGCTCTGCACATCAAGAATGATAATTATACCTCCTTGCTGCCCCTTCTTCCCAAAACTTAGTCATTTCCTTTATTTTATCTCCTTGCATACATGTGTTAGTGTAATTGCATCCAGTCTATTATTTGTCTTGTGTATTATTCCCAATAATATACAAGACAAACAATAGTCCCTTGGACTGCAAAGCGAACAAACCGGTCAGTCCTAGAGGAGGTCATCCCTGACTGCTCTTTAGAAGGCCAGATCCTGAAGATGAAACTCAAATACTTTGGCCACCTCATGAGAAGGACGGACTCCCTGGAGAAGAGCCTAATGCTGGGAGCGATCGAGGGCAAAAGAAGAAGGGGACGACAGAGAATGAGGTGGCTGGATGGAGTCACTGAAGCAGTAGGTACAAACTTAAATGGACTCCGGAGAATGGTAGAGGACAGGAAGGCCTGGAGGATCATTGTCCATGGGGTCACGATGGGTCACATACAACTTTGCAACTAATAACAACAACAACAACAATTATTCCCAATAAAACAGAAATCTCCATTTTTAAATATTTGTTGTCTGCCTCAAAAGCCTGAAAAGGGACAATTACCACATAAAATTGGTGAAAGGTCCTTGCTCTTGCATTGCTAATTTCCCTCCATAGACTGAGAGCATTTAGGGTAACAGCCCTCTACACCTTTGCCTTTTTCCTCCCGGTAAAAATCTCCTCCCTTTTTTCCAGCCACTCACGTCAGTAGCTGATCTTCCAATCCTAAGTGATCTGGTATTTCTTTGGGTTTGCATTGAACCCATGAAGCTGCTTTCTACTCAATCAAACCATTGGTTCATCAAGTCAGGGGTGTCTATGCAGACCAGCTGTGGCTGACCATGATCTCAGGCTGGGGTCCCTTACATCACACACAACCCGATCCTTAATTGGAGATGCCAGGGATTGAACCTGGGACCTTCTGCATGCCAAGCAGAGGCTCTGTCACTTAGTCAGGGTCTCAGGTCTTTTCCATCACCTCCTGCCTGGTCCTTTTAACTGGACATGCTGGGTATTGAACCTGGGACCTACTGCATTCCAAGCAGATGCTCTACCACTGAGCCAGGGTCATCCCAGGGCTCCTGGGAATTGTGCATGAATATCTGGAGAGCCACAGTTTGGCCACCCCTGCACAGACAGTGTGGAAGAGAAACTCAAGTGAACTCCCCCCCCCCCTTCCTTCCACTCAGGCATCCAAGGCCCTGCAAGACTACCTGAAATCCCTGGAGGCAGCGGCCCAATCCATCCTGAAGGCTGACCGTAACCTGACAGAAAAAGAGAAGGAGGCTGAAGGTAACTATTTGTTTGGGGGGTTCTGTAGGCCTCATAGCTGCCAACAATTCTGGAAGAGGTGGCTTAGGTCCCTTCTAACTGAGTCCCATGGACTCATTTGTCCTTGTCATTCTCTGACCTCTTTGAAGGAATATTTTCATATTTGGCATCCTACTGGACAAACTCCATCAGTCCAGAAAGAATGGAACCCTGCAGGTGATTCAGGAGCAGTGGGCCCCCTTTTTGGAATGCCCAAACAACACACCAGGCTAGAAGTTGAGCTTAATGAGGACTAGCTCAGTGAGGGGTTTGGAGTCCATGGGAGTAGAAACCCAAATTTAGAGATGCATTAAATTCCCTGATTTCACTCACATCCTTCATTTGAGTTGATTCATATATTAAAAGCACAACCATTTCATTCTGTTGTAAAACTGAATTACAGGTCTGTATGATATTTCTCCTGCCGTATTTAAATTTCTAGTGTTTGTTTTGAGTTGAGTCCCAGGAAGTAGGGCAGAGGAGCTGAACTCTTGCAGGCTACTGGGTTTATTTTATAAAGCTTGGCTCATACAAATCCTGAGACAATCTTATTTATTTACTTGCTTACTTTATTCGCATCCCGCCGTTCTCTTCACTGGTAACCCAAAGTGGCTTGCAGTGTTCTCCTTTCCACCATTTTATCGTTACAACAACCTTGCAAGGTAGATTAGACAGAGAGAGTGGAGATGTGAACTCAGGAACCCCAAACGGGCTATGATTATCTTGCGGGTGGGTCAGGAGGCCAGGAGGGATTTGAGTAGCTGTATCTGTTTTTCTCGGATACATTAGGAAGCATGGTGGGCCTTTCAAGGACACTGGAAGATGTTAGTAAGCCCAGATCCATTGTCAACAAATGCACTTTCCCAAATGTGAATTCACATGTGTTGGGCAGCTTTTTGCATTCTGTACAAACCAGCCGAGGAGAAGGCACTTGTCTTTTTAAAAAGCCAACTAAATCCTAATGCACAAACGTACCCTCACTGTTGGTCTCTTTCTCGGCAGTGGAACGAGTCCGGGCTCAGGCAGCTCAACAGGAAGCTGAGCTGCACAGGAAACTGAAAGAAGAGACCCAAAAAATGGCCGAGGAGAAAGAGAAGAGTTATGAGGAGCACAAGAGACAGTTATGGGCCAAGATGGAGGAGGACAGGAAGAATCAACAACTAGAGTTTGACAGATTGTTGACTGTAAAGCTGCAGGTAAGAAGGTCCTCGAGAGGCTCCTGATCAGATACACCTCCAGCATTAGGATCATTCCTGTAGGGTTGCCAACTTACAATTTGGACCAGGGGATCCCACAGAATCCTGTTACAATTGTAGGGGGCCGTTCCTATCCCAGCGCCACCCTCTACCAAAGGGTACTAGTGGGCTATGTGGGTCTTGATCCGGTGCGGGTACATCCGCTGTCACATCAGGATTGGTGCTTACGCTATCCACTAAGTCTGGAGAAGGCTGCTTTACGTGGTCTGAAGATTCTGCCATCTTCTGTCACTGCTGGATTCTTAACACCTGTTACGAGACGCAAAGATGAAGGAATTTGGCAGCCTTTATCTTTCTTACGACATGCAGATGCAGAGGTGGCCACTGTATGAGGCCTGCTAGCAGCTTGTAGCAAAGATCCTCCTTTCTTTTCTTAAAAAAAATATCTGCTTGTTATGTCACTTTTAGGAGCTTGCCGAATGCTGTGTGTGCTTGCGTGGTTTTCAGCAACTTGGGGTTGTTTCTGAGAAACGGAGGGGGTTTTGCCTAGCTCCGAGTGGCTTTCTAGCGGCCAAGGGGAGGCTTATGGCGGTTTCCCTGTGTATTCTATATAAAAATCAGTCCCTTAAAGCAGTGGTCCCCAACCCCCGGTTCGGGGACTGGTATCGGTTCATGGATCAGTCGGTACCGGGCCGCTGCTCCTCCTCGTCCTCCTTCCCGGCTGCTGCTTTGGGGGCTGCCCTGCCACTCTGCCACCGGCTCACCTTTGGTGCTCTCCGGCAGCTGCCATGGCTGGGGCTCCCTCTCGGCATGGCACTGCGCAGCTGCTGCTGGCAGCGCCTCCTATGGGCGGCGGGAAGTCAGGGGCGCCGGCAGGAAAGCAAGTGGAGCAGGAGGTCAGGCAGCGGCGACGTCCCTCGGCAAAAGACTACCCCCCCCCCGGGCCTCAGTAAAATTGTCAAATGTTGTCCAGTCCCCGTGATAAAAAGGTTGGGGACCACTGCTTTAAAGTTCTCCTGCCAGGGAATTTCCACTGCCAGGTTGCACAGGTAATGGTAACTCTGCTCAACCCTACTCCCACCCCCTCCTTGCCAGCACACACATAAGTCTGCATACAGGAGTGGTCTTAGGCATGGGATGGACTAGGGCACCTGTTCCTGCCCCCCTCCCCAATGGCCCGCCTGTCCCGTGGGCACCCTGTTCGAAGACACGAGTTCCATTCTGTGTTTTCATATGCTGGCCTTGCATAACTGGCCTTATAGGAGGAATGTACTGAATATTATGGAGGTGTTACTGACTGCCTACAGATGTCAGTGCCATCTTGGTGACTTTTTCCTTATTTATAACTAGAGGACATAGGAAGATGCCCTAAGGCAGGAATGGTCAAACTATGGCTCTGCAGATGCCCATGGACTATAATTCCCATGAGCCCCTGGGGCTCATTGTAGTCCATGGGCATCTGGAGAGCCACAGTTTGGCTTCCTCTACTTTCAGGGAATGTGAAGAGAGGAAGTCACCAAGAATTTGCACACACTTCCAGAGTTGCTTCCTGGTGGTTTGGCTAGCTCTGCCTTTCACATAAGGCCTTCCAAATTCCCCGACCTCCATCTTTGTTTTCTGGTTAGCTGGAACTGACTGCGTTCTTCATCCCCAGGAGGAGAGACGCCTTCAGGAAGAAGGATTCAAGAAAGAAGCCACAAGGATGCAGCAGGAGATTGAACAACTGAGAACTGAGCTTCAACATTCCCGAAACAGTGGCGATTCTTGTGTGATCCTTTGAGGAAAGCATCTTGGGGCAGCGCTAATGAAAGGATGGGGGAGCAGACAAGATGGAGAGGAGGGTGGAAAATGAGCAGAGAGCTTTAAAAAAACCCAGCTTTTTACACTCAATTATGTAGCAGGTATTTGCTGTATTTGTAAATCCAAAAAAAAATCCATTGTTACATTTGAAGGATAACAAAACTAACATTTAAAAGTGGAATTGGATGGGAGTAAAGGCTGCAATGTGAAGATAAAGGACATTCTGCTTGAACCAAGTTAAGGGCAAGGGAGAATTTCATGTCTGTATCAAAGAATAAACCGAATGCCCTATCTGAAAAAGTGGATTGTAGCCCATGAAAGCTTATTCTGGAATAAAGTTTTGTTAATCTCAGAGATGTTACAAGACTTGGGGGATTTATTTGGGGAGTTGGACGTGGAGCTTTGGTGCTCTGTTTCACCATGAAACTTGGGCCCATTCTGCACATGCTAGATAATGTGCTTTCAATGCACTTTCAAAGTAGATTTTCCTGTTCTGCACAGGAAAATCCAGATGCAAAAGCACACTGAACGTGCATTATCCAGGGCCTTTTCGCATGGGGATCTTTGTTGCAAATTGGTCACTGAATGAAAAATCGCCATTTAAAATAGTGGAATTCGTCGTTATGCATACCTGGCTTTGTAGTGGAATCAGTTGCGTTTTTTAGCGTTTTCCACAGGCTTCCGGTCTCGGCAGAAATCGCTAGAAAGGAAGCGCTATTGCCAAGCTCGTCCCGCCCCTGGCCGTCAAGCAGCCAATGGGCAGCCGTTAGCATGCTCCCAAACAGCCCCTTTCCCTTTAAGGAAGGTTTTTTTAAAAAAAAAAAACACACCCATTATAACGAATCTGTGATGATTCGTTGCTACGGAGAGACCCATCCAGCTGCCTGGGGTGTTTGAGCTGTCGTTTGATCGGTTGATCGTTAACACGCTGCCTCCGAGTGAAAAAAAAAAAATCCCCACCCCCTCTCACGGGCCCGATTTTCGGCTGAATGGAATGTGTGAAATGTGAGTGCTTAGTGACTGAAGGGGAGGGACTGAAGCCGGGAAGCCTCTGTTTGAGCTGTCATTTGATCGTGGCCACGCTGCCTCCGAGTGGGAAAAAAAAATCCCCCCTCCCCCCACCCTCACGGGCACGATTTTCAGCCGAAACAGTGTGAAAAATAAAGGGAAAATACATCAGCAAACGGGCATCTGCGGGCTTCTTGTGCTTAGTGACTGTAAACAGCTCTGAGGAGGGACTGCAGCCTGGGAAGCCTCACTGGCTAAACGGAGGCTCGCCGGTGCGTTGATCTCCACTCGCTCGGGGAAAAAAAATGGCGATCGCTTCGCCGGAAGTTTGGAGGACAAGCTCAGGAGGAGGGACTTTGAAGAAACCGCAACAATGTTAACGCACAGGTCTTTATCGCTATTGTTGCAGATTGGTTGCAGGAGTGTATCGCTTTCCGGAGGGTGAATCCACTTTTTGGGATTCCCCTGAAAGCGCTACAACGAAGCGCTTTTTGCGGGTCGGTTTCAGGAGTGTTGCAGATTGTCTACGACGTCGTGGGTTATTCCAAATTAGTAGCGTTTTCAATTAGCAACCATTGTGCTATTTTGAAGCCGTGCAAAAAGCCCCCCAGTATGTGCGGAATGGGCCGGATGCCTTTAGATTGAGTTGTGTACGTGTCATAACTCCCGTTCCACTGCTGGGTGTTCAGATCTCATGCCATTGCTCTTGAGAAGAAAATAAATCTCTGGTTGGCTCGCTTGCTGGTCCTATAGACCAGGAGTAGTCAAACTGCAGCCCTCCAAATGTCCACGGACTTCAATTCCCACGAGCCCCTGCCAGTGAATGCTGGCAGGGGCTCTTGGTGGAATTGTGGTCCGTGGACATCTGGAGGGTCGCAGTTTGACTACCCCTGCTATAGACACTCGCTATTGATGTAAACAACGATACATATTTAAGGGGAAATCTTGTGTTCAGGCCAAAATACAGTGACCATCTATCATTAAAGGGTTTATTTATCCTGCATTTTAAATAACACATGCTGCTTATCTGCCAGATGGCCACTTTGAGTTAACCAGATGTGGATCTCTGGGCTTGGTGGCAGTTACTCATTAGCAGAACAAAAGGGGGAAATGCCAGGTTTATGATCATGCAAAGCCCTGAGGAGTTTCACCATGCAGGTTTTAGTAGGGCGATCTATAAAAACATATTTTTGTTGCTGCATCCACTGATAGTGTTACTATCTATAATGACAGCCAAGTCGGCATCCTGCTTGCTGCAGATCTTGGGGCTGGAGTCCATGTTACTGTTAAGTAGTTAATCATTGTGGGAGGGAATTTGTTTTAGGTTGGCAGGCAAGAAAAGGTTTATTCCCACACATAAGCACACTGTCACTAATGGGCTGCAGGCAATTAGTAATGTATTGAACTGACTTGATTTGTGAGCTGTCACCACCAGTGGGGTTCTGTTGTCGTTTTGTTTGGGCTTGTCTTGCAGCAAGCTATCCCTGGGTATCATGCTGGCCCTTCCAGCCATATTTCTCACTATAGCAGGAGGATATTATAGTTGCAAAAATCCATGCAAGTGGATCCTCCAAGTGAGTATCTCCGTGTGAGGGGCTAGTGCAGATGTGACTATAGCATAGTAGGGCCTGTCTATAGGGTTGTGTGCTTCGGCTCGGTTCAGTCCTCTCGGCAATCATCAGAACCCAAAGTGGAGCATAGGAGGCCAGTGCTGTGGCGCAGAGAGGAGGGGCAGCACCAGTGGCAATGAGCCAGCTGTTGGTTGCATGCAGGCATAGAGGCTTGGCTATTCATGATGGATTGTTTGCATCAAACAACGCATCATGAATAGCCAAGCCCTACACTATAGTCACAACTACCCCAACTCATCATAGAGATATATGGGCAAAATTGGCCTCCACTCAAGCTTTCAATAAGAAGAACCTCTATAACAGTGGTCCCCAGCCTTTTTCAGCCCAGGGACTGGGGGGGGGGGGAGGCGTGGATGCCGGCGGGAGGCGCAGGCACAAACGCACAGGCGTGGCAGCTCCATGCCTGCGTGTTTGTGCCTGCCGGCTAGCGCCACACTGCGGACCAAACAGTGCTCACTGGCGGGCACAGGCGCAGTGCTGCTGCACCTGTGAGTTTGTGCCTGCACCTCCCCCCGTAGCGTGGTGCTCGCCAGCAGGTGCAAATGCACAGGCACGGAGCTGCCGTGCCTGCGCATTTGTGCCTGCGCCCATGCCTTCCTCCCCATGGCATGCACAGGGCTGCGGGAGGGGGAGGGAGGTGCACCCACTGGTGTGCCAGCACTGGCGCCTCTCCCCTGCTGCAGCCAGGTACCAAGGGCCTCACGGCCCAGTACTGGGCCGCGGCCCGGAGGTTGGGGAACATGGCTCTATAAGATCAGAGAGGAGGAACATGACTTCCTTTTCACTCAGCTAACTCCTCGTTGGCAGAAGGTCTCCTATCCAAACAGAGAGCAGGAATGCATTCAGCACCCCTTGAGAAGCGGAGCTGTAAATTAGACATCCTCGGACAATATGTATACATTTGGGATGAGCACAAATTAGAAAATTCTGGTTCAGGGTTTTCAGGCTGTTCCTGAACTGATTCAGATTCAGAATCAGGGGCTTTCCGCACCGAGATCCATGTAGCAAATTGTTTGCTGAACAAAAAATCGCCATTTAAAATAGTGGAATTCGTCGTTATGCATACCTGCCTTTGTAGTGGAATCCAGTTGCGTTTCTATCGTTTCCCACAGGCTTCCGGTCTCGGCAAAAATCGCTAGCCAGGAAGTGCTATTGCCAAGCTCGTCCCGCCCCTGGCCGTCAAGCAGCCAATGGGCGGCCATTAGCATGCTCCCAAACAGCCCCATTCCCTTTAATAAAGGTTTTTTTTAAAAAACAAACACACCCATTGCAACGAATCTGCGTTGATTCGTTGCAACGGAGAGACCCATCCAGTTAGTGGGTGTGTTTGAGCTGCCGTTTCATCATTGCCACACTCCCCCCAAGTGAAAAAAAAAATCACCCCCCCCTCACAGGCACG
The DNA here is from genome assembly GCF_049243985.1 of Paroedura picta. NCBI lineage: Eukaryota > Metazoa > Chordata > Lepidosauria > Squamata > Gekkonidae > Paroedura > Paroedura picta. The sequence continues at coordinate 18,036,681 of NC_135373.1, forward strand.
ATTTTCGGCCGAAAACAGTGTGAAAAATAAAGGGAAAATAAATCAGCAAATGGGCTTCTGCATTGCTTGTGCTTAGTGACTGTAAACAGAGGGACTGCAGACGGGGAAGCCTCACTGGCTAAATGGAGGCTCGCCGGTGCATTGATCTCCGCTCGCTCGGAGAAAAAAAAAATGGCGATCGCTTCGCCGGAAGATCAGAGGAGAGAGCCAGGGGGAGGGACTTTGTAGAAACCACAACAACGGTAACACACAGAACTTTCCCGCGAGTGTTGCAGATTGGTTGCAGGAGTGTAGCGCTTTCTGGAGGGTGAATCCACTTTTTGGGATTTCCCTGAAAGCGCTACAACGAAGCGCTTTTTGTGGATCGGTTTCAGGTGTATGGCAGATTGTCAATGACGTTGTGCATAACGGCAAATCAGTAGCAATTTCAATTGGCAACCATTGTGCAATTTTGAAGGAGTGCGGAAAGCCCCTCAGAACTGAATAAAAGCCTTGGAACAAACCAGCTGGCTTCGGCCAGTCAGTTTCACTTCTGAAATGGCTGACAGCCAGTTAAACCCTCCACTTTTGCTTCCTCCCCTTCCAAGTAGGGGAAGTGAACTGCACCGCTGAAATGGCTTGCAAGGATTTCATCCTTACAGCAAAGTGGGCGTGTTGATTTTGCTCCCTCCTGCTTCAAAGTGCTTCAGATGCCAGCCATTTAAACCTAAAAGCTGATGAATAGATTGCTCTGCTCAGCTGCTAGGTTTAAATGCCCAGAACAAAGGGTATAGGAATGGTTTTGGTAGACGGCACACACTGGCAAAATTCATGAGGAATTTAGCATTGTGAACCAGTTTGTGGCCATCCATAGTCTACACATCTGGAGCTTCAGGCCTCTGCATTGTAAATTTTAAGACAGTTATGGTCCAGTATCAGATACTTTTATTGAAATAAATGTCTCCACATATATACACAGTTCTGGGTGATAAGAAGCATCAGGCAAGCCGAAGGAATAAAACTGGGAAAACAGGAGCTCAGTGGATTATACCGTGTGGCAAATGCATGCAGAACTAAGGCCTCAGTGATAGTTCTAAGATGCCACTCCTGATTCAGAGCTCTCACTATACCTCCAAACACTAGGGCCTTCCCTTCCCTGGGTATTACTTCCCAGCGACCTGGAAACTGTAAACCCAGGTGGTTCTGCGGGCACAATCAACAATACCAGTATGGAAAGACCCATCCAGAGTCAACAAAACTACCATAATTCCTAGACTGAGCCTAAATGCCAACAACCTAGGGACAGAGGAAGGCAAAGAGACCTTTGCCCCAATGACTTAGAGAGGTTTCCATGGTTTGTCCATAGACTTTGCTTGTTTGCATTCCATTGGGGTTTAATTAAACATGATGTTTGAGTTTTGAATATAATAAAGTTTGGGTATTTTCTGGAATTTAAAGCCCCCCTTCCTTGTGTTGAATCTGATCCTGAAGATATTACCTCTAACATGCTTCTACATCAAGAGATTTGTCCCTTCCTACAAAGGGAAGCTTGCTCCTGGGGAGGAAAGCTATAGAGTAGCGATCCCCAACCTGTGGGCTGCGGACCACATGTGGTCCTTCGACTAATTGGAGGTGGGCCATGAAGGACGCCTTCTCTCTCCCCCCCCCCCGGCCCTTTACTTCATCCCCCCAGCCCTTTACAACACACTTCATTGTTGTGGCGTGTCTGTATCTTATTTTGAAGGGAAGTTTAAACATTTACCATAGCAATCAGAGAGCGCTAGGGCAGTGGTTGAGAGTAGAGGCCCCCACCGGGCCTCAGTAAAAGGTGTTGAGTGGTCCCCGGTGAGTGGTCCCCGGCGTTGAGTGGTCCCCGGTGATAAAAAGGTTGGCGACCACTGCTATAGAGGACATGCACTTCCATATTGCCATTCAGTAGACCCATATGTGCCTGCACAGAAAACCCTTGATGAACATCAATTACAGGTAAGGACAACCAGATTTTTTTCTACAGGGCACACATAACATCTCTGTGTTTCCATTTCTAAAGCACAGTTCTTGAATAAGAATTGTGTTGGGCCTATTTATTTGCTTGATTTCTATACCTCCCTTCCATATGGCTCAGGGCATTTAACATACAACATCACGGGGGAATCCATGGAACGAACTAACATAGAACAAAGTTAAATACAACAACAATAATCCAACAGTGGTTCTAAATAACACAATTTCAGGGATCTTAAACAACAACAATGTAACAGGAACGTGGTTCAGGCCATGGAGGGGGATCTCTGAGGGGGACCTGTGGGCGGTCTCAGGCAAATGCCTGGGGGAGGAGCTTTGTTCTACTGTTCTATTAATGCATCCCAATGTGTTTTGCAGTCCTCCCGAGTTTTACATCATTCTCCTCATAGTGAAGAATACACATCTCCTGCAAGTGGATGTGAAGATATATTTTTAAGGGGTAGGGGTGGGGGTGGGTGGGACTCTACTGTGTGCATTGTTGCCCAGCAGAGGGGAGGGAAACACGCTTATTAAACGTGTCCTCTCTGTCACCTCTGATTGTCTGAGAGGCATAAAAATTTGGGAGACTGGAAAGGGAATTCTTTTCTCTTGAAATTGGCCATGCAATGTTGCAGTTTTGTCCATCGTGGTTTCGTGTGACGCCGAGGCTTTCCGGAGGGCAAGAGTTAATTAAACCTTTCTCCTTCCTTAACCATACACCCATCTATGCATGCAATTTCAGTCTCTTTCTCTGTTCTCACCGGCGCCCTTCACAGGACTACATTTCCCAGGACTCCCTGCGGCCGGGAAGTTTTGCTGCGGAGACTCCCCTAATACTTGGGAAAACTGTACCCAAAAATGGCATCGAATAGGAGAAAGGGCAACAAACCGGGCTGGAAGAGAGAAGGCATTAGGGGAGGGGAGGCGGGGGGATGAGTGAGCGAAGGAGCCCAGCTGCTCCGCTCCGATAAGGCTGGGAGGAAAGCGAAAGCCTTCTCAGCATTCCAGACCCCACCGTGGAGCCGGCGGAAAGCGAAAGTGAAAACGCAAGGAGCCCAGCTCGGGTTCCTTTTCTGCCGCGCCAGAGTCGGCGAGCTCGCGTGGTTCTTTCGGGAACACGCAAAAAGTTCGGACGGGACCGTCTCCTGCCGCTGGAGGAGGAAGCCCCGATGGAGTGACCGTCGGGGGTTGCCCTCTTGTCAAACGCGGCTAAGAGGAGGGCACGGGAGCTGCTGCTGGTGCAAGAAATCAACCCGTCTTCAAAGCGCCGCAGGACTTCGCTTCCTTCCCGGAAGGACCTTCGGACAGCGGATCAGCGCCCCAGGACCAGGTTTGAGCGGCCTGCCGACCTCTCCCCCCCCCCCCCAACCCCCGGTCGACTGGAGCCTGGCGACGAACTAGAAGCGCTCCAAGCCGCCCAAAAGCCCGGTGCGCGCGTTCTTTCGCCTCGCTGGCATCGATCGTCACTTTTAAGTCCGGCCTTCCAAGGAGTGGACCGGCCGAGGGGCGGGTGGGCAGGCGGGGGAGAGTGTCGGCCAGGTCCCATCCCCAGCATCGGCGGGTCTCATAAGCGAAGGGGAAGCCCTCAGCCTGAGGTCTTGGATTGCCACTGCCAGCCTGAGTAGGAAATACTGGCCAAGGGTACAGTGACCGCTAAAGGTGGACCGGTTGAGCAGAAGGCAGGTAGCTTCTTCAGGGGTTTAAGGGAGACTGGATTGATGTAATCCAAACTTTTCTGTTGTGCAACTTGACATTTTATGGTGTGCAGTTTTTTTGTTGCGTAATTTGGTATGTGCAAGAATATGCCCCACTGTTTTGTCACCCGCTCCCTTGTTCTGCATTCAGGGTAAAATGGATCATAGCCTCAGCTCATCTCTGAGAGTGGGGCTCCTTTTGGGGGGAAGGTTTTTTTTTTTTTTGGAGGATCCAAATGTTTGCCACTTATTGTTAAAATGTAGCACCATGTCGTTCATGGGATGCAGCACAAAATGAAAAAAAAGCAATTAAATACTGGGCAGGCCAGGATATTGTAATAAAACAAGGTTTATTTATTAATTCTACTAATTTCTAACATTGATTAGTTCCCTTTCTCCCTTGTTGAACTCACGGCACCTTAGAATATAAATAAAACATATTTTTAAAAGAAGACTAAAGGTAAAGGTATCCCCTGTGCAAGCACTGGGTCATGTCTGACCCTTGGGGTGATGCCCTCCAGCGTTTTCTTGGCAGACTCAATACAGGGTGGTTTCCAGTGCCTTCCCCAGTCATGACCGTTTACCCCCCAGCAAACAAGCTGGGTACTCATTTTACCGGTCTCAGAAGGATGGAAGGCTGAGTCAACCTTGAGCCTGCTGCTGGGATTGAACTCACAGCCTCATGGGCAGAGCTTCGGACAGCATGTCTGCTGCCTTACCACTCTGCCTCACAAGAGGCTCTTAAGAGGCTATAAACCCCACAAAAGTCACAGTTCAAAAACTCCAGTTAGGATTGCCAAGCTAAGCCAATCAGGATGCCGTTCTGAATAAAACTCTCTTCCTCTGTCTCCTGGAGATTAACAGTGAAGGGGACAGGTGGGTAGTTTGTCACATCATTTGTGGGGCTGTGGTGGAAAAGGCCCTGTCTTGTGTACCCTCCAAATGAGGGGTGGGATGGTTAGGAGGGAGATTGAGGGAGATCAGGGCCGTGACTGAACCTAAATAGTTCTGCAGGGCCTGCAAAAGGGAGCTCCTCCACCCAGGCATTTGCCTGAGGTCGACCCAAACCATCACTTCCAATTGGCCCCCAAGCCCCCCCCTCCTACTACGACTGCTGTTAATTGGCCTAACCCACTGGTCCCAGTAAGAGTTGAGCTGAGGCTCCCTTGCAGTTCCATCATTCTCTAATATTATTGCTGTTGTCATGTTAAAGTTATCGTTGGCATAATGTTATTGTTGTTATCACCTGTTGTTACCATATGTTATCTGTTTTTCCTGTTCCCTGTAAACAGCCCTGAGCCTTCAGGGAAGGGCGGTATATAAATATAAATAAATATAAAAATAAATCTTCACGTGATCTTAATCCCTGGGCAGGAGGAACATATGGGAGAAGATGATCTTTTAGATACCTTGTCTCAAGGTACCAGGATTGGTCCCCAACCATGTAGGTTCTGGCATTCCCAATTTATTTGTTTGTGGTGTAGTGGTTAAGAGCAGCAGCTTCTACCTAACAATCAGGGTTTGATTCTCCACTCCTCTGTCTTTCGAAATTTTTAAACAGGCTGGATATCCATCTGATGGAGAGGCTGATTCTGTGAAGGTTTCAAGGGGGTGGCAGGTTATAGTGGATGAGTGATAGGGTTGTGAGTGTCCTGCATAGTGCAGGGGGTTGGACTAGATCAGGGGTAGTCAAACTGTGGCCCTCCAGATGTCCATGGACTACAATTCCCAGGAGCCCCTGCCAGCGAACGCTGGCAGGGGCTCCTGGGAATTGTAGTCCATGGACATCTGGAGGGCCACAGTTTGACTACCCCTGGACTAGATGATCCAGGAGGTCCCTTCCAACTCTATGATTCTGTCCTCCACATGCAGCCAGATGGATGAGCTTGGACTAGTCACATCCCTGATAGTGCTGTTATGATCGAGCTGTCATATCAGGGCTCTCTCAGCCTCACCTACTTCACAGGGTGCCTGTTGTCGGGAGTGGAAGGGAAGGCGATTGGAAGCCACTGAGGTTCCTTCTGGCAGTGAAAAGCAGGGTATAAAATCCAACTCTTCTTTTATTTATAGCCCACCTCTCTCGTTGAGATTGAAGGCAGATTATACTACGTAAGTGAGATTACCCAGCAGAATGAGATAGCTCATGAACAAAGTAATAGGACAATGGTTACAGAAACCTGAAAACAAAGTTTACCTGCTAGGCCAGCTTTTTTCAAATTTTTTACCTTTGAGAAACCCCTGAAACATTCTACAGGCTTTGGGGTGATCATGCAGAATAGGGTTGGGAGGCATGGCTGTGTATAGGCCCACCCAGGGCCCCTCCCCTTCCCACCCCCATCATTGTCCATTTTGGGTGGGAGGGGGCAGGTCAACATGACCAATAAATTATATATATATAAAAATGAGTGGATAATTAATTATGAATTCACTCATGTGGAAGGCCAAGGATCTAGCCAATCCACAGTTGTCCACTCAGCAGTTCTCCAGGATCTCAGGTGGATCTCTTTCCCAATCCTGCCACCAGAAACCCCTTTGGATGGAGATTCTGGGGACCAATCCTGGGACCTTCTGTATGTATTCCCCCATACTGTGCCTAGCGCAGGCTTTCTCAACCAGGGGTTCGTGGATTCTTAATTAATTAAGAAGAATGTGGAGAGCCTGTATATAAAGATGGCTTGATTGTGCATGTATCTTCTCACTCCTTTTTTGTCAGGGTGATGGACTCGATATGCCTCGTGGAGCCGTCCCCTGTTTCCGGAACCTTGCAATTGAACCCAGCTGCCTTGTCCTTTCTGAAGACACTGGCTGGCCCCCTCAGAGTGGTAGCCATTTTTGGGCCCAAGGGGACTGGGAAATCCTTCCTCCTGGACCAGTTGGTGGAGACAGATAAAGGTGAGTGCCCCAGCATCCTCCGTGGGTCCTTCCCCAGTGTCTTGTAAATGTGGCGCCCCCTTGGTGTAGTGGTTGGGAGCGCAGACTTTTAATCCGGTGAGCTGGGTTTGATTCCATGCTCCCCCACATGCAACCAGCTGGGTGACCTTGGGCCAGTTTGGTGTAGTGGTTAGGAGTGCGGACTTCTAATCTGGCATGCCAGGTTTGATTCTGAACTCCCCCACATGCAACCAGCTGGGTGACCTTGGGCTCGCCACGGCACTGATAAAACTGTTCTGCCTGGGCAGTGATATCAGGGCTCTCTCAGCCTCACCCACCCCACAGGGTGTCTGTTGTGGGGAGAGGAATGGGAAAGGGACTGTAAGCCGCTTTGAGACTCCTTCGGGGAGAGAAAAGCGGCATATAAGAACCAACTCTTCTTCAGTAATATCATGGCTCTCTCAGACTCACATCCCTCACAGGGTGTCTGTTGTGGGGAGAGGAAAGGGAAGGTGAATTTAAGCTGCTTTGAGACTCCTTGTGGTAGCGAAAAGCGGTAGATAAGAACCAACTCTTCTTCTTCTTCAGTAATCTCAGGGCTCTCTCAGTCTCACCCACTTCACAGGGTGTCTGTTGTCGGGAAAGGAAAGGGAAGGCGACTGTAACCCGCTTTGAGACTTCTTGTGGTAGCGAAAAGCGGTAGATAAGTACCAACTTCATCTTAATCCCCTTTCCCTCCAGGCTGTCCCCGTTCTCCAGGGATATGGCTGCATTGTTCACCCCACCCAACTAAACCAGATGAAACCCTGGTATTGCTGGATACGGAAGGTCTTCCTGAGCAAATGGAGGAGGTAGGGTTCTTCTTCCCAAGTTTTTTGGATAGGCCATTCTGGAGTTTGGAAATAAATGCATAATGTTGAGCAGAATTTCAGTATCTTTCGACAGCTACCTCAGTAGTTCTGTAAGACTATAAGAACTTGCCATCTAATCTGGCTTTCAGATGATCAATCCACGGAAAACTATTGAGCACAGCTTGGTGGCTCTCTCCTGTGGTAAGCTTCTAGAATTTACGTTTCCTGACCTGGCCCCTACTTGGTGGAACGAGCTCTCAGAGGAGATCTGGGCTCTTCCCCTGAGCTTTTGGTTGGGGCCCGGGAACTAATAACATCTACTGGGCTGCCCAGTGAGAACATCTGAGGAAATGTGGTCAATCATGGCCAAACAACTGTTCAATGTTGATGATTTTCATTGTTTTAAAGCAGGGGTAGTCAAACTGCGGCCCTCCAGATGTCCATGGACTACAATTCCCAGAAGCCCCTGCCAGCATTTGCTGGCAGGGGCTTCTGGGAATTGTAGTCCATGGACATCTGGAGGGCCGCAGTTTGACTACCCCTGTTTTAAAGTGATAATGTTAATTTTTATGTGAATAATTTCTATCTACTGCATTGTATTGTATATACTGTTATACATTGTCCATTGCCCTGAGCTAGCAATGAGCAGTATACAAATTTTATTGATGATGATGGTGATAATGATAATTTTTAGAAAGCTATGAACTAATCAATTGGCATCTCAGGATGGTGTACATGGAATATAGAACTAGCAGAAACACACGGTAACATTTGTAATCAATTGAAAAAGGAGATATAACTGGAATAACATATAATGGAGAACGGTCTAATACAGTCTAATACCTGGGGGTCGAGACCCCTTTGGGGGTCGAACGACCCTTTCACAGGGGTTGCAGCAGGGCGAGTAGCTTGGCCAGGGGGGGCACTGCCACTGTTGCTGCTCCTCCTGCAGGCACCCGCACGCAGCTGCCAGCCGCTCCAGCAGTGCTTCCAGCGCAGTGCGGTCTCCCACCAGGCGCTCTAAGTGGTAGCACAGCTCGGCAAGACAAGAGGCAGAACTGAACTGAGAAACCCTGGGGTTTTTTTCAACAATGAACAAGACATAAATAGAAGTCTGTGAATAGCTCTCCTTCTTAGCATTAACAGGGGTCATGGCTGTGACATAAGAAACTCGGAGTTATAGAGGGTGCACGGAGGTGGAAACTCACTGTACATATAGTGTACCCTGGGAGCTTTTTGTGAAATGTATTAACTTATTTGTTACAACCTTCTTAGACTAACAAAGTCCTCAAGGCAGGTAACATCGTAAAACCATTAAAAATTTCAGTACAGAAAATGACAATGAAGAATTCCATACATGGAAATCAACACAACATATTTATTCAAGGTTTCTTTGCGGATTCAGTTGATTGAAATTATATTCAATCAAGAGCAATGGATCTTCACGCCATTGGTCGGTTTCGGTTTAATTTCTGTGAAAGGAGCCTTGCCTAATTTTATGGTTGGGGGTCACCACAACATGAGGAACTGTATTAAAGGGTCACAGCATTAGGAAGGTTGAGAGCCACTGGTCCAATAGATGAGGGACATTGGGTCATTGGTGTTGCAGTTGCCTGGCGGTTGGGTTCGGTTTGAGTCTTCTTCGTCAGTCTTATCCAATAGCCTGGCGGAAGAGCTCCATTTTGCAGGCCCTACGGAATCGTTTGTGTTCCGGTAGGGCAGGGGTAGTCAAACTGCGTCCCTCCAGATATCCATGGACTACAATTCCCATGAGCCCTTGCCAGCATTCGCTGGCAGGGGGCTCATGGGAATTGTAGTCCATGGACATCTGGAGGGCCGCAATTTGACTACCCCTGCGGTAGGGCCTTGATCTCATTGGGGAGCTCATGGCACCAGGTTGGGGCCACAGAAGACAAGGCTCTGGCTCTGGTCGAGGCCAGATGGATTTCTTTGGGCCAGGGAGTATCAGGTTGTTGGAATATATAGAGTGAGTTGCTCTTTGGAGAGTATAGACAAACAGATGATCCTTGAGGTACACAGGACCCTGATTGTATATGCCCATCGACACCTTCTCTAATGCCCACCAAGTGTATTTATTTATTTGTTTGTTTGTTTATTTATTTATTGAGCTTATATACTGCCGTTCCCAATTAGGCTCACAGCAGTTTACACAATAAAAGAATAAAAACACAATAAAACCCCATAAAGAAGGAAAAGTATCCCCTATGCAAGCACTGGGTCATGTCTGACCCTTGGGGTGACGCCCTCTAGCGTTTTCATGGCAGACTCAATACGGGGTGGTTGGCCAGTGCCTTCCCCAGTCATTACCGTTTACCCCCAGCAAGCTGGGTACTCATTTTACCGACCTCGGAAGGATGGAAGGCTGAGTCAACCTAGAGCCGGCTGCTGGGATCGAACTCCCAGCCTCATGGGCAGAGCTTTCAGACTGCTGCCTTACCACTCTGCGCCACAAGAGGCTCTATATAAAACCCCATAGATACCCTAATTACATTACTAAAATTAATAGGACTAAAAAGACGGCGGTGAAAGACTACTAACTCAGTTTACGCCCTCAGTTTACGCTAGGGCCACATTCTTGCCATCCTGCTAGTGAGAGTGGGAACAGATGAACACAGTGGACATGGGGAATCCCAGACTGAATAGCCGGATGCCACCCTGGCCTCAACCATACGCCTGTCGTAAGAGCTCCGTCTTACAAGCCCTGCGGAAAGTTGACAACTCCGGCAGGGCCCTTAGCTCTTCCGGGAGCTCATTCCACCAGGTTGGGGCTAGGACCGAAAAGGCCCTGGCCCGGGTAGAGGCTAGGCGAGCTTCCCGAGGACCTGGGACTACCAGTAAGTTCATACCCGCAGAGCAAAGAGCCCTGCAGGGGGCATAAGCAACCAAGTGGTCCCGCAGGTAAGCAGGACCCAGACTGCGTATAGCCTTAAAGGTCAAGACCAAAACCTTGAACTTGATCTGGAAACAGACTGATAACCAGTGCAGTCGAAGCACCGGCTGAATATTGGTAGAGTAGGGCAAAGTAGGCGGAGCCAGGCACTGCTTTTGCCTAGCAAGGCTTTTGATTGATACTGGAGTTTAGATTGGCTGCAGATTTTTAACAATGCTTTTGTGAGAGCAGCTTCCACCGTGTCACAAGGTAGGAGGCAACAGCCCAGAGACTCCGCCTCCTGTGCCAGCCATTTTGTAGCTGTGCCCTTGATACTGAGTCAGATTTTCAAAGGTGCCCATAGACTCAAGAGGGTTAGATGGTTGATTTGTAGCAGTGAATTGCATGTGGATTATTATAAAGCGCAAAAAGTAATTCTTCGGTTTTGAGCAAACTGTTTTTTTCTCAAGGGAGAAACTAGGTATATTTCTTTCCTCTTAATTCATCTCTTTGGCAGTGTGCAAAATTGGGTTGCTGTCTTTTCTTTTATGGATTGAAACTCTGTTGCTGCATATGAGGCAGAAATCATGAGGGGAAGGTTTGTAGCCTCTGGCGAGGCTGCCAAACAGTGGGAAACCCAGCCTGGCCCTGCTCTTGTACCTTTGAGCGCAGATTGAGGTGCAGAAATCAGCAGCTGAAGACATTTTTTCACAGCTTGGAAGGATAAACATCTGCCGATCCAGTGGCCGTTCAAGGCACTGCTAAAGTAGCCAGTTAAAAGGTGGATGGCTCTGCAATATTCTTGTTTTTCATTATGATGTAGGCATTTTCCTATTCATGTGTGTTGGCATTTTAAGCCTTCTTGAGTGTGTGTGACAGTAGGAAAGAGGGATCAAATGTTTTAATCAACATATTCGGGGTGGCTCGCTTGACTTCTAGTTCCAGACATCACTTCTGCTTCCTGATGTTTCTTCTGGTATCACAACAGGATGAGAAGTCCATCTCCTTCAAACTGTTCCTTTTGGATGTACTGCTGTGCAATATCTTTATCTATAACAGCAAAGGTGCTTGGGATCCCCAAGAAGAGCTTGATAAACTGATGTATCCTTCCTACTGCATCACAGCACAGACTGTGACTATTCTGCAATATTAACATTTGTCATTTGCTGGGTACCCTTATCCTGCCTTGGTTTTCTGCGCCTTTAGGCTCAGACCATCCTTAGTCTTCCAAATGTGACGCCACCTGAATTGCCATCTGAACAGAATTTTGTCCTCCTGGCTAGTTGCCGTGACAGGAGGATGTAAAGCTAGGAACCCTTTGCATTTTCAGTTGTTTTTGATTTTGAGGGATGGTCTTTCAGCAAAAAAAAGATGCAAGACAGCAGAGTTCAGCGGGAAAGAGGACGAGTGTCTGCATTTGATGTGCTCATCAGTACTTTTAAAAACTCCTTGAAATGACCCTCCGCACATGCTCAGAGGGACCGAGAATTTTTGAAAACCAAAAACAATCTAATTTAGCTGGGGTGGGGTGGAGATTAGATTGCAGTTCTAGATCAACATTCCTCTCCACTCCAAAATCAAATCCCTGAATGCTCTCAAGATCCCCTCCTGGCCTCCCAGTACTTCTCTTTTCCTCAACCTGTATCCTCCCTGCAGATATGTAAAGATGTTACCAGACAAGGTACGAGTCCTGGAGGATTGTACTCTGGAGAACAGCTTCCTGCTCAGTAGCATACTGCCTGACTTTGTGTGGTGCATTCGTGATGTTGCATCTAACTCCTTTTGGGGGGAGGTGCTGCAAGCCATGGATCATAACTTGGATGTCCTCCTTTCCACTCTGGCAGGTGCGCTTACATATTTTAGTGGCCTTCTTGCTTTGGTCTCCTGTTACTTGAAAGAATACTCCACTGAATTCACAGTGCTAGGGACTTCTCTGTAAAACTAAGGGAAAGGCTTTTGAGTATTCTCATTTTCCTGGCGTAAGTTCCCGTTTCTTTAGGGAGGTTTCTCTGTTCTGTATGTGTTTGGCTCCCTCTAGGGGCCGATTCGATATTACATAGGTTTATGTCCAGCATTAAAACCTACGTCCAGCATTAAAACCTACAGTTTAATCTGCTATGCAGGACATTAACTGGTGTAATATGAATTGACCACCAGAGGGCACAAAACACATGGAGAACAGAAACACTGCCAAGAAAGAGGAACTTACAAGTGAGGAAAATAAGGATGTGAAACATCCCAAGTCAATTTTTAAAAATCAGTTTAGTTTTGGGCTTCCCCAAAGAATCTTAAAAATGATAGTTCACTAAAGATGTTGAACATTCTCTTTGCAAAAACTACTGCTCCCAGGTTTCTTTGGGAAGGGGGACAGATTGGAAGTCTTAAAAAATATAACAGTTTGGCTTGGTATAGATCAGGCTTTCTCAATCAGGGTTTTGTGAAACCACGTTGGTTCTTCACAGCCCTGGAAGGGTATCCTGAATGGGTGGGAGTTAACTAATTTTGTATGTATTTTTAAAATGTGTTAAATATCAGGTGATATGATCATATATGGTCATGTCAACCCCTCCCAAAATGGCCAATGATGGGTCTGGAGGGGGTGGGAAGGGGATGGTCCCTGAATGGGCGTGTCCACAGCTCTGCTTCCCAACTGTATTCTGCATGATGGTGCCACTTCTGGGGTTTATCGAAGCCTGAAGAATGTTTCAGGGGTTTCTCAGTGGGGAAAAGATTGCAAAAGGCTGGTTTAGATAGGGGGAAGAAAGCAGAAAGGGTGATTGTTGCCATAGATTGTCAAGTTGCTGTTGTTGTTATTGTTGTTGTTGTTATTTTACCATCTGGTGATAACATCTTCTTATGTGTCTTCAGTTTCAGACTGCAAGAGTACACCGTCTAGCTGTATCCAGACCCTGTTCCCCACTCAGAAAGCGTTTTGTTTCCACCCCCCACATGTGGATGGGAAGGATAGGAAGGTTCCCTCTTCTGACTTCCTGCATCCCATCTTCCAGGCTCAGCTTTGTTTGTTTAAAGATTATGTCCTGGACCAGAGGCCCAAGAACATCTTTGGAAGTAAATTTGTCAGTGGAAAGGGTGAGGATACTTTTCATACCAGATGTTTTCCCATTGGCTCAGATCACTTTGCTGCCATAGGAGAAGAGCAGTTTTTACTGCCTTGGCTATGGGGAGGGACTGTGGCTCAGTGGAAGAGCCTCCGCCTTTAACGCAGGAGGTCCCAGGTTCAGCATCTGTCATAGGATTAAGCAGAAGGTAATGTGAAAGAAAGAGCCTCTTGTGGCGCAGAGTGGTAAGGCAGCAGACATGCAGTCTGAAAGCTCTGCCCATGAGGCTGGGAGTTTGATCCCAGCAGCCGGCTCAAGGTTGACTCAGCCTTCCATCCTCCCAAGGTCGGTAAAATGAGTACCCAGCTTGCTGGGGGGGGGGTAAACGGTAATGACTGGGGAAGGCACTGGCAAACCACCCCGTATTGAGTCTGCCAAGAAAACGCTAGAGGGCGTCACCCCAAGGGTCAGACATGATCCAGTGCTTGCACAGGGGATACCTTTACCTTTACCTAATGTGAAAGACTCTTCTACTGAGACCTTGAAGAGCCACTGCCAGTCTTAGGCAGCACTGACCTTGTGGGACGTATGGTCTGATTCAGCGTAAGGCAGCTTCATGGGTGTTTGTGTCCATTCCGGGGTTGAGTTCTCCCTTCTGGGGCTTTCCCAAAGGGGCATATACATAGATCTTTATCCTGCTTTGTAACAGCAGCCTGATGCTCAGACATTTGTGGGGAAAAAAACTTATTTCCACGCCACAAGACAGATCGCCTTTTTGATTCCTTTAGATCAGGGGTAGTCAAACTGCGGCCCTCCAGATGTCCATGGACTACAATTCCCAGGAGCCCCCTGCCAGCGAATGCTGGCAGGGGGCTCCTGGGAATTGTAGTCCATGGACATCTGGAGGGCCGCAGTTTGACTACCCCTGCTTTAGATCAAGATGCTGTTAAAAGCAGAAGAGTAGATTGGACTTGGGTTTTCCCGATCATTTGGCAAACCTAAAGAAGGCGGAGAGTTGGTTGTTATGCCTCACTTTTCACTGCCCGAAGGAGTCTCAAAGTGGCTTACAATCGCTTTCTCCCACAGCAGACACCCTGTGAGTGAGGTGCGGCTGTGAGAGCTCTTACAGGACTGCTTGGTCAGAACAGCACGAAGAGGACTGTGACTAGCCCAAAGTCACCCAGCTGGCTGCATGTGGAGGAGTGGGGAATCAAACCCGGCTTGCCAAATCAGAAGTGCCGCTCTTAACCACGACACCATGCTGGCTGTAAAGGGAATGCTAAAGGGAATTTCCAAAGATCCACTGGTACTTACGCAGCCTATGATGTTTTGTGTTTTTCAGAGTGGTCTGCCATGCTGGAACAATTTGTGGCGGTGTTGTCTTTGGATGAATGGATCCTTCTGAATGAGAGCTGCGATGCCCAAGAAGCAGCGCCATCGAGGGTAGGACTGGGAAGAGTATAGGTCTGGGTATAGGTCTATGCCAGAGATATTGACTGTGTCAAAGGTTCCAGCATCGAACACATGAGGCTGCCTTCTACTGAATCAAGGTCCATGTTGTCCACTCTGAGTGGCAGCTTCTCTCCAGGGTTTCAGGTTGTGGTCTCTCACATCACCTGCCACTTGGTCCTTTTCTAGCTGGAGATGCTGAGGTTTGAACCTGGGACCTTTTGCATGCCAAGTAGATGCTTTGCCACTGAGTCATGACCTCCTCCCCTGTTGTCTATTGTAATAGCTCTTTCAGACCGCTTGAGAAGCTCACCTAGGAAATCCTCTGTGATTGTAATTTGGGGAGCCATGTTAGTCTCCAGCAGCGAAATAAAAAAAGGAATCCAGTGACCACTTAAGGACTGACCAGTGTTGGAAGAAGGAGGGAGTGAAACGGCGCCACCTGTCTGCTATGAGGCTGAAATGGCTGGCAGCCATTTTGGCGCTCTCTTTGTTTCTTTCCCTTTGGAAAGAGAAAGCAAAGGTGGTCCTGTCAAGCGGTTAGATTTAAATGCCTGGCATTTCGCTCCCTCCCACTTGCAGGTATTTCAGCCTTACAGTGGGGCAGGCCGAGCCCAGATGGTTTATTTTGGGACTTGGGATGTTCGGGTTCAGGTGTTCAGCTTGGGAACACACAGAAACCTGAATTGGACCAGAATTTTCCAGTTCGTGCCCATCCCCTGGTCTCCATAGTCATTTCTCCTCTGGAGGTTCTTCTCTAGAAATTCTCCACACTGTTTGGAGAAAAAAAAACACCTCTGCTTCTTCTCCCTCTCTTTCTCCCTCTTTGAATTCATCTCCTCCTTTCCAGATGTTCTGTCGGAAGTGCTTCCATTTAAGGGCAGTATTTCCAGGCTAGGGCCTACACAGCAGGTGAAAACATAAGATGTGCTTTATTTTAATTTTATATTTTTACAGGGCTTCCTCATAGCCTTTGTTAGAAATGAGCAGGAAACGCCCCTTATTTCTAACAAAGGCTATGTGTAAGCCCTGTAAAAATATGAAATAATAAAGTGCATTTGGGGAATCAGAACTGGGAAGCCAAAGTATTTTTTTCTTCCCACAGGAAATTTCTGAGAATTGTAATGAGCCCGTGGTTGAACCTGTGATAGATCCTCCCTTGACCATGCCAAGGATGAAAGAGAGTCCCCGCATCCCACAACCACCGGTACAAGAACCCAAGGTAGGTGATACCTGTTATGCAAGGATTTACAAGTGAATATCCTTTCCTGTTATGAATTAGACCAACATCATGAAGCCACTGCCTTCTAGGAATCCTGCATTTTTCTTACCTTGCCCCAGACTGCCACAAAGTGATTTAGTAGGTGACGCTTCGCCTATGATCTCTGGGAGAAAAATAAATCTCATGTGCTCAATGTAAGACTTCCTTGTCTCTCTCCTTGAGGACCTAAATTTAGGTGGGTCGCTGCGCTGGACTGAAGCAGCAGGACAAAGCGTGAGTCCTGGAGCACCTTTAAGATCACCAAAGTCTGGGCGTGAACTTTTGTGTGCATGCATATCTGTTACAGGAAGAAGTGTGCATGCGCATGAAAGCTTATGCCTTACCCAGAGCAAAACTTCGTTGGCTTTGAAGATGTCCCTGATAATTTGTAAATGTTGTTAGCCTCTCCGAGTCTGCTTGCAGAGAGGGGCGGCCTATAAACCAAATAATATATAAATAAATAAATCTAACATCTGCACATGCCCCCTAGCCATCTGCCAACACCTCCAGACATCCTGGCCAGATGCCTGGAGGCCATGGAGGATTGGCTCGTGACATTGGCTGAAGCTGAATCCAGCCAAGATGGAGAATAGCAGCTCTTGACGGGGTCCAGCTGACACCTGTGACTTCCGCCAAGAGCCTGGGCATGATTCTGGACTCCTCCCTGTTGATGGAGGCCCAGATGGTGAACATCGCCCACCTGGCATTTTACATCTACACCAGGCACGACAACTGGCAGCCTGCCTCTCAATTCCCATCCTAGCTATAATGAAATATAGTCATCTCCAGGCTAGACTTCTGCAACTATGCAGGACGTCCCTTGAGACTAATCTGGAGACACTAACTAATCTGGAGACACTAACAGTTCCTTATAGGAACCCAGTGGAGGGTGCACATGACACCGGTGCATTGGCTCCAGATTGGAGTCTGAATTAGATTCAAGGTTTTGGGACTAACCTTCAAAGCCCTAAACAGTCTGCAACTAGCTATCTGCCTGTCTCAATATGTCCCTCAAAGAGTAGTATTATCAGCAGACCAAACTCTGCCCAGGAACCTTGGCCCCAAAGAGGACCAAGGGCCAGGGTCTTTTCGGTCCTGGCCCTAGCCTGGCGGAATGTTCTGCCAACTGAGATCAGGGCACTGGAGGGCCTCAATTAGTTCCGCAGGTCCGGCAAGACAATTATTCCGCCAAGCCTATGGTAAAATGCAACACCTAATAACTCTCATTGGCTGGTCTCCTTGGGGGAACATCTGCAGGAATATTCATGCAACTAAAGAATGAAACCCTTTTAGATATTTAAATCTCATCAGGCTGTTCTTTGGTAAAAATTGTAGAATTGTTTTAATTAAATATGTGTCTTTAACTTCATTTATGATGGTATTTTATTATTTAATGTTACCTGCTCTGACCCTCATGGGAAGGGAGGGTTAGAAAATTATTGTTGTTGATGATGATAATTGGCTGCAAAGGACTGTAAGGCGGAGCTCTTCCGCCAGGCGTTTGGTTGAGGCTGGGGGGATAACCGTAGTTATCAACTGTGGGTCCCGCCCTAGTTTTGTGTTGACATCAACCCCCTGGTTTACACCATCTAGGGAGACTGTCTAGATCCCAAGGCTGGAATAGCAGAGCAGGGACTGAGAGATTTAGTAAAGTCTATGCTGCCATGTATTGCTTATTGGTTATTTTTATTGGGGGACTTATGGGGTTTTATTGTGATTCTATTGGTTTTATATTGTAAATTGCCATGAGATGGCAATTGCCATGAGTGACGTTATATAAATCAATGTATGTATGTATGTATGTATGTATGAATGTATAAACAAATAAATAAACAAATAAATAAATAAATAGGTAGATCTTGTGTCAAGGCAGGGATCTTCAGAGACCTGTGCTGCCTGGTTGGCCAAGCTGGAAGAAGGTAGTGTGGGAAGCACTTCTTATGACCAACCATTCAACACCGGACAAAGATGGATGATACTATGGGCAGGAGTTCTTGCTGATGTACCCAGTAAGATCCTCCCTGCCATTACTGGCTGCTGACATCCCAGTGATAGCCAATTTGGGTTTCATGTATCGGGTTTCATGTAATCTTTCTTCGCTTGGCTGTGACTCCCTTGCTTTTTACCTTTGGGTACAAACCTGACAGAAACTTCAGCCTAGCACTCTCCTACTTACAGAACTCTGATTCTGTCCCTAACAGGTTCCTCCACCATCGTCCTCCCGGGCTGCTCCTAGAATGGTCCAACCAAACAACATGGAGGCACCAATGTGTTTGATCGAGAACAACCCGGGTGAGAAACTGCAGGTCAACCAGGAAGCCCTACAGCTCTTGGAGAGGATCAATCAGCCGGTGGTGGTGGTAGCCATTGTGGGGCTGTACCGCACGGGCAAGTCTTACCTCATGAACAAGCTGGCAGGAAAAGATAAAGGTGAGACTGTGGGATGTATCTGTGCACTTTTAACAAGAGAATTTGGCTCCACTGGCAATGCCTCCCTCATGAACTATTATTCTTCCTGTAGTAATAGCTCAGACAATCCTGTGCTCCTTGTACTTTACAGTCTGTGGAGGCTCTGGGCTAATCCTTTTCTGTGCTGGAGGACACATCTAACTGGATTATTTTGTGTCTAGAAACACTGGGGCCTCAATTGCAGAGTTATCAAAACAGTTAAGCCCGAAATCTGATATGCCCGTAGTCCAAGACATTCTGATTTCTAGAGTAGTGTGAAAAGGAGACGTGTATATAGTTTGTCTCAAAATGGAGAATGGATTGTAGGCCCCAGTCATTAAAGTCCTTCCAGGCCTCCCTAGATGCACCGGCTACAAAAGAAACATGAAAATGGGCTGTTTCCAAATCTGTTGGTCAAAACTTGGGTTGTGAAGTTTGCCTTAGTATAGAGATATGTGGGCAGAATGTTAAAATTGTGAGGATTACTTTGTCTTGTCGTGTATCTCAATAAAACTATGGTTTCTGGAGCTCAGGATAATTTCTGAGAGCAACCAGAAGTATGTCTCTTTTCTGGCTGAACACATTTCATTTGCTGATAAACCATAACGGGGAAAAGGTTGAACTACTCTTCCCCAGGGGGCTGAGCATTGTATCTTCCTTGCCCTCTCATCCAGGATTTTCTCTGGGTGCCACAATACAAGCAAATACCAAGGGTATCTGGATGTGGTGTCGTCCTCACCCCAAGAAGCCTGACCATACCCTGGTGCTATTGGACACAGAAGGACTGGGCGATGTGGAGAAGGTAAATCCGGAACAGGGAAATAGAGACAGGGGAAGGCCAGTGCAGAGGCTTCACCGGCTGGTGTGAGCCCCGTCTTCTTACCCAGTTCCCAATGAGGCAAGGGGAGACTGGTCTCTTTTTGATCTTCACAGTTTTTTAGCTAAGAAAGGTGAAGGACATACTCCCTCTTTGCCAGAGGCTAGAAAGAATGTGCACCAGAAAAAGGGAGGGCTCCTCATACTTATACATTTCAAATTAGTTACAAACAAAAGCTAGAGCATGAATATAATTTCACCTTTCTCATTATTATTGTTGTTGTTGTTGTTGTGACCCGCCACGAGCCTAAGGGGAGTGGCGGGAAATAAATCTTATTATTATTATTATTATTATTATTATTATTATTATTATTATTAATTATTATTATTATTATTATTATTATTATTATTATTATTATTATTATTATTATTATTATTATTATTGCTCACCACTCTCATTTCTGGCTCATGGCGGGTTACAGATCCATCCAAAATTTAAAGCCCCATTAAAACCATCCGGATGAACAATATACATATCGGACTCCAACAATAAAACCATAATGGAGAACCCTTCCGACCCTACCAAAACAAATATAATAAACTTTCTTACTCCAAGAATCTGTTCTTTCAGGCCTCTCAAGGTTACTCCCATGTGACTTAGGCGATTATCTTATGCATTCCTCCTGTCTAAAACAAAGAGGCCCCTTTTCCCAAGGCTTTCCCAAGACATTCTAACAGAGTCTGTGAATTCTCTTCTACAAGGTTACGAAGTGTTTCTCACTGAGAGTACACAGTATGATATCACAAAGGATTTTTCCCTTTAGTATTGCAAACATAGGCTATTTTTACAAGCATGTGTTTCAGTTTAATACAATTGACTCTACACAGGAAAACTGCACCAGTCCAGACTTCCCTTACGGCAGTGGTCCCCAATCTTTTTATCACTGGGGACCGGTCAACACTTGACAGTTTTACTGAGGCCCGGGGGGGGGGGGTAGTCTTTTGCCGAGGGATGTTGCCGCCTGAGCCCCTGCTCCACTTGCTTTCCCGCCGGTGCCCCTGACTTCCCGCTGCCCACTGGGGGGCGCTGCCAGCAGCAGCTGCACAGTGCCATGCCGAGAGGGAGCCCCTGCCATGGCGGCCGCCAGAGAGCACCAAAGGTGAGCCGGTGGCAGAGTGGCAGGGCAGCCCCTGAGGCAGCAGCCAGGGAGGAGGACGAGGAGGAGTTGCGGCCCGATACCGACTGATCTACGGCCCCACACCGGTCCCCGGACTGGGGGTTGGGGACCACTGCCTTAAGGGTTGGAAGTCTCTTGGAAATAATGCTAGACTATGGTAGTGGCAACAGAGTACCCCATTTAATGTATGGTGGAAGCCTGTGGCTTCCACATACTCCAAATGTTTTGTGCTAAATGTCTGCATCCTCTTTCCACAGAGCAATGTCGAGAATGACTCATGGGTGTTTGCCCTGTCCATTTTGCTGAGCAGCACCTTTGTGTACAACAGCATGGGCACCATTGACCAGTTTGCTTTGGAGAAATTACAGTATCCTTCTTTGGAAAATTCAGGCGTCCACATCCCTGGCAGAACCAGGAGTTAATAAAATGTGGAGGGCCCTTCCTATCAGGACTTTGATGTGGCAGTAATTGGGTGTGTGATTCTTAAACTTGTCCAAAGTGGTTGAATAAGAAGAGTATTACAGACGACCAAGCTATAGTTTACAAGAAATGAAAGTAAGATCACGCTTTCTCAACCAGGGTTTTGTGAAACCCTGAGGGTTTTTGACGGCCCTGAAAGGGTTTCCAAAATGGGTAGGAGTTAAGTTACGGTTTAATATATTTTTATAAAATGTGTTAAACAGTTATTGGGTGATATGACCATATATGGCCACATCGACCCCGCCCCTCCCGAAATGGCCACTGATAGGCCTGGAGGAGGTAGAAAGGGGAGGAGCCCTGGTGGGTGTGTCCACAGCTATGCTTCCCAACCATATTATGCACCATTGCACCACCTCTTGGGTTTCTCAAAGCCCGAGGAATGTTTTATTATTTATTTATTTTTATTATATATTTATATCGCCTTCCCCCAGGGCTCAGGGCAGTTTACAAGAAGCAGGAAAAAGATACAGATAACATCATATATAGTAATAACAGGCGATACCAACAATAATATTATAACAACAATAACATTAACATGATAGCAACAATAACAATAGAAAATGATGGATCTGCAAAAGAGCCTCAGCTCAACTCTTACTGAGACCTAGTGGGTTAGGCAGATTAGTAGCAGTCGTAGTAGGAGGGAGAGGGCTTGGGGTTTCTCAGTGGTAAAGAGGTTGAGAAAGAATAGTTAGATATTCATTAGAGATGTGGAGCCGCTGAAAAGTTATTGGACCGTTCTGTAGACATTGCATCTTCATTTCCTTAGCCCAGTTCCAGCTACGTGACAGAACTGACTGAGCTTATCAAGGTTAAGGCCTCAGGCAGGCAGAACTCTGAGGGAGTTGACGAAATTCCTGATGACTTCCTCTGGTTCTTCCCAACTTTTATTTGGGCTGTGCGTGATTTCACTCTGCAGCTAGAGCTGGATGGACACCCCATCTCTGCGGACGAGTACCTGGAGAATGCCTTGCGGAGGAGAGAAGGTACTTTGGGGAGCTGGTGGATGAAAAGCCTTAATGGGCTAGGACTTACTGCTTTAACTTGATTAGTCATAAGAGGTGGGCTAAATCCTGAACATGTTTCCCTCAGATCAGAGAGAATGGGAACAAACATCTTTCAGCCATCCCCAGTGACATGATTTTTCTCCAACAACATCAATGGAAAAGTATTTTCCCCTGGGACATGGGGAATATTCCTGTTTAGATTCTAGAAAAATGACATTTTTCAAGAAAGTTAAAAGATAGACAGTCAAAAATACAGTATCCTAGCCAATGTGGGCTTAGTGAAAAAGGGAAAATAAAAGGTCTTGATAGCAAAATTGAGGGTTGACCCTACTGTTAAATGTGATGAGATGCCCCACGTCCAGTGACGGGTTCTGGACATCATGAAAGAGCTGCAAGTTATCAGTGGTGTGGTTTTCTAAATTAAATTTCAGCACCTTGTGGCGTGGAAGTTTGGATTTTCTGCCTTAGGCGCTGATCTGTCATCGCTGTGTCTGCTCAGTAGATCTGAAGGGACTGTTGTTGTGGAAACTGGAATGGAAGAGACCATCTCTCAAGGCCTGCTGGTTTGACCGAATAATGTGTGCTTCTCTCACAGGTTTCCCTGAAAGTCTAGACTTGGCCAAGAAGTACATCCGCGAGTACTTCCCCAGCCGCAAGTGCTTTGTCTTTGACCGCCCGGCCACCCGCCAAGAATTGGTGCACCTGGAGGAGTTGCCTGAGAGGAAGCTTCACCCAGACTTCATTAGAGAAGCACACCGGTTCCGGAGCTACATTTTTGAGACGGCTGAGGCCAAAGTGATTCCTGGGGGACACACAGTGACGGGGACATGTAAGTGAAAGAAGAAATGGATGAAACAGTTCCTCAGTGGGACAGGCTTCCTCGGGAGGTGGTGGGTTCTCCTTTGGAAGGTTTTAAGCAGAGGCTAGCTAGTCAACGGGCAGAAAGGCTGATTCTGTGAATTGAGGCAGATTGTAAGTGGGTGGGCAGAAGGCAAATTTCGTCCAGGCCAGACCAGCCAGGGATTTTGTTTTTTTGTTTGTTTGTTTTGAGGGGGTGGGATCATCTGGACATGGGGTCACTGTGGGTGGGCAGGTAGTTGTGAATTTCCTGCAACCTGCAGGGGATTGGACTAGATGACCTTGGAGGTCCCTTCCAACTCTCAGATTCTATGTGGCAAAAATGGTCATGAGATATCACAGACCAGGAAGGTAGGGCTGGAATATTGATGGATGGATGGTGTCAGGTAGGGCCCCCAACCATTTTGAGCCTGCGGGTTCCATTGGAATTCTGGAACAACACAGTGGGTGCAGCCTCAAAATGGCTGCTGCAGGAGGCTGAGCCAGCCACAAAATGGCTGCCACAGTTTACCTTGAGTGACACCCAATACCTTCTTCAGCTTAAAACTATGCTGGGAACAAAGATAACAAAGATAGATAATCATAATACACCAGTAGTTTTTTATTTAAGAACAGTAGATTTTTAAAAGCAGCCATAATAAAAGTGACATTAACATCCTTGTCACTCAATAGGAATTAGAATCATAGAATCATAGCATTGTAAGGAACCTCCTGGGTCATCTAGTCCAACCCCCTGCACTATGCAGGACACCCACAACCCCATTGGGCATCCACTGCAACCTGCCACCCCCTTGAATCTTCACAGAATTGATAGGCTGTGTCTTTTTGATGAGGCCACCGTTTGGATCAAAGGTACCTTTGGATCAAAGGTACCCCCTGCGACCGGATGTTAGCTAGCACATGGGATTTGAATTGCCACCGCCATAGGGTTTTTTTAATGGGTATTTTAATGGGACAATAGTGTATATTTTATTGGGGTATTTAGTGTGACCCGCCACAAGCCAGTTTGCTGAGAATGGCGGGATATAAATCAAAACATAAATAAATCTTATAAGAGAAAATTTAAAGTTGAAAATAAGAAGATTAGGGGGAGGAAAAAACAATAGAAGGAACAGACATAGAAAAATCATAAAATCCAATCAGTCTCTCATTTACCAATCCTAATAAGATATACTGAGATAACTTATTATAGCTTAAAAATCTAAAGTTATTCAACATTTCTATGTAAATTGATCTATACATTATTCAGTACCCTCATTTAATCCATGGATCCTTCTGCTAGCAAATAAATTTTGTCACGATTAGGTAAGAAGCTTATGAGGTTTCCATTGTATTTCAAAAGATGACGTTGATTTTTTTCTAATGTTGTGAGTTTGGCCATTTCAGCAGGTTCTCTTAATTTTAATATCCAGCCTTCAATTTTTCCAGTTCTGCGCCCATAATATTCTTACAGCTGTTAAGATTTCCCTAATTTTATTCCAATGCAGTGTTTTTAAAATCTGTACAGTCAATCAAATCTCTGGTGGCCAATCAGAAATATTGCTGGGCAAAAGCCTTGCTTGGCCCCACTCACTTGGCAGGCACTATAACACCCGCAAGGACCACATTGCAGACCCCATGATACAGATATTTGTGGAGTTTGGGATAAGTATTCTCCCCTTCCCTCTGCAGTGCTGGGGCACCTTGCAGTGACCTATGTGGATGCCATCCGCAGCGGGTCCATCCCTTGCATAGAGAATGCAGTGTTGGCCTTGGCTCAGATTGAGAGTTCAGCAGCTGTGCACGACGGGGTAAAACGCTATGAGCAGATGATGGATCTCATGTTGACGCTGCCGACAGAGAAGATTGAAGAGCTGCTGAAAGTGCACGTGGAGTGTGAGAAAGAGGCCATCCAAGTGTTTCTGGACCGTGCCTTCAAGGATGAGGGCCAAGAGTACCAGAAGCAGCTGAAGGTACTGGGTTTATATCAATAATGGGAATAAGGTGTATAGCTTTGCTGTCTAGACCAGGGGTGGCTGAACTGTGGCTCTCCAGATGTCCATGGACTATAATTCCCTGCAAGCAGAGGCTCCTGGGAATTGTAGTCCATGGACATCTAGAGAGCCATCGTGGTCTAGGCAATGGCTTCTAAACTTTCTGTATTCAAGGTGAGCCTCTGTGGTGACGTCAGGATTTAGGCAGGGGCTGCCACACACCCCACGGCTTCACCATTTGGGGCTTGATAGGCCTCAGTCCTGAAAGGGAAAGGAGTATGAATCACCCAGGCTCTTTGTCCTTTCTCCCTCAATACTTTCCCTTCCAGCTAGCTAGGCACAGGGAGAACTGGGACAAATTCCCCTTGGTTGTTATGAAACTGGCTCTGTAGGCTTATCCACCCACTCTTCTGCCCTGGCAGCAAAAGGATGGCATGGCTGCTAATCGGGCATGATTTTTATTATGGCCAGGCTTGCCTCCCTGGTTCCTCCCTTCATTGGAGGGGTTGCCCAGCTGAGTTGGCATGGCCTAGTATCCCATGGCCACAGCTTTCAGGCAGCCTCCCTGCCACCTTTAGGCTGGGCTATGTTAAGTCTGGATATGTGCCCAACTATTTTTCCTCCCTGAACTTTGGTTGTCCATTCATTTGGCCCTCTTTTAGAGCTGCCCAGTGCAGGGAAGTGAGTCCTTGTGACTGTGTTTAGGGATGCCCATATTGCTTGTTCTCTGTCCTGGGGTTCTGGGAAATTTGGGCTGTGGGGCTGCCCCTGAACATTTAGTTATTTTTTTTCATGCTGACACATTCTCCTGCCATAAACCCCCTGTGATTCTGGTACAGATTATGAGGAATGTTCACAGCACACACCAGCACAGTGAGCTTCCTTGAGGAAAGTGTATATTTACATCGCTGTATGTCTGGCATATCTCTCTGCTGATTTAAACTGCAGGGGGGTTTTGTTGGATGTACAATGCTGTAATATTGAATTGACCACTAGAGGGGGCAAAACAGATGCAGAAAAGAAAAAAAAGAATTCGGGACACTAATGCAAGAAAAATGAGTATGGAGAAATGCCCAGTGCTTATGACTGGTGGACCGGCCATTAAGTGAGTGGATCATACTGGAAGGTGGCTGAAGTTCTGGCAGAGGTCACCTTGTTCTGCTTCGCCACCATGCTGATTCTCACTCTGAAAAAGGTTTTTTAGAGGATGAGGCACATGTAATATGTCTCAGAGTAGACTTCCAAGGATACTGGTTGCTGACTAGGATCCTGGAATAGGACTTTACTGTTATTCCCCCCAGGGTGGAAATAGCAGAAATGGCTAAAATAGTTCATACCTGCTTCTCTAACTCTGCTTCCTTGATTCAGGTGGGTAGCCATGTTGGTCTGAAGCAGCAGAACAGTTTTGTTCACAGTATAAGCTTTTGTGTGTACGCACGCTTCCTGTGACACAATGAGGAAGGGTGTGTACTCACGAAAGCTCACACCATAATTAAAACTGTGTCTTAAAGATGCCACTAGACTCAAACTTCATTCAGTTTCCTGAGTCAGGGTTCACTTTTGGTTTTCATTCCAGGAAAGTTAGGGCCTTATTAAAGAACTTCTGACTTTCCTGATAGATGCTTCTGGTGATATCCTCTGTTTGAAGACATGAGCAGGAGAAGTTAAGCTAACAGGTAGAAATCCATGTGAGGAAGAGAAGGCATGGTGCTGGATGTAGCGTCTTAATGAGAAAGCATCTGTTCTACTTAATATTTCTGGTAAAGGCTTGGAGGAGGAGCATGTCTCGTGGCTTAAATGCCACTCAGTGCTTAACACCCACTCAGGGTGGCTGTCCCGCCCCTTAGTGCCTCCTCCTCCAACCAGCTGG
Organism: Paroedura picta; assembly: GCF_049243985.1. NCBI lineage: Eukaryota > Metazoa > Chordata > Lepidosauria > Squamata > Gekkonidae > Paroedura > Paroedura picta. The sequence continues at coordinate 18,063,369 of NC_135373.1, forward strand.
CCAATCGGCTTCCATCCCCCATCCCTGACCACCCCCTCCTCCTTCCACCTCTCTCTGAGGCTTGGAGGCTGTAGTTCCCTGCTGCATGAGAGCTGCCCCTGCTGGTGAATTCCCTAACAGCTGCTTGCAGCCCTCCAGTTCCTGGGCGGAGGGGGAAGCCGTCTGCAGAGTTCCTCCACTCCACCCCCCTAATCTAGTGCCCGTTGTATTCCTGAATGCAATGGGCTTGGCCCCTAGTCTGCCATATGTTGTTCCTTCCCTTCCAACCCTAGAACGAGATCCAAATCAAGTTTGAGGATATCTGCAGACGCAATGAGCAGGAGTCCTTGGATCGCTGCCAGGCCGTCCTCTTGGAGCTATTCCAGGGTCTGGAGGAGAAGATCTGTAATGGGAGCTACGCCGTGCCAGGTGGATATCCATGTTTCATGGAGGATCAGAGGAAAGCAGTGGAGAAGTATCACTTGACACCTGAGAAAGGTCTCATGGTGAGTAGGCCTATATTCTTGTTGTTTACCACTGGTGGGTGCTGACCATGCACCGTTGAAACAGAGAATGCACACTCAATTACAGAGCCTCCCTCCCCATGGAAGGGAATCACAAACTCGAGTGAACCATCTTGCTCTCTCCCTGTTTCACTCTAGGCCCCGAAGTCTCTACAGGAGTTCCTGAAATCCAAGGAGACGGCAGCCCAGTCCATTCTGCAGGCCGACCGAAATCTCACAGACCGGCAGAAGGAGATTGAGGGTTCGTAGGGCCTTCAGTGCCTAACGGGCTACTGTGCTTGTCCTGTCTTTGATATCCCAGGAGGTGGTAGCTCAGAAGCACAACTCTGTGTTTGTCTGCATGGAATTGCCTTTGAATTTGAATGTGCCCCACCTCCTTGTGAACGCCCTTGCAGGGCTTTTCCACGTGATCAACGTACTCCTGATTTTCGTGGCAGTTCATCTGCAAGCATTGGGATCAGTTTGGGCATCTTTCTTCGGCACATTTCCCCTCCCTGCGCATTTTCACAGTTGTGGAGCCTGTTTTCTTCCACGTGTACCTTAAGTCAGGATTTTCATTGGAGGATGGCATTGGTGGCTGTTTCAGTGGCATCACAGCACTTCATCTCTTTTTTACTTTTTACTGAATGCTTACATCGGGGATTCCAAACTAGGGGTCTCTGGACCCCTGGGGGGTCTCTGGAAATTCTGAAGGGGTCAGCGGGAGCTCTGGTGTGGCATGGTGTGTGTGTGTGTGTGGGGGGGGGGTTAGGCTGTCTTCTCTTCTTTCCGGCCTACATGAAGCAGAGATGCCATACTAGTAGCATAGGCAGGGGGAGGGAGAAAAAGGAGGGATAGGGGCACACCCTAGTGGTGGAAGAAGAAGAAGAAGAAGAAGAAGAGTTGGTTCTTATATGCTGCTTTTCCCTACCCGAAGGAGGCTCAAAGCGGCTTACATTCGCCTTCCCTTTCCTCTCCCCACAACAGACACCCTGTGAGGTGGGTGAGGCTGAGAGAGCGCTGATATCATTGCTCGGTCAGAACGGTTTTATCAGTTTTATCAGTGCCGTGGCGAGCCCAAGGTGGCTGCATGTGGGAGAGCACAGAATCGAACCTGGCATGCCAGATTAGAAGTCCGCACTCCTAACCACTACACCAAACTGGCTCTTCTGGGAGCACAGCACGGGGCATGGCCAGCTGACATCCAGGGCTCCTCGACGTCTGAAAAATTATTTCAGGGGCTCCTCCACAGTCAAAAGATTTTTAAAGGCTGGCTTGCATTGATATATCAGTATAATGACTACATTTCTTAAAGGTACTACAATAGCAACATATCCCTATTCCATGGTAATGTTAAGTGAATTCCCAGGTTTTATACATTAAAAAGTCAAGTAAACCCCTAGCTCTTTCTCTTGCGGAGACGCGAAGAAAAAGTCATATCTTCTCAAGAGTAGAGACTTACTTTAAAAAACAAAACTGGGGAATTCAGAGAACCTGCTTGATCTATCATTACAATAGGATATTGCTGTTTTGGTATCATTTAAAAGAGGGGGTATGAAGCACTCATCTTCAGGGAAGGGAAGAGAGAGTGTGAGTTGACCATGAGCACAGTCCAGTCATTGAAAAAGAGAGCTGGGGGGGAGGGATGGTGAGACAAAAATAAAACTGACAGAAACATTATGTGCGAGGAAAAAGGCGACGTAAAATCTGCTTCTGGAAAAGATTGGCGTAAAAGTGGTCTCAGAAGCACTGGGGGGAAACCGGTCAGTGGGTAGGAAAAAATGAAAGGCAGAGAAATGTGTGTGGAAATCAGGATAAACTGAAACAGTATGGGGGGAGGGAATTGATGGGGAAAATGGTTTTCAATTACTTCTAATTCATAAATTCTCACACCCTTTGGGATGTGATCCTCTGTACTTCCCAGAATTTAAAGCCTTGTTTATATATTTAGGAGTGTGATCTGGTAGAATGAACTGCACCAGGGTGAATTCCAGTTACTTTTTCACATGATAAGATTTATGCAAGCAGAAAGGAGCTGGAAGAAGACTTCCAACCCACTCTCTGCTTCCGATGCAGTCTTTTTGGTTGCAGGGAGAAACATCCCAGTCTTACGCACCTGCTGCAAGCTCATATTGAAATATGAGTTAGTCTTCATGGTGCCGTTAGATTTCCTCTTTGTTTTGCTATGATTGACTAACATGGCTGCCCCTTTGCGATGCATTCTACTGCCTCATTGTCTTGAGTGTAAATAAGCCCAAAGAGAGATATGCTAACAAGACTGGTCCAAATATTCTTCTGTCTGGAAGCCAATGAGGAATTTTACTCCCCCCCCCCCATTAGGGTTGAGCGTTTCGGTGTCCAAAGCAGCCATATGCACCCAAAGCAGCCAGTGGCGCGGGAGGGGAGGGGAGGCGCGGGCACCTCTCCTCCTCTCCCGCGCTGCAGCGCTGCCTGTTTTAGGCACGAATGGCCACTTCGGATGTAGAAGCACCCAACCCTACTCTGCATTATTACAGTGGGGTGGGAAGGAATTGTGTTCCCCTTCAAGGATGGTTCCCAGTGGAACACCCTGGCCATCAAACCCTGCTTGAGGATACCGAGAGGCATCTAGCAGGCCAGTGATAGATTCAGATAGACATGGTTCCGTGGTCCACCTCTTCCATTCTCTCTGAAATGGCTTTCAGATGTATAATGCTTCCAGGCCTGTTAGTGATGTTTTTGGGACCCAACAAACATCCCTCATGTGTGGATATACTTGTGTGTGTGTGTGTGTGTGTATAGAGTGCTTTCAAGTCACAGCCAACTTATGGGGTTTTCAGAGCAAAAGACATTCATAAGTGGATTGACATTGCCTATCTTTGCATAACAACCCTGAGTGGTCTCCCATCCAGATGCTGACCAGGGCCGACCCCGCTTAGCTTCCAAGATCGAATTATGTCGAGCTACCCTGGACCATCCGGGTTAGGGTGGGTGTCCTCTTATCATTTTGTTTTCCTTTTTCCTGCAGTGGGAAGGGCCCAGGCGGCAGCTGCTCAGCGGGAAGCGGAGCTACAACGCCAACTGAAAGAACAAACCCAGAGGATGGCTGAAGACAACGAACGGAGCTACCGGGCACACGAAGCCCAGCTCAGGGCCAAGATGGAGGAGGACCTGCGGAGACAACAGAGGGAGTATGAGATGATGCTGAACCACAAGCTCCAGGTGACTGTCGTCTTCTGCCTCCAGAGGCCACTGCTTCATCCAGAGGACCTGGATCATGAATAAGTGGCTTTTGGGTCCTGTGAAGCTGCCTTGCACTGAGTCCGTCTGTCTAGCTTAGGCTTTCTCAACCAGAGTTTCATGAAACCCTGGGGTTTCTGGATGGCCCTGGGAGTCTTTCCTGAATGAATGGGAGTTAATGAATTTTTAAAAAATTTTAAATATCTTTATATATATATTTTTGAAATTTATCAGGTGATATGACCATATATGGTCATGTTGACCCCCCAAAATGGCGGAGCCGATAGGAGCAACCCCCTGCCCCCGCAATAGCGCATGGAGGGGGCCCAACCCCCCCAGTCCCTCCCCCCCTGGCCGCTGCCGCTTACCGTGGTTGGCAGCGTCCCGGGCCTCCTGGGTCCGGCACAACGCACGTGTGCGCGCGCTACGCCAGGGCAGCCCTGCATGCTCCGCCCCCGTGTGTACGCGGTAGAATGAATCGCGATGGAGCAGCTGCCGCCATGCATAATGGGCCAAAGTGTTCTTAGAAAGTGGGTGTGGCCGGGCGAGGCTGACAGACAGACAGACCTTTATTATGGTCATAGACCAGCATAAGATAATGTGATACCTTTATTAAAACCAGAATTTAAGATATCCTGAAAGACAGTTTCATCATACAAAATAAAACATGCAGTAAGAGTAAATACAGACTATAAATTAAAATAGCACAGCCCCACTTACCGCCCAGAGCCGTAAGGAAGGGCGGTATAAAAATCTAAATAAATAAATAAAAATTAATAAATAAATTTGGCACAGACCATCCTATTGTGAATGTTCATTGCTGCTGTGCAGAACCTGGCAACACTAGAAGCTGTGTCATTATTTGTAACTATAAGCAGCAGAGAAGTGTAAAATCTACATAGCAGTGGTAGAATGAAACTAGCATGGATGTCATTATGATATTGACTTGTGTGTTACAAGGTATTTTCCTAGCTTTTATTACAGTCGAGGGAAGGACGTTACAGGTTGTGCGGATAACAGTAGCAGCATGTGGAACAATAGAATACTAGGGAACATGAATCAACTCATACTGAGGCCCAGTGGGTTGGGCGGATTTGTAATGACTGTCAATGGAGGGAGGCTTGGGGGGGGGGGGCAATGGGAAGCAGTGGTTCAGATCGATCTCAACTGAATGCCTGGCGGAGGAGCTCCCTTTTGCAGGCCCTGCGGAACTGTTCAAGTGCTTATAACATCCTATCAGAGTTCCAAAGGGGCTGCAGGATCAAAAAAGGTTGGGGACCTCCCACCCCACTCCAGGTTAGAATATTGGGTTCAGGACAGCCAGGTATCAATTCCCACTTGTCCGAGCCACTCCTGGTGTGATGTTGGGCCGGTCTCAGCCTATCTTGCAGGATTGTTGTGAGTATCACATGAAGTATGTCCTCTCCAGTTTTGGGGATACAACATAACAGATTCCTACCCAAATTCGATTTCTGAAGTTCATTTCCTGACTCTGCAAGCAACCGGCTCTGATTTTGTTTTGCCGCCCCCTGTCCACAGGAGCACAGTCGGCTGCTGCAAGAAGGATACCACCGGGAAGTGGGAAGACTTCAGTCCGAGATTGCGAATCTGAATCATCGGATCAGTAATTCCGGCAAGAAAAGAGGAGGATGTGTCATCTCTTGAGAACTGTATCGCTCAGGGACCCAGAGGACTCCTCTTCTGGTCTTGAGGCTGCAGAGGAAGCATGGAGGGCACTGAAGGAGTATCTCTTTTGGACTGCATTCCTGGACTTAATCACTGTTTTATCATCACTTTAGTCATTTTGAGTGTTTGTGTTACAAAAAAGCAGCCTTTTCCCCTTTCTACATAAATGTTAAAAATATTGCTGCATTGACAACAGATTTATAGTTTAGGAGATTCTTGTTATGTGTGAACCTCTGCTGAGAACAAAAAAAGTAATCTACAAGCACAGCTGCAGAAGGAACTGCTTAAGTTCTTATCCTAGGCAGAGTTTAAATACGCAGAGGGACTAAAGAATAACTAGCTTTGTTGATAATGGAAACGACTTTGTTGTGAAGAGAGAGGAGAGAGACAGTCCTAGCAGTCTGACCAACCTTCATTCAGTTTCGGAGGCAAGCAGAGAGGAAGTGTGCTCCAAGGAGCAGGAAGTCGTCAATTGAGCCAATCAGGACACAGCAGAAGATTACAGGGGAAATGCCAGGATGTTCTTTGTATGCTGTTGAATCATGCACGCTTCAAGTCTTGAATATTCTGACATTTATTAGCACTACTTAGAGCCAGTGTGGTGTACCATTTAAGACTAGGATGTGGGAGATCCATGTTTGAACTGCCACTCACCCTGTGGTAGGTCGCTGGGTGACATCAGGTCAGTCCCGATCTCTCAGCTGAATGTATTTCAATGGGTTGTAGTGAGGCTAAAATGGAGGAGAGGCAGATAGAACCCATAGTGAGCCCCCACCCCAATTGGGGAGAAATTGGGGAGAAATAACTGGAAAGAAATGAGCAGTAGGAATGGCTGGAAGGGCACGGTATGTGGTAATCCACCTTAAATGATTTGAAAGAATGTCAACATGTTACTACAAATCAGGCTTTCTCAACCAGGGTTTTGTGAAACCCTGGGGGTTTGTGATAGCTCTGGAAGGGTTTCCCTAATGGGTAGGAGTGAAATTTTTTTAATATATATTTTAAATTCTGTGAGATATGACCATGTATGGTCATGTTGACCAGACCCCCTCCTAAAATGGCCTATGATAGGCCTGGAGGGGGTGGGAAGGGGAGGGCCCCCAGATCGGCATGTATACAGCTATATTCTGCATGATCACACCACCTCTCGAAGCCTGAAGGATATTTAGAAAAGCCGAGCAAGGCTGTTGTAGATGGTAGTACAGGGAGAAGAGCTTGGTTTTTGGATTCTTGCTCAACCATGAGTCTCACTGACCTGGAGGGGTAACAAATTATCTCCAAATAAACATGAGGACACATTTTACCATGCCATATTCCTAAGAAGATCAGTAGAGCCCTTCTGGATTAGAATAATGGTCCATTTTGTCCAGCATCCAGTCTCTTACAGTGGCCAACTGGTTCCTCTGGATGGCCAACAAAAGGACAGAGAGATGATGTTCCCCTGATGCTGCCTCCAGGCTCTGGGATTCAGAGGTTTTTTGTTTGTTTTTTAAGATTTTTATTTTTATTTTCCAGGATTAAAGATAATGAAATACAGGCAATCTACATTGTTAGTACAGAAAAAGAAAGGTTATGCTCTTCATTTGATACATTTAGTTCCCCGTTTCAATCCCCTTTTGTAATATTTAAAGATAATACAATGCAAGTAATCTACATTATTGACACAGAAAAAAAAGATTATGCTCTTCGTTTGATACACTTGATACCCCGTTTCAATCCCCTTTTAACTTATTTTCTTAGGTAAATCAGATAAGGGCCCCATTGTTCTTGAAAACCCTCTTCTCTTCATTTAAGATTATAAGACTCCACATGGCTACAATATTATGGACTTTTATCCAAAGCTTATAAACTTTTTCACGTTTCCACCACATTTAAAAAGAGAAGTCTACATTGTTACCATCGTTTCAACATTTGTTTGCATAGTTTTTAACAATTTTAACAATCATAAACAATTTATACTTAACGTGGTCTTAGAGCCATCCACATTTCCACTAGGGAAAAGAAAAAAGGAAAAAATAAAAGCCTACTTAGTTGTACGGAAAGAAAAAAATATATATAGGTTGTTAAGGTTGTTAAGTTATAGAAGTGTACATTATTAATACAAAAAATGATAAAATAGAGTCTTCATTAGTTAGTAAAATAAAGTCTTCGTTAGTTACATTTACACCTCCTCAGTTAGGTGCCTCCTTTTAGTTATGCTTTAAGTTTAAGCTGAGAGTCACTACAGAGATGTGTTAAATAATTCAAATTCAGCTAACATAGGAAATCTAAGACCCCACACTTACATGGTAGTATAAACCCATTCCATTAAGTGTCTCCTTTTAATTAAGCTTTAATTTTGGGCTGGTAGACACTACGAAGTTAGATTTAATAATACAAATTCAGCTTACTTAGAAGATCTTAGACCCCAGAGTAACTTCTTAACTAGTTATATTGCCTATATGGCTACGGAAAAAAGGAAAAGGAGGAAAAGAATTTCAACCACTATGTCTCATTTCCGTTCCCCAAGCTTCTTAAGGGGGTCTCATATCGAGGCTTGTTGCAACTTGTTGTTCCCATTGACTTATGTTCTGTCCATTTGGCCTTTGGCTTAGAAAGTGCAGTTGTAGTCTTTCCCTCGGAGTATACATCGGTGATTCTTGAAACAGTTGTACCTCCTGGGCTCCAATATCAGTACAGTTTTTTTTCCAAGAAGCTCCTTTCAATCGATTACTTTCACTGCAGATCGATATATCTTTTGATTGGTTCTTGTGTACTGTTGCTTTGGAGTGGCTGTATGTCTTCTTAGGTAGGGTGTCCTTATCTAGGCTGCAAAGCTCCGACATCCCCTTTTCCATCTCCATAGTTTCAAATTTCTCTTCTGCTGGTAATTTTCCACCTTGTTTAGAGCTATCATCAGCCACTGTTATTGATTCATCATTCCTGTTATAGACTTCTTGGGCTTCAGAGGTTTTGTGCCTCTGAATGTGGAGGTTCCCCTCAGTCACCATGGCTGGTAGTCACTGATAGATCAATCCTCCATGAATCTCTCTAATCCTTTTTTAAAGCTGTTTATTTCTGTGGCCATCACTACATCCTCTGGCAGTGAATTCCACATTTTAATGACTCTGTAAAGAAATTCTTTTCTTTTGTCCCTCCTGAATCTGCTGCCCATTAACTTCATGAAATGCTCTTGAATTCTGATATTTTGGGAGAGGGAGAAAAACTCTCTTTGTCAACTCTCTTCACCACAGGTATCCTTATCCATTGTTGTTCCTCTATATATTTATGAAACAGCCTAGGGGGTGGGACATGTCCGGCTGTCCAAATTGGAATAGGGCCAATCAGGGTGCAGCCAGCTTTGCCCTGATTGGCCCTGCCCCTTCAGCTCCCACCCTCCGTCCCTGGACTCTAGCCTTTTTGCTCTCAGATGCCTCAGTTCCTGGAGCCAGCAGCAGGTAAGGGGAGAGGCCCTGGGCAAAGGATTGTGTTGGAGGGCTTGCTAACGAGGGGCTCTTGGCCTGCTAGGCTGGGCCTGCTGATGAGTGCCTCTCAGCCTGCTGATTGCTCAAGGACTGCTAAGGAGCTGACTAGCTGACTGCTAAGGAGCTGTGTCCCAGCCCTGCTGACAAGCTGCCCAGCCCCCACTGGCCCCACTGGATCTGGCTGTGAGCTGCCGCCCAAGGCTACCTTAAGCTGCCTGGCCAGGGGCCAGGGGAAGGGAACCTTTCAAGGCCCATTCTTAGGAACGGGCTTCGAAACTAGTAATTTTATAAATCTCTATTGTGTCCCCTTCTTTGTCATCTCTAAACTGAGAAGTCCCAGACTCCAGCCTTTCCTAGGGAAGGTGCTCCAAACCCCTAATCCAAACCCCTAAACCCTAGTTGCAGGGCCCCCCACATTGGCAGCACTGAGGCAGTAAAGAGCCGAGGCTGGCTGTTGGTACCACCATCACGATGGGGAGAAGGTGGGTGAGATGTGCTGGGTGATCCTTGCCAGTGGCTGAGAAGGGTGGGTGCCTTGTCTGTGGATGCTGCACAGACCCCTGCTACCTCCTGGCCGCCATCGGAGGATGGGAAGGCCACAGAGGAGATGGCCGCCAATCCCAACCCCCACTGCCATGAAGAGATAGGGGAGGTTGGCAATGGCATGATCAAGTGGCCCACTGTGTCAAGAATGGCGGGGAAGGCACTGGGGAGGCCACAGAGGCTGGCAGTGGGCTGGGGAAGGTGCACTGGATTTGTTGGGAGGACGGGGGGGGGTGTCTTACCCAGTCACCGATAGTGGGGAAAGTGGCGAGGTAGTCACAGAGTGTCCTGTCCCATTGGAAAGTGGCACGGCCTCTGGTGCTCATGGGGCAGGGCCCTCCCACTGAGGACCAATCAGAGGCTCTGGGGAGAGCATGGGAGGCCTCTGAGTGGTCCTCAGTGGGGAGGGCCCCTCAGTGAGAGCCAGTCAGAGGCCGTCCTGTGCTTCCAGACAGCATGCCAGTCCGGGGGCGGGCAGAGAGGCTGAGGACGAATCAGAGGACTGACATATCGTCAGAAGCACAGTTGCGATTGTATTTGGTATGATGCCCCCCCCCCCCACTCAACAAGACCAAATCCCTGAAGCCAACTGTGGGGAATAGGAACACAGAGTGGATGCCTTTCCTCTCAAGAGAAACAGTTCTGGGAAATCACCTCTGTTCTTATAAGGCCAGAGTGCATGTTTGTTGCTGGAAACTGAAAGAGGAACATCCCCAGACAAACATTTCTGGGAAATCAGACATGCTGCTAGTGTGGTGGGATGACAACGGTTCCTATTACAGAGTGGCAGGCAGCCTTCCTCCCTAGGCCCTGGACCCTTCGTTTTCACATTCAAGGTCTCAAAGAAAAGGGAACTGGGCAACAAACTGCAGGGATTCAAGGCAAATTCCATGGTGATGGGTCATCTTACCCTACGACAGAAGTCAGTTTTATCATAATGATTACATGGTTGACAACCTCCAGGTTGTGGTTGGAGATGTCCTGGCATGACCATTGATCTCTAGGAAATAGAGATTGATTAATTTTGAGAAAATAGCTGTTTTGTAAGGTGGACCCTGAGGTTCCTCCCCTCCCCAAAGCCCACCCTCCTCAGCCTCTACCACCCAAACCTCCAGGTATTTTCAAGCTTGGAGCTGGCAACCTTTCTGGAAGAAACTTAGTAGCAGTACTGATACCCTACAGTGTGGCTTTCTGGATTAATTGGCTAAATGCTCAAGTTATCATAGTTCCTCTGTAAAAGGTGTCTCCCCTGCGTCCAGCAGAGAGTCGGGCAATCCTACTATGGCATTATACCCTACTGAGATATCAGAAGAGGTGTGCATGCATATGAAGTCTTATACCCAGAATTAAACTTGTTGGTCTTAAAGGTGCCCCTATGCTAAAACTGTAGGCTTTTATGTACTGGTGTTTTCCTTCACTTTCACTATGCATTCTTGTTATTATTATTTATTGAACTTATATCCCGCTGCTTTCCAATGACTTGTGGCGGCTTACAAACATTACAAAAAACAACAACAATTAGAAACCCTATATAAAGCCCTTTTTAGCCCTGAGGCCATAAGATCCTTTACAAGCCACATGATTGGTGGCCAAAATTCCCTAGTCCCCCAAGCAGACCTCTCTAGAGGTTGGGATGTAGATGTAATACCAAACCAAGCCTGAGGGTTTTCTTTTTCTTTTAATATCTTTTTTAAAAATTTCTATAAGGGTATACAAAAAGAAGAAGAAAATAGATATACATTCAGTACAATGTATCCCCATCCGTATACCTCCCATAGTTCAATTTTTTGTTTGTTCGAGCTTCATTTAACAAGGTAGTCCAGATAAAGCTCCACTGCTCCTGGAAGTCTTCCTTTGTTTTTTTATTAACTTCGGACGTGAGTTTTGCCATTTTCACAAGTTCAGCAAGCTTGTCCAGCCACGTGTCGATGGTTGGTATCTTGTGGGATTTCCAGTTCTTAGCTAAGACTAATCTCACCGTGTCGTAGCGCAGGGGTAGTCAACCTGTGGTCCTCCAGATGTTCATGGACTACAATTCCCATGAGCTCCTTCCAGCAAATGCTGGCAGCATTTGCTGGAAGGGGTTCATGGGAATTGTAGTCCATGAACATCTGGAGGACCACAGGTTGACTACCCCTGTACGTAGCGTGGAAGAAGAGGTTCCTGGCGTGAGATGGAAGTAGTTCTGGACACATGCTTAGGGTTTTCTTGTTCATTCTGCTTTTCAGCCTGCTTTCCCTGCAGACGTGCCCCAGGTTTTCTTTTTCTTTCAGCATGAATTTTTCTCCCTTCAGTACTCAGTTCGCTTTTTGCTGGCTGTTTCCCTGTACATTCTGACAGTGGTTTTGTGCCAGTTTTCCCCCTTGCTCTGGCTGTAAGGCAAAGGTAATTCAAAATGTAATGATTCCCTCAGATTTCCCCTCTCCTCCCTTTTCACCACCTCTCTGAGGTCCCTCCTCCAGCTATATTGTGTGGCGTGGTTGGTTTCTCTTTATTGGTCAGTTTTGCACTGGGCATGATTCTTCAATTGCAAGAAGAGATTATTCAGTATGCTTGCTGGGAAAAGGCCCCCACCTCGCCTCCTCCCCTTCTGGTGACTTTTGCTCTTGCAGTAAGCTTTCTCAACAGAGGGCCTGCATTTCTTTACTCAGCACACACAGAGACCCCATATAAAGCTTTTCCTTACAATTGTTTTTCTCCAGCGATCAGAGTCTTGTGAGGCACTACCATATCGATAGACTCATTCTATTTATTTTTTTAAAAAACCCTGAAATTAACAAGACAGGAAAAGTATGCAATACCGGATCTTATATACTGACTAGGGGCAAAGTCCATTGGATTCAGGAATACAAGGGGAGCTAGATTGGGGGTGGGTGGAAGAACTATGTGGATGGCTTCTCCCTTCCCCCAGGACCTGGAAAGGCTGGAGGCCTCGAGCAGGGAACTCACCAGCTGGGGCAGTTCTCACGCGGCAGGAATCTGCAGCCTCCGAGCCTCCGAGTGAAGTGGAAGGAGGAGGGGGTGGTCATGGGTGGGTGATGGAAGGTGAGTGGCTGGCTGCTGGACACACAGGCAAGCTGGTTGGAGGAGGAGGCACTCAGGTGCAGGACAGCCACCTTGAATGGGTGTTAAGCGCTGAATAGCACTTAAGCCATGAGACCAGCTCCTCCTCCTAGGCCTTACCAGAAATATTAAGTGGAACAGATGACGGGGGAAGAACCACTAACATCTGGGGGAAGAACCACAAAACATCTGGCCAACCAGTAAAAGCAGCTTGAAGAACCTTTTCTTACAATTTCAAAACAAGTCCCATGCAAAACTGACCAGGAGATTCCAACCACACAGCACACACACACTCACTTCAGTGGTGTGACAGTATCTGGTTTTTCTCAATGGTATACAGAAAACATGCTCTGTGATTCCCAAGAGACACTCAGAAAAGGAAAAGGTACAGATTGCAGGCACAGAATTTGAATTAAAGGTATACCGACGCAAAATCAGTGATAATAAAAAGTATTCTGTGCATGCAGAAAAAAAATCTTTGTTCTATTGCTTCAGACCAACAGCTACTCACCTGCCTACAGATGTTCAAGACACTGACAATTTTATAGACAAAAACATAAGCATGTATAGATAAGTTGACCTCAGGGTCTTACAGAATTGTTGCACTAGTTATACAATGACAGCCCAATACTGGACCAAAGTTAACCATTAGCGAAGCAATGCATACTTAGAGCGCCAGCTTGGTGTAGTGGTTTAAAGTGGTTAAGAGTGGCAGACTTTAATCTGGAGAACTGGGTTTGATTCCCCACTCCTCCATATGTAGCCGGCTGGGTGTCCTTGGGTCAGTCACAGTTCTCTCAGAGCTTTCATCTGCCCCACAGGGTGTCCATTGTAAGGAGAGGAAGGGAAGGTGATTGTAAGCTGCTTTGAGACTCTTGGATAGTGACATGGGAACAGAAAAACAGTTCTTCCTTCAGAACATACTTTTAAAAATACTATCTTCTGTGTTGTACACCACAAGCAAAACACAACCTGCAGACTAAAATAGTTTAAGTGGACACGTTAGTTGACCCTTTGAGGTGAGGAATGCAGAATTTTGGAGTGCTGTCCCATTGCTAGGTCAAAAGGTCCCCTCAGTTCTTTACAATTCTTTACTTGGCCTTCACTGACACGGCTGCACTATGGCTATTCACATTTTACCTTTTTATTCTTCAAAGACTACAGGAGCCCCAAAGAGATAACTGGAGCTAGGAACCTTGTTGTTGTTCACGATGCCTGCTTGATCTTTGGCTGTTCTCCCATTTTCCAAAAGAACATGGAGACCTAACAAGTTGTTGTTGTTAGGTGAGAAGTCGTGTCCGACCCATCGCGACCCCATGGGCAATGATCCTCCAGGCCTTCCTGTCCTCTACCATTCCCTGGAGTCAATTTAAGTTTGCACCTACTGCTTCAGTGATTCCATCCAGCCACCTCATTCTCTGTCACCCCCTTCTTCTTTTGCCCTCGATCGCTCCCAGCATTAGGCTCTTCTCCAGGGAGTCCTTCCTTCTCATGAGGTGGCCAAAGTATTTGAGTTTCATCTTCAGGATCTGGCCTTCCAAGGAGCAGTCAGGGCTGATCTCCTCTAGGACTGACCGGTTTGTTCGCCTTGCAGTCCAAGGGACTCGCAAGAGTCTTCTCCAGCACCAGAGTTCAAAAGCCTCAATTCTTTGACGCTTGGCCTTCCTTATGGTCCAACTTTCACAGCCATACATTGCAACCGAGAAGACCATAGCTTTGACTAAACGCACTTTTGTTGGCAGGGTGATGTCTCTGCTTTTTAGGATGCTGTCTAGATTTGCCATAGCTTTCCTTCCCAGGAGCAAGTGTCTTTTAATTTCTTTGCTGCAGTTCCCATCTGCAGTGATCTTGGAGCCCAGGAAAATAAAATCTGTCACTACCTCCATTTCTTCCCCATCTATTTGCCAGGAACCTAACAAGTAGGATCTAACTAATATGGGGAACGGGCATGCCAACAACATAGGGCTGGAAATGATGCTGGCACGAAATCTTGATTATTTTCAGAAAGACCCCCGTTTCTGCTGGTCCTTTCCCAATTCTTGGGTTGTGGGGTGGTGTTCTGGTAGTTTTTGCTCCGAAGGTTTCGCCTGCCCAAGTGAAAAACAGGCGGAGCTTAACCAGCCCCCCAACGCTGCCTCTGAACAGAACTTCCCCTTTTCCTCTGCCTGTGATTCTGTGGAGTCTAAAAGCTACCAGATTCATTCTCCTAAGTCAGAAAAGGATATTGGTTAAATAGCCATCCCTGCCCCCAAATGCATTTTTATAATGATACCCCATTGAAGCCCCTCCCCTCCCCCCCACCCTGCTCTCCTCACGCTCCTTCCCCCAATCTGCAGGTGATTCCCACCCGAGAGTTGGCAACCGGACAAGAAACCCCCTCGCATTGCCGCGCCCTGACCTCTGGGAAACTCCCGGCCTTTGGCCAGTGACGGGGAGGGAGGGCTTTCGGTTTCCATTTTCTTGCCTTTAAACGCCGCGAAGGGGGGAAAAAGGAAACAAAGGCTGCGAGATCTCCACCGCAGAGAGAAGGTAAGACTTGGGGCTGGCTCTTGGGGAGTGTTTTTTGGGGGGAAAGCCACACCACCAGTGCCCCGATCCCTTTCCCTCGACAGCCACGGAAGCTGCGCTTAAGCCGACAGGGAGAAGCTAGGCACCAAACGCAGCGCGCTTCCTCGGGAGCAAGCGCGATGGAAATCCGTGAGCCTGACTTCGGAGGCGGATCGCCCTTGATTGGAGCTCGCGGTTATTCTCTCCCCCCCCCCCCCGCCGCTCCGGGAACAGGTGCGCAGGGGCCTCAGTCGGATCGGGACCTCGGCTCCAGTGAGGTGCCTATATTGCCGTCTTCGACAGAGTAACACCCTGATGGGTCCCTCCAGATGTCCATGGACTACAATTCCCATGAGCCCCTGCCAGCGAACGCTGGCAGGGGCTCATGGGAATTGTAGTCCATGGACACCTGGAGGGACGCAGTTTGACTACCCCTGAATAGGTGGCCAAACTGAGGCTCTCCTGATGTCCATGGAAGACATGGGCTGGCATGTCCATGGAAGACATGGGGCTTCTGGAGAGCCTCAGTTTGCCCACCATGAAAGGCTTAGAGACATCAGGGTGTAACGGCACACCTTCTGGCCCCGCTGATTTTGTTGAGGTGGCTTCTGCTTTTGGTAGGGCTGAACAGGAAAGGGATTTATTTGCTTAGTTCAGGGGTGGGCAAACTGTGGCCCTCCAGATGTCCGTGGACTACAATTCCCATGAGCCCCTGCCAGCATCCTCTGGCAGGGGCTCATGGGAATTGTAGTCCACGGACATCTGGAGGGCCTCAGTTTGCCCGCCCCTGAGTTGGTTTGCTTATACCAGGGGTGGCCAAACTGTGTCTCACCAGATATCCGTGGACTACGATTTCAGGGCTCATGGAAACTGTAGTCTGTGGATATTTGGAGAACCACAGTTTGGCCACCCCTGTTATAAGCAAACCAACTAAGCAAATAAATACCTACGAGCTCATGGACATTTTAGTCCAAGAGTAGCTGGGGTTCTCCAGATGTATATCGACTACAATTTCTACGAGCCCCTGACAATTGGCCATGCTGGCTCATGGGAATTGTAGTCCATTGATGTCTGGAGAGCCACAGGTTGGCTGCCCCCGGATACCATGTCTTTCTCCCCATTGGGGACGCAGAACGGCTTACACCATGCTCCTTGCCAGCATAACTGACTAGCGACCACCAAATATGCCCTCTCCATTTTACTCTCCTTGGCTGTACTTGCCTCTTATTGTTATGCCAATAAAGGTTGTTGTTGTTGTTGTTGTTATTATGCCATCTCCAAACAAATCCATCCCTGGAGATGGGAAGATACAAAAACGAATGATGTGTTAAATATTTAATGTTCTTGTGGATATAAAATTGTAGGATGTCCTCCCACATTCTAGTTAAGAAGACAGGCATGTGAAACGTACCCGCTTGGTAAGGGCTGCTGTTCCTCTTTTCTCCTGCCCGATGACAGATCATCCAGGCTGTGAGCTATGGCCTCCAAAATCCACATGCCGAATCCCGTGTGCCTTATCGAGAACAAGGACAGGAAGTTGGTTGTCCATCAAGAAGCCCTTCAGCTGCTCTCGGGAATCCATCAGCCGGTGGTGGTGGTGGCCATTGTGGGGCTGTACCGAACGGGCAAGTCCTACCTCATGAACAAGCTAGCTGGCAAGAAGTCAGGTGAGAGAGAAAGACACAGTCTATAATTCTGTTTGTGCTGTCTTTTACAACAAGAAACATCAGGAATTCAGCAGGACCTCTGGAGGGGTTCCATAGCCTTTCCCCTCCTGCCTTAATGGACTCAGCCACAATCTAGGGAACTGGCCACTTCTGTTGTTCTCTTGTGGGTTTTGTGCCTGGGAAGGGGGCAGAGCCTGTATCCTTACTCCTGGGTTAAACCAACTCTCATCTCTACCCCCTCAGTCGTCCTTGAGCCTGCCTGTTAACACAGATGGTGATGTCACTTCTGGGGGCGTGGCATGACAGCATGGCCTGCTGATGTCACTTCTGGGGTTCCTCGAAGCCTGAAGGATTATTGCAGGGGCTCCTCCATGATCAAAAGGTTGAAAAAGGGTGTTCTGCATTTTCTACATATTTAATGAAACAAGCTTTTTTTTTTTTAAGTGTCTCTGTGTCTTCTTCAACAGCCCAGGAAGTAGTTTCAGTACTTGGAAAACTGAACCCTTTGAATTTCTGCTTGTTGCAGACTCCTAAATGGTCTGCATTTGGGTTGAAAGGCAACATAGAAATATTTTAAACAAACGTGTAAGCTAAATAAACAGAGGAGCCCCTCTAAAAACCAAGGGAGGCTCTCTTGATTGCACCAGCACAGCCGGTTCCAATCTACACATTTCTGTCAGTTTCTTTGTTTCTAAAATGTGAAATCTGTACCTAGGTTTCCCTCTGGGCTCCACGGTGCAAGCCAACACCAAGGGAATCTGGATGTGGTGTGTTCCCTACCCTGGCAGACCGGACCAGACCCTGGTGCTTCTGGATACAGAGGGGCTTGGTGATGTGGAAAAGGTGATTTGGACATCTCTGGATGGGTGGGGGGATGTGTGTGTTGAATTTCTGGTGTTAGGTGCAGGAGCCCCATCAACAGGAGAATAATCAATTAGAAAAAAACTTCTATATAATTGTTTCATGACTGGCTGCTGTACCCGTGAAAAGCTGGTGCTTTTATAGCCACACCCACAGTTTCTTCATGAAGCTGTGAACTTTGCCCTTCAGAGAGATTTCTTGGACCTGGTTAGTCACTCTCCGACAAAAGGAACTCCTGGGCGTCTTAGAGGCCAAAAGATTTATTGCTGCATAAGCCTATGTGATAGTAGATCTGCAGTATCCATTAAATGAAACCTCAAGGCAACAGAAATATACACTCAGCCCTGAAATACACATACTTTTATCTTGCCCATTTTATAGCAACAGGGATAGTCTAATTCCCCCTGTCACATTATACTAAACACTCATCTTTATCTTTATCCTCATATAATAGCAACACAGTTAAATTTTAGTTAAGGCATAAAACTCCAACCACTTCTTTTATAATAGGGAAGTTTATTTATATTTCTACTAGAATAAGACTAGCAAGAGTGTGAAGGATAGCAAAGGTAAATATTACTTGGTTGTGATCATTGGAGTGAACAATCTGATCTTCTGTTTCTGCAGATAAAATTTTATTTTCACCTCCATATTGCACTCATATTTTTATGGTAAATAGTATTATTACTAACAGAAAAGGCTGTTGTAAAAGAAACCACACATACACATACATCTGGTCCGAAAAGGCCAGCTGAGGCCTGGAGTGGCTGCAGTGGGCCTTTTTGGGTCAGGGGAGAGTGCTGGTTGGGACTCCATCCTTCTCTCTGCCACACCCTGAAAAGGCCTGCTGCGGTCTCTCCAGGCCTTGGCTAGCCTGTCCAGATTGCCGGGGGGGGGGAACATGGCGGGGACTCACTCCTTCCTTCCCCGCTGCCCCAAAAATGCCTGCAGAGGCCTGGAATGGCCACGGTAGGCCTTTATTTTGGAGGGGGGGGGGTGCTGACAGGGACTCATTCCTTTCCTCCCCCCTGCAACCCAGGCAGGCTCGCAGAGGCAGAGGAAAGCCCGTTTGGTGTAGTGGTTAGGAGCGTGGACTTCTAATCTGGCGTGCCATGTTCGATACTGTGCTCCCCCACATGCAACCAGCTGGGTGACCTTGGGCTCCCCACAGCACTGATAAAACTGTTCTGACCAAGCAGTGATATCAGCGCTCTCTCAGCCTCACCCACCCCACAGGGTGTCTGTTGTGGGGAGAGGAAAGGGAAGGCGACTGTAAGCCACTTTGAGCCTCCTTTGGGTAGGGAAAAGCGGCATATAAGAACCAACTCTTCTTCTTCTTCAAAGCTGGTGGGGGTCACAGCCTTTCCCACACAACCATGTCCCAGTGAGGCTAGGGCTCACCCCCTTCCCTTCCAGGCTCTGGTTGCCGAGTGTGGTCCCTCCCTCCCAGCTCGTGCTCATTGGCTGCCTCTTGCAGTCAGTCAAGTAGAGTGGGCTGGGACTGGAGGGGGATGCGGCCATGTGTGAGACAGCGTACCCGATTGGCTGTTCGTTGGACAGATGGCCAATCAGATATGTGATGGTTACCAACTCCTCCCACCACCCCTGTCCCATTTTATTTGTTACAGATTTTTGATATTTGTTCTTAATATTCATGTATAACAATTCTGTACTAATTCATGATATTTTAATTTTACTAATTTTTACAGTTGGTTATACAGTTTTACAGCTCCTTACATAAGGATTATTTATAGGGATCAAATGACAATAAATTTTATTTCCTTCCTTCCACACAGTAGAAAGGTAAATGGTGTGAGGAGTTATTTTAAAAGGCTATGTAATATTCTAGCCAGGGGTGGCTCCCACCTGGTGGGGGCTCATGGGAATTGTAGTCCATAGACATCTGGAGAGCCGCTGTTTGGCCACCCCTGGGGCTGTCGTAGACAATGGGAACACATGGCTGAAACGAGGTTATGCGTCAGGGATAGAATTCAGGTTTGGGATTGTTGCACAATCTGTTTTCTAGCCTCAAATCTCTCCTAGGATATCCTTTGTGAGAGACAAGAAACATGGTTTAGGAGCCATCTGGTAGCAAAATGAAGGAATATTACTAGAGTTCTGGGTAGGATTGCCAACTCCAGGTTGAGAAATTCTTGGAGATTTGGATGTAAAGGTGGAAGGGGGTGGGTGGAATTTGCAGGGGGGAGGGAGTCTACCTTCCAACACAGAATCTACCCTCCAACGTGGCTGTTTTCTTCTGATCTCTGTCATCTGCTCTATTTCACTAATTAGTTGTAATTCCAGGAGATATCCAGGTCTTACCTGGAGGTTGACAACCTTAGCCCACAGAGAGGGAAGTTCTGTTCTCTAAGTTGGGCTGTGGCTTATTTATGATTTGGGACCTGTAGGTGACAGTAGTGGTCTGTCACTTCCTCTTTTGGACCCATCCTTCCATAATCCTGAATAAAAATTGTAAACTTAAATATTTTCCATTTGTTTGTTATTAGGGGGATGCCCAGAATGACTCCTGGATCTTTGCTCTGGCCGTCCTCCTCAGTAGCACCCTGGTTTACAATAGCATAGGCACCATTGACCAACACGCTATGGACCAGCTCCAGTATCCTTCTGAAGGCTGATATGTTGCTTCTTATGTTGCTTCCCAGGAGTCTCTTGTGTTCAAAGTCAGTCCAGACTATTTAGCTGTGTAGGATTACCATTTATAGACAGCAGCAGTAGACAGGCCATAAACCCGACTGCAATAACTGATAGAGTTTACTCTTGGGATTCCTTAATGCTTGTTGCTAGTTTGTTTTGTACCTGAGAACTACTGTTATGTGAGAAATCACTTACATTACTACCTAGCCCAGGGGTAGTCAAACTGCGGCCCTCCAGATGTCCATGGACTACAATTCCCAGGAGCCCCTGTCAGCGAACGCTGGCAGGGGCTCCTGGGAATTGTAGTCCATGGACATCTGGAGGGCCGCAGTTTGACTACCCCTGACCTAGCCAGTGTTCTGTGGTGGTTAAGAGTGGCAGCTTTTAATCTGGCGAGCAGGGCTTGATTCCCTGTTCCTCCACATGCAGCTGACTGGGTGACCTTGGGCTCATCACAGCCCTGATGGTGCTGTTCTGACTGAGCAGTCCTGTCAGAACTCTCTCAGCCCCATCTACCTTACAGGGTGGTGTCTGTTGTGGAGAGAGGAAGGGAAGGCAATTAGAAGCTGCTTTGAGACGCCTCCAGGCAGGGAAAAGCAGGGCATAAAAACCAACTATTCTTCCAGTTTTGAAAGATTTTCTTTTGAAAGGGAATGTCGAAAATTGATTTCAGTGTTCCGAAGATTATACTTTTAGGCAAGAAGTGCGCGCGAACATGAATGCTTATAACTTGAATTCAACTTTGTTGGTCTTAAAGATGCTGCTGGACTCAAAGTTCATTCTTCTGTACCTTACTATGCATCAGGAAAATATTTGGCAGGGGCTCAGTTTTGCCATCGCTGTTGCCTCAGGGCTCTTAAGGGGATGGGAACCCTGTTCAACTTGGGTCTCAGCTACTGTAGTGAAACATGAATTTCCATAAAGGTATTCCATTTAGGAAGACCCGAGGTCCATTGTAGAGATGGGAAGGAGACAAGCTGAAAGGAAACTTGCAGTAATTCTGTGAATCTTTTAAAGATGTTTGAAGGGGGAAAATATCCCGTCTTTTATACCAGTGATCCCGAACCTGTGGCCCGTGGGCCGGTGCCGGGCCGTGAAGGCCATGGCGCAGGGCCCCGGCTCCCTCTCCCCGCCCCCCCACAGTAAAAAACTTCCCAGGCCACAAGCTTGCGGCCCGGGAAGCTTCTTACTGCGGGAGGGCGGGGAGAGGGAATCAGGGCCGTGCTGCGCACTGCGCATGCGCGGGAGAAATCGTGCATGAGCTGCACTTTTGAGCATGCGCGCATGTGCGATTTTGGCTGCGCATGGCGCATGCGTGGGCACAGCCTGCGCATGCGCAATGTGCGGGCGGGGCAGTTGCCCCGCCGGTCCCCAGCCTCAGAAAGGTTGGGGACCACTGTTTTATACTGTCAGGAAGGGTCTTTGGGGCAATTCTTGTGGAGCCCAAGGTTGTATTCTCCCTGCCTCCTGACACACACAAACATGTTAATGAGTTAATGGAGAAAATATGTAGGCAAGCTGTGCTGGGTTCCAATTTCATATATTTATCTGGCAATAATGTGCAAATATTTATAGAAAAAAACAAAAGACAGCTGCTCTTGTTGAGATTTTCCTAAGCCAGACCAACAGTTACGTGACAGAACTGACTGAGCGCATCAAAGCCAAATCTTCGTCTGAGGAGGAGGCAGAGCTGGAAGATTCTGCTGAGTACGTCCGCTTCTTCCCAACGTTCATCTGGGCAGTGAGAGATTTCTCTCTGCAGCTGGAGCTGAATGGGCAGCCCTGCACTGAGGACCAATACCTCGAAAATGCCTTGAAGTTAAGGAAAGGTACTGACCACAAATGTGTGCTGGAGACTAGTATAGCATTCGCCAAATCTGGTCTTCTAGCTGCTTAACCCCAAGAAAAAGAGGGAGGGGAGGAGCAGCCGTAGTAGCAATAAGGTATTTCTTTGTGGATTTTAACACTTTGATACTGTTCTGTCTGGCAGCAGACGTTCGAAGGCAATGGACCGCAGCAATAGAAAATTGAAATCCAATAAATGTAAGAAAGTATGGTCACACTAAAAGAAGTAGAGTGCAAAATTAGGCAAATTTTGTGCAAAATTAGGTGTAATTAGGGTGCAAAATTAGGTATAAAATATTAGCAACAAATCTTTCTGACGGCATTCATCTCATTTGTGGGTGAATCACAGATCTTCAACTGATTCCCTTCCTCTTGCTGAGTTAAAAAGTCTTCATGCTAGTAGATGTGGTCCCAGACTCTCCACCTCCTGATCCCCCTCTTATTCCCTCTAGGCATTTCTCGTGAGGTTCAGCTCTTCAACCTGCCCCGCGAATGCATCCGGCTGTTCTTCCCCACCCGAAAATGTTTCATCTTTGACCGCCCCACCAATCGAAAGAACCTCCACCGGCTGGAGGAGATGGAGGAGAGTGAGCTGGAAGCCGAATTTGTGGAGCAAGCGATCCAGTTCTGCCGCCACGTCTATAAGACATCCAAGCCAAAGACCATCCCAGGAGGGCACGTTGTCAATGGGCGATGTAAGTCCTTTAGCTCAGTAGTTCAATAGAGAGCCGGCTTGGTGTGGGAGTTAAGAGCAGTGGCTTCCAGTCTGGCGAGCTGGGTTTGATTCCTCGCTTCTCCACAGGCAGCCAGCTGGGTGACCTTGGGCTCATTACAGCACTGATAGTGCTGTTCTGATGGAGCAGTCCCATCAGAGCACTCTCAGCCCTGCCTACCTCACAGGGTGAATGTTGTGGGGAGAGGAAGAGAAGGCAATTGTAAGCCACTTTGGGATTCCTTTGGATAGTGAAAAGCAGAGTATAAAACCCAACTCTTCTTCTTCCTCTTTCTCCTCTTCTCCCTGGGTTATTCATTCATTCATTCATTCATTCATTCATTCATTCATTCATTCATTCATTCATTCATTCATTCATTCATTCATTCATTCATTCATTCATTCATTCATTCATTCATTTATATACCGCCCTCCCTGGAGGCTCAGGGCGATTTACATAAGAACAAAGAACTATACATAAAACAGTCTATAAACATGTGAATAATCTTACAATAATAATAACTAATAGTTGTAACCATATAACAATATAACACTATAAACAATATAAACAATACAACAGTGCAACAATGCAAACAGGTCCAGAGCATATTGGTGGCATTCTGAGGGGGGGGGGCAGGGAGGGGAACAGGGGTGCTTCAGTCGCTGTTGATTGCGTCTGGTCTCAACCAAATGCCTGGCGGAAGAGCTCCTTTTTGCAGGCCCTGCGGAACTGTTTAAGCTCCGTCAGGGCCCTGATCTCCTCCGGGAGCTCGTTCCACCAGGTGGGGGCCAGAACAGAGAATGCTCTGGCCCTGGTTGAGACCAGGCGGACTTCTTTAGGGCCAGGGATCCTTAGCTGGTTGGTGGCGGTGGAGCGCAGAGCTCTTTTGGGGGCATAGGCGGGGATGCAATCTCTCAGGTACACTGGGCCCTGACCGTGTATGGCCTTGAAGGTAATTACCAGAACCTTTAGTCTGATCTGGAAGTCATCTGGTAGCCATTGCAATTGGTGGAGAATGGGCCGGATGTGGGACCTCCACGTTGTTGCAGTTAGGATCCTGGCTGCTGCATTTTGAACCAGCTGTAGTTTCCGGGTCAAGGCTAAGGGCAGGCCTGTGTAGAGCGAGTTACAAAAGTCCAGTCTAGAGGTGACCGTCGCATGGATCACTGTGGCTAGGTGTTCCGGGGCCAGGTAGGGCGCTAGTGGCTTGGCTTGGTGGAGATGGTAGAATGCCAGCCCCACTACCTTTGTGATCTGGGCTTCCATTGTGAGGGAAGTGTCCAGAATCACGCCTAGATTCCTGGCGGAGTGAGCCATAGAGAGCTGCACACCATCCAGGGCAGGCAAACACGCTTCCTCGCATGGGCCCTTCCTACCCAGCCACAGGACCTCCGTCTTTGAAGGACTGAGCTTCAGAAGACTCTGAGCCATCTTGTCACTGCTTCCAGGTAGCTGGCTAATGCTTCTCGGGGAGAGTCAGGGTGCCCATCCATCAGGAGGAAGAGCTGGGTGTCATCTGCATATTGATGGCAACTCAGCCCAAACTTCCATACCAGTTGTGTGAGAGGGCGCGTGAAGATGGTGAATAGGATAGGAGAGAGGACCACTACTTGTGGGACTCCACAAGTAAGTTGCCAGCGATCTGATGTTTTCTCTCCTATTGCAACCCTCTGTCCGCGATTCTGGAGGAAGGAGATCAGCCATTGAAGGGCTGTCCCTTGTATTCCGGCATCGATGAGGCGGTGAGCTAGAAGCTCATGATCGACTGTGTCCGAACGCTGTGAGCGGTCTAGTAATATCAGCAGTGCCGACCCGCCTCGGTCCAACTGGCAATGGAGGTTGTCCGTCAGGGCGACTAGCCCTGTCTCTACCCCATGGCCAGGCCAGAAACCTGACTGGGATGGGTCTAGGACCAAAGCTTCTTCCAGGTATTCCATCAGTTGGTTTGCAACTGCCCATGATAGCTCATGGATGTTCCTTAAAAAGCTTTCAGTCTTTCTGTTCATAAGTTCCGCCTTGAACCTCAACCTACAGCATGGGATCAAGTTTTATTATGTCCGGTATATCTCTCTCTAGGACTTCTTTTTCTGTCTCTTGCTCCCCACTCCAAATAAAGGCTATGAGCCTCCTTGAGTGTAGATCACAACTTGTCCCAGATCCTCCTCAGTGACCTGACCAGGCACAGTGGAGCAGAGATCCAGCACTTGTTCCCCAACTTCTCAAGGCCCACTCTGCTATATTTTCCTTGGGAATTCTTACACGGAATCACAGCATCATAGAATTGGAAAGGACCTCATGGGTCATCTAGTCCAGTGGTCCCCAACCTGCGGTCCGCAGCCCAAAAACCGACGGAAGACGGAATTTCTTTTGACTTAATTTCATCCCATTGGTTCTGGTCCGTCCCTCTGGGGCAAGAGAGAACAACTCTGCTCCATCCTCTCTACATGGCACCCTTTTAAATAATTGAAGATAGTTATCAGATCCCCTCTCAGTCGTCTCCTCTCCAGGCTAAACAGACCAAGCTCCCCCAACCTTTTTTCATACGTCTTGGCCTCCAAACCCCTCACCATCTTTGTTGCCCTCCTCTGGACACGCTCCAGTGAAAGTACAACCTCCTGTGGGCCACCATGAGCCAAAGCAGCTAAATATACTCCTATATGGCTGACGCCACAACCATCTTTATTTTCTTGGCAGTACTAGCAAACTTGGTGGAGACCTATGTGGACACGATCCGCAGTGGGGGCGTGCCCTGCATGGAGAACGTAGTGCTGGCTCTGGCTCAGATTGAAAATTCGGCCGCCGTGCTCGAAGCCACCAGCCGCTACGTGGAGCTGATGGACCAGAAGCTGCAGCTGCCCACGGAGACTCTGCAGGAGCTCTTGGGGATCCATGCAAAATGTGAAGATGAGGCCCTACAGGTCTTCATGGCCCGTGCCTTCAAGGATGACCAGCAGCAGTTCCAAGTTGAGCTGATGGTAGGATGTCTATGGAATTTCCACCACTACGTGTATTCTTGCCTCTGTTCATTTTCCTAACATACACCTTCAAGTCCCAGCTGTAACATTTCCTCATGGGGATGTGAACAAGGGTGCTAGGAGCTCCCTTGGCACTTGACTGCATCCTGCATCCTGGTAATCTGTGACTTCTGGGAGAAGGTAGACCATCCACCCTCAATGTATATCTTCTGAATACCACAAAGTCCACCAGATGATGGCTGGGTGAATGGCAAAAGAACCAGCATGGTGTAGTGGTTAAGAGCAGCAGCTTCTAATTTGGCGTGCTGTGTTGATTCCCTGCTCTTCCTCATGCAGCCACCTGGCTGACCTTGGGCCAGTCACAGCCCTGATAGTGCTACTCTTACAGAGAAGTGACACCAGGACTCTCTCAGTCGCACCTACCTCACATGGGGCCTGTTGTAGGGAGAGGAAGGGGAGGAGATTGTAAGTCACTTTGAGACTCCAGGCAGTGAAAAGCGGGGTATGAAAACCAACTCTTCTTTTAAAGCAGAGGTGGTCAAACTCTTCAGATGTCCATGGGCTACAATTACTGTGAGCCACACCCACACCCAAAGTTCTTTCTCCTGACCTAAAAACACACTTATTTGTAAATGTTTTTTTTGCAATACTTGTTAGCAAAGTCTGGGTCAAAAGAAGGAGGCGTACTGCCATAAGAACGAAGTGGAATCCTCCAAACGCTGCAAGGCTCTATTGACGCAGCTCTCTGAGGAACTGGAGGACAGGATCAACAAGGCCTTCTACTCCCGCCCTGGTGGCTATCCGGATTATTTCAACGACCTGAAGGCTGTAGGAATGAAATACCACCAGGAACCTGGGAAAGGAGTCATGGTGAGGAAAGACGGGGGCTGTAAATCAAAATGATCAAACTGAAAGGCATCTGCCAAACCAAATCAGTGAAATGCCAAAGAGCTAAAGGTTACCAAAAAAAACAGAACAGGGATGCCAGGAAGGGAACCCTCTCCTGAATCACACGTTTTAGCTACTCTATATCTAACCACTAAGATTTACAATTATTGTACAAATTTGTAATGGATGGATAAATAATGTTACCTATCTTTTTAGGTAACCCTTTTTACATAAGTAAGGCTCAATTAGAAAGGAACTCCAAATAACATTACAACACTAAAGAAAAATACAGAGTTGTGTAATGTCCAGATATATATTATTCCAAAATACTACAACTATTTGCTTTAATACATTTTTACTGTGTGAAGTAATGCCGCTTCTGCACTGTGTTAATCTGAACACGTATACAGTTTCTTAATTTTAAGAAGAACCTATAATTTAGTGCAGCCTTTCTCAATTTTTAGAGAAAGGAGAGAAACCCATGAAACATCCTAAAAGCTTTGAGAAACCCCAGAAGTGGTGTGATTGTGCAGAATATGGTTGAGAAGCATTGCTGTGTAATGCCCATTTGGGGGCCCTCCCCTCCCCATCCCCTCCAGGCCTATCATTGGCCATTTGGGGAGGGGGGTAGTTTGATATGACCATACATGTTCATATCACCTGATAAATGTTTAACAAATTAAATATCTATATTAAAATTAATTAACTCCCACTCATTTGGCAAACCCTTCTAGGGCCATCAGGAAACCTCATGGTTTCATTAAACCCTGGTTGAGAAGGGCTGACAGTGGAACAAAGTTTGAGTCCAGTGGTACCTTTAAGAATAACAAAGTTTAACCACATATTAAAACTTAGTTCTGTAGCTTCAGACCACCATGGGTAACCACCTGAATCCATAGAGTAGTAGACTGCATGGATTTACTCCCCCTCCCATTAAAAACTATATATATCAGATCCATACTCATAATGATGAAAAAAGGGGCTGGGCCCATCAATCAGACATCAAGCCCCTCCAATCAGCACTTGGGGTTGGTGTGAAATCTATCCAACTTTCAAATGTAAATTCCTTGTGTGAAAAAGGAAGGCGTTGAGGTAAAAAGGTATGAAACCTCTCATAAATCTTCCAGAGGTGAATTCTCTATACAATTGACTAGTTAGCAGGTCTGAAGAATCCTGAATCCTGTTCTAAAAAAATCCCTGCAAGAGGTGTGTGTGTGTGTGTGTGTGTGTGTGTGTGTGTGTGTGTGTGTGTGTGTAAAATCATGTTAAGTAAAACAGAGAAAATAAATAATCATGGCTGATCACCCATGTACAAAAAGGAGAAAATATCCTGACCCAAACCTTTGTTCAACATCAAGGAAAATGAACCTAAGCCTATACAGGGTAGAACACAATTATAAAAAAATAATACCACTATTTTTATCAAGTTGAAATCTCAAGGCTTTTAGCATAATTTAGATAATTTCAACACATACGGACAAACTAATGCCTCTACTGACCAGATAAATTTCAGCATCACCATTATCAATGGTCAGCCATCAAATAAAACCAGCATATATAAAATATACAAAGATTACAATAATTGTTATAGCTAGTTGGCTCCTTTACAAAAAAGATCAGGACAGTAGGGATCTGTAGTCAGTTCTGTGGACCAGAAGGCCAGATAAATCTACTTGAGGCCTCTAATATTTCCAGAAGAGGCTCTGGTTAAGGTGAGCCCTTTCACGGTCCAGGAAGAGTCAGAGTCAGGAGCCAACCTTCATCCAGAGGGTACTACAGGTGAGGCTATAAAAGCCTTAGGTTTTAAATTTGATAAATACTACTATTTTTATAATTATGTTCCACCCTGTATAGGCTTAAGTTAATTTTCCTTGGTGGTCACCCATGTACTCATTTGTCTCCCCCCCAATAAAAAAATGTTAGACTACGGGCCTGGAGGCCTATAATTGTGCTTTATGACCTGCATCCGTGAATAGACCATGTTGATTGTTGCTTCTCCTTCACCCAGGCAGATGTTGTCCTGCAGCAGTTCTTCAAGGACAAGGAGGATGTGGGTAGAGCCATCCTTCAAAGTGACGAAGCCCTCACGGAGAAAGAGAAGGAAGCAGAAGGTAAGGTTGTATGCAGAAAGGCTGGATTTAGCGGAAGCTGCATTGGAGATGGTTGCATTCAGGGCAGGAATGCCCCAAGGCCCTCTCCCTCATTCAGGAGGAATTCACCATTCAAGTCCCATTGGCAGCACCCGAAGCAGCTATCAGATCGACATTCCCCAACTGAGAAATTCTCTTGCTAGGTCAAAACATCAGTGCGAGAAAGCCTCAGACTGTATTCATAGCCAGAGTGGGTCAAAGCCAACCTCTGGTAATCGCCATTTGGAATCTGACTCTGTGTGACTCCTGTTAAAGGTTTGTTCTTCTGCCTGGTCCAGATGCCAGGGCGAGGGCAGAGGCGGCAGAGCGAGAGTCTGAGATCCAGAGGCAGCAGCAGGCTGAGCTGGAGCAGAAAATGGAGGATCAGAGGCGGAGTCACGAGGCAAATATTCAATACCTGAAGGAGAAGATGGAGAGCGACAGGGAGAAGCTGCTGGAAGAGCAGAACAAGATGATGGAGAGTAAACTCCGGGTAAGCATCATGGATGGTTGTGTTTCTGTCGGCCAAAAATTCTGTAGGTGGCTCACCTCTGGTGTCTCCTAATTTGCATGGGTCGTACTCCAGGGAGCTGGTAGGGGTAGCACCTCCTCCTGGTTTCAAGCCCAGATCCCGTATTTGTTTGGTTACTCCTGACCACGGGGAGCGTGTGAGAGTATAGCTCTGTGTCTTTCTGCGAACCCTTTGGCTTGGAAACCTCGGCGAGTAGTTACCATGCTGTGAATACGTTACTTGAGCAGAAAATAATATTCATTTCCCAGTCTTCTTCTACCAGACCACTAGGCAATGACAGTCACTGAGGACAAAACAACAGACAACAGGCTGGCCCTGCTGCCCTGTTGAAATTATTGTGGGGAGGCCTAGCTGGCCTCTCACCAGCATTTCCAAGTTGTTAGTACACTACAGGCTTTCTCATCCTGGGTTTCTTGATGGCCTTGGAATGGGTGGGAGTTAATTAATTTTAATACATTTTTAAAATCTGCTAAGCATTTATCAGGTGATATGACCATATATGTGTCAGGAATCAGGCTGAGCCTAGCCTGCAGAGTCCGTGATAAAGGCACATCCGAGATCTAACAGCCAGTTGTAAATCCAAAGAGAGCTTTATTAAACATCCACAGAACGCTAAGGCAAACCAAGATCTTCTTGATAATAACAAAGTACAATAGGAAACCCAGGGCAGATATAGGGTCCATCACATAAGGGAGGGGCACATAGGCATTTTGGCGGGAGTGCGAGAGGGCAGCAAAGGTGGGTTGATTCCCAGGTGACCAGATGGCCTGGAATCTTATCTAAGCAGTTGGCACATTGTTGAGACTTGAGTTGTCTCCGCAAAGACACTTATAGTAAAATTGATACATCAGCAACGGAACCACTCCCACTGGGAAATGGAAGGGAGGCTAGAAGCTAGCAGACAGATTTATTGTTTTACGGCCTTGGATTGGGTCGGCTGGTGAGAGACCAAAAGGTTTGCAAGAAAGCGAAACTTAGCTGGCATGAATCGAGGTTCATGACAAATATGACCATGTCCCCCTCCCCCAAAGTGGCCAATGATGGGCCTGGAAGGGGTGGGAAGGGGAGGAGTTCCAGGTGGACATGTACACACCTATGGTTCCCAACCGTATTCTGCATAATTGTGCCACTACTGGGGTTTCTCAGGGCTTGAAGAAAGTTTCAGAGGTTTCTCGATGGTAAAAAGTTGAGAAAATCTGGTACAACAGGAATGTTACTCACTTCGTATCTTCAGTGGGGTTGGTGATTCAGTCCACAGGTCCTCTTTGTAATGCAGTCCCCTTGGTAAGCTTATTTATGGAGATGAAGAGGCTGTGGTATTCCTTCAGTGAGGGAGGGCCCCTCCGGAGGTTAGGCCCACACACTCACTCACTCAAGGTAGTGAGAAGGCCTATGATCAGAAAGTTAGCTTTGTGGCACGGCTTTCCCCTCTTGGGGAGAATCCCTTCCTGCTACCTCTCCGGGACTTCACTGGGGTAGCTCTTGAGCACAGCCCCATTCAAACTTCACTCTTTTTGCTTGAGATCTAGTACCTCCAATGCTCTCTCTGTCTCCCGCTTAGGAGCAACAGATGTTGCTGGAGGCGGGATTCCAGAAACACGCCAATGAGCTAAATGAACAGATCAACCATCTGAGAGACCAATGTGAAAAGATGAAGAAGCGGCCTTGGTATGCTGGAATATTGGATTTTGCTTCACTTCTACTTCCGGGCATTTTTAGTAGAGCGCTAAAACGCTAATCCAGTGGAAAGAGACACTGGTCTTCGGTCCTTGACGCTTTGCTATCCTGCTCATCGCTGCCACACCCGCCATTTTGTTTAGAATGTTGTGTTCATGTTGAGGAATGACTGGAGGCAAGAAATCGAACTAATCAGTAGACCTTTGGGAGGGGTGGATTCAACCACAGGCCTTTGAGCCTTGAAATGTAATATAACATCTGTGCCTTTTTAAAGTGTGCCGTTGTGGCAAAATTCCTCTGGAAGTAACTGTAAGGTGCAATCTAGGGAGTGGCCGCTACTGCGGAAACTAGGACCACCTCCCCATTTAAGGAAATTATAACCTGGGGTTGTGATTGAGTGCTGCTGTAGTAGGCCGAAGCCGGTGCTTGACTGATGGGGTTAAAGGTGAACCAGCTTGAAATGAAATTCTGATAAGACAGAGGTGACGCTTCTTGGGAAGACTAAAGTCTTGAAAGGTGCTCTGCTCCCCCCATTTGATGGGGGATCTACTGGTACTTCCTGACGCACTCAGAAAACCAGGGCACACCACTACTGCTGAGAAACAAGTTAGATCATTGGCAAAATTTGCTTTCTGCTGTCTTCATATAGCTCAAAAGATGACTCCCTTTCTTGGCCAGGCTGATCTATGGAGCCATGCCACAGTAACCAAGGCTAGACTACTATCACTCACTGTATGTGGTTCGGTCCTCAAAGACAACCCAGAGGAAGCTACACTCACGCACGTAGACACAAAATCTACTCAAGATCCCTGGCCCCAGAGAAGCTAAACTGACCTCAACTAGAGCCAGAGCTTTCTCTACCCTGGCACCAGCTTGGTTACTTTCCCGAGTGAGATCAGGGCCCTGTGGAACTTAAAACAATTCCACAGACCCTGTAAGACTCAGGCCTATGGTTCAGGCCCTAAGAACATCAACAACTGGCTTCCCTGCACAGACAGCATCTGTGTGCCACACAAGAAACATCATAATACTTCATTCTCCCTCTCTCCAAATGGAGAGAAGGCAGGGAGCTCCTGGGTTTTTAATATAATTTGTTTTCAATAATTTTAATGTTTTTTAATTGTCGTCTGCCATCGTGAGCCCTTGCGGAGTGTAGCATAAAAATGTTTAAACAAACAACCCTGGAAACTCCAACTGGTACAGAATGCTGCAGCTCAGTTATTATCAAAAAGAAGAAAAGGTACATGTATCACACCTGTTCTGCAGTCACTCCATTGCTTACTGTTCCTGGGTGCAAGTTCCAGAAATGATCACCTAGGACATTCTTCCTGGCTTAGAACCTTTGTATTTAAAGGGCTGCTGGCCCCAGTATGCACCACGCTGTGCCACCCATTTCCAGAATTTCTCTGCCGAAGGTCCCGCTCAGCCAATGGGTTAGATCAGCGTTCTGTGTTGTGACTCCTACTTAGTGGAATGGCTTGCCTGGGGAGGTTAGGAAGCCTACCACACTACTGTAAATGACAGAATGTGTAAAATGGGATTGTCTGGGAGAATGCTTTAATGTGGGAATAAAGGCTGTTGTTTACTGCACTGTTTGTTGTATGCCTTTTTTTGGTAAACTTTCCTGACTGTCACCCAGTGTCATTACAATGGAGGCGGGGAATCCAGCTCGCCAGAGTAGAAGCTACCACTCTTAACCACTGCACTATGCTGATGAAACATAACACTGAGTGATAGCCCAGGCAGAACATACAGTTAGCCTGGCTTCCCTTCTGCCTATAGCTTAATTCAAGGTTTGACCATCAGGCACCAGGTGGTCTCCCAGACCCAATCAGGGAGCTTGCTTGATGGAGCCTTCCAGAAGACAATGATTTCCACCAAATCTGGTTATCAAACTGAACACAGGTTCTCAACTTTAGCTGTTTACCACATTCTTAAAAGAGAGAGGACTGTAAAGTCAGGTTGGTTTCATCTGAACACGGGAATATATAAATATTAATTATGATTAAGCCTAAATTTGATAATTGAAGATGAAGAGCAATTGGATGATAGGCAGGCAAAATGGTAAGTGCCCCCTTTAGCTGTGTGGACAGGAGAAAAGTTAGACCTGAGTGATGACTTGGATTAATAAAATTTATAGCCATTTAAGGATGCCTCTTTCTTTTCTTGAAGTGGGGGGGAGAGGATTGGTGACAGCAGAGAAGGGAGAAAAAAACCTAGAGGCAAATCTCTAATGAGAAGTTAAGGCTTCTGGGAGCTTCTGCTGAGGAAAATTAGAGCTTCCCCTTTAAGACAAGCTTACAGCCTGGGCAGCCTTGGCCAATCAGGGCTTCTCTACCATGGAGGTCAGCAGCAGCAAATTCGGAACAGGCAGAGCTCCTCATGCTTTCTCATTCCGATTTTTCAAATATTGAGGGTTATATCCACTCTAGGATATTGCAGGATAAAGGTAGGGTCACTCCAGATCAATCATGCTTGTTGCAGAGGGAAAATTTAAATCACACAAAATCAAAATGGAAATCACATTCAATGGAGATGGCAGGGACTGAATCAACCTGGGATTGGAATAAAAGATCCATGCAGATTCAGCCTAGATGTATTTCCCCTGGATAGTATGTTTCCTGTAATAGGAAAATTTAAAATCCTTTTATAAACTGTAAAAAATCTGAATTATAAGGTTCATTTTTCAAACCAGCAATGTTCCAGGTCAAGAACTTGACCACTGAGGGGGGATTTTCAATGACAGTTGATTTCAATCAATCGTTTAAGAGCCTTAGATTCAAGTGGGTAGCAGTGTTGGTCTGAAATTGCACAACAAAAATAGAGTCCGGTAGCACCTTTAAGACCAACAAAGATTTATTAAAGGTGTGAGCTTTCGAGTGCATGTACTCTTCCTCAGACTAGATGAACAACCATAATCTGCTTTTGCCTTATATCTCCGCAGTTATGATGGTTGTTTATTTAGTCTGAGGAAGAGTGCTTGCACTTGAAAGCTCATGCCTTGAATAAATCTTTGTTGGTCTTAAAGGTGCTACTGGACTGTATTTTTGTTGTACAAGAGCCTTGTTAGAGTCCAAAAAGAGACTTCCATATGGCAGTCATCAGTTGCAGAGACCGGGTTATTCACCCCTAATGCTGGCATGTTAATGGAAGTCTGCTGTATAACTGTTCTGTTGGAAGACCAGTTGGTGGTTCTGATGCTTGTAATGCATAAACAGCCACAGATTACTTGGGATTTAGCATCTGAAAACTAGATGCATCCATAGAGATATGCAGGGACGTAATTAAAGAATATGCGTCACTTCTTTCTTGTGTGGAAGGACCACCATCTATAAGAGCTCTTACGCATGGTTTAGATTTGCTAGAGAAAGGAATAGGATTTCCCAACTCAGCAGCCAACGTTCACGTCCTTGAAGAACGAGGCGTTACTTTTGCATTTACGAAAGAACACTGAAGCAAAAAGGATTTACAATCAATTGAATGTCATCCATAACCAACAGGCACAGAGATGGACCAGGTACAACTTTGGTGGAATTAGATTTTCCCAACAAGGAGGCCTTCTAGGGGAGATTATTTTTTAAACAATTTGCTGCAATTAAGGGACACGGTGGTTCATCACTGAGTTATGCCCATGGTTGTTGAAAAAGGGTGCCTCCTCTGTAGCATTGTAGAGTCAGTAAAAGTTACCAAAATTCTAGAACCAAAGCGAGAGCTTGGGAGGGATTCAACACTCTGAGGTTGATGAAAGGAGGTTCCATCCTCAGCCACTGGCTCAGCGAATGGTCACTTTGAGATCTGTTTGACCAACGTTCTCAATTCCAATGTCTGCTAGCTACACACATAGCCCGCAATTCCCTTATTTGAAAGGCAGCCTTGTATCTTTTGGATCTTCTAAGGTTGACTTTTTGGGCTTACAAAGGGCAGTCTTTTCCTGATTCAGAAGCCTGAGGAGAAATGGCAGCATCAGGTGAGAGTTAAAATTAGAGATGAAAGTATCTAATTTGGACAAGAGACAATACAATGGATGAAAGAGACACTATAGTCTCTCCCACAAGTATGCAATGGTCCCCAAGTAATTCCAAATCAAAGTCCATTTGCTACTTAGGGGATTCCCGTTCATAACATCCTCTGCGTGGGTAGATGAAGCTGATATCAGCTTGCTGTGCTATTAAAGGGCACATGTCATTTGAAGGCACTTCAGGCATTTTGTCTAGCTCACAAACTTCTTCAGCTGTCGTTTGCTAGGCTGGTCCCAATGGAAAGTGTAAGGACTGCTATTGAAGGAGAAGGTTATGATATATCTTTCCAAAGTAAAAGATCTTCGATGCGAGGCTGTTTAGCTAAGCTGGCTGTGGGAAATATCCTTTGCACACTTCTTCTTTTCCGACATTATAAACAGGAGGAGGGACCCAGACCAATCAGTCAATCATAGAACCATAGAATTAGAAGGAACCACCAGGAACATCTGGTCCAATACAGGAAGTTCACAACTATCTGGCTACCAACAGATTCAAACGGGTAGCCGTGTTGGTGTCAAGTAGCACAACAGAATCAGAGTCCAGTGGAAACTTTAAGACCAACAAAGATATAATCAAGGCTTTCCAGTGCAAGCAAGTCTGAGGAAGAGTGCTTGCACTCGAAAGCTCACGCCTTGAATAAATCTTTGTTGGTCTTAAAGGTGTTACTCGACTCTGATTTTATTGGCTACCCCAGTTCATGCCCAGATGATTCTCCCCCCCCAAAAAAAAAACCCACCCAGAACCCCTAGCCAGTCTGGCCTGAAAGAAACTTGCCTCCTGACCCCAAAGTGGCCATTGGCATTTCCCTGGGCATGCAAGAAAAGGCCACAAGAGCCAAGCACTGACACAATCCCTTCTGCCCACCCACTGCAATCTGCCTAAATTCCCAGAATCAGGATTTCTGTCTGACGCTTTCCAGCCTCTGCTTTAAAACTTCCAAAGGAGGAGAACCCACCGCCTCAGAAGACGCCCTTTCACAAAAAAAAACTTTTCAAGAGTTACCGAGTGTGAATACGCGCAACGGGCTAATCCTGCGGGCGAGCCCGTTTTAACCTCTTTGCTGCGGAGGGGCCGGTGCTTGTGTTGTGCCAACGCCGCGGCTCAGGCCTTAGAAGGGCGCGGCTGCTCGATTGCCGCTTGCTTCAGCACTGCCGTCCGGAGGGGCTGACATTCCTCCTTCGGGAGAGCGGAGACGAGGCCAGGAAATCCCCAGGCCCCCGCCGTGACTCTCCCGCTCTCCCTTCGCCTTCTACGGGGAGCCTTCGCCTTGCAGCCCGCTCGCCGGCCCCCGCCCCCGTCCTCGCCCCCGTCCTTTGGCTCGGCCAAGGTCACCTCCGGCCTTTCCAAGAAACCCCTCCTCGTGGGGGAACTCCTTGCCGGGGAGCGGCCGCGACTAACGCCGAGGGATGGAGCAGAGATTTTGGAGCGGTCGCTTTCGCTTTCGCTTTCGCGCCCGCTATAAGCAGGCCGAGGGAGAGCGAGCGGGAGAGAGGCGGCCAGGCAGGCGGCGGAGACCGAGGCGCCCGACAGACGCTGCCGCTCCCGTTTCCCCCGCAGGGAGAAGGTAAGACCTCCACGCGTGGCTCCTCGTGCAGCTGCAGAGAAAGGGACCCGATCCCTTTTCCGGAAGAGAGACGCTTTAAGGCGCCGGGAAACGAAGCCCGCTTCAAATGAGTGTTAAAATGCATTTAGTATTAGTGCATTCTCCA
The DNA here is from genome assembly GCF_049243985.1 of Paroedura picta. Taxonomy (NCBI): domain Eukaryota; kingdom Metazoa; phylum Chordata; class Lepidosauria; order Squamata; family Gekkonidae; genus Paroedura; species Paroedura picta. The sequence continues at coordinate 18,100,043 of NC_135373.1, forward strand.
ATTCCTGCGTCTCGTCGAGGGGGTTCCCTTCCCACCGTTTGAACCTTCACAATAGCCCTGTGAGGTAGGTTATGCCAGAAGGGAATGGACTAAATCCCGGGCAACGGTGCAATATCATAAGCTCTTCTGCAGTTCCTGGAAAGTGCTGTGGAGAAAAATTAATTACAAGAAGAGGCTGCCAGGTTTGGGCTCCCCCTGATGCTTTGGGTTGAGATGATGCTCGTCTGGGCTCCCGTTTCAAAATTAGTATGCAGGGATTTGAACCTACAGCCCATGGTACCAGTCCTATCTAGTGACATGAAGAGAAGGCTTTTAACTTATTAAAACCTAAATTAGATGAATTAACTGTTGCTTTATAGTTGTGATCTATTATATTGAATAGTTTAATCTGACTTTCTCCCACCCTGAACCTACTAGGGAACGGAATGTTGTTGTTGTTGTTATTATTATTATTATTAATACTGAACATGTTTCCAGCCTGCCTGCCTCCTTCTGACAGTCTTCAGAAGCAAGTCCCCAAGGAAGGCTGTGCTGGGAGTATTGGTATAAAATGTAATTAATACATAAAAAATTATAAATAAAATATAGCAGTAATAATGAAAAGGAAAGCCGTTCCCAGTGGTTTTTCAGTTTATCTGGTTAATATAAATGTAAGCAAGCTGTGATTTCAGTCAATGCACTTTTCTGACTGGGAGATGTGCTCAAATTCCTCTTTTACAACATCTCTGTATCTGTGTAGTAGTTGAAGATCTCCCACACTATCTAATGCAGAGGTAGTCAAACTGCGGCCCTCCAGATGTCCATGGACTACAATTCCCAGGAGCCCCCTGCCAGCGAATTGTAGTTCATGGACATCTGGAGGGCTGCAGATTGACTACTCCTGATCTAATAGAATGTCCACTTTACACAGATCCAAGGAGGAAATTTCTAAATAAAATTATTCTAGGGGCATTTTCTTCTGATCATGATAAATTAAGGTATTTTCTTTCTGTTACGGATCCATTTGTGACATAAAGGGTTGCCACCTTTGCTTTGGCTGCAACAAAGATTCGAGCTGGCCTTGTAGCAAATACCATGGGATTTCTAAATAGCTAATGAGCAGACTGTATGGGTTAAGTGTAATTTTTTATTCTGGTTAGGTGATAACTGTGTCAGATCTAAGTTGGTAGCCGTGTTGGTCTGAAGTTGCACAACAAAAACAAAGTCCAGTGGCACCTTTAAGACCAACAAAGATTTATTCAAGGCGTGAGCTTTCCAGTGCAAGCGCTCTTCCTCAGAAAGCTGTTCATCTCCTATGGTTTTGTGAACTACACCTGAATTCGAGGGGGACTGATTGGATGGATGGACGGACGGACGGACCAATGGACCGATGGATGGGTTGATGGATGGGTGGGTAGGTGGGTGGATGGATGGACCGATGGATGGATGGGAGTTCTGTGGCATACTATTTATTTAAGAAAAACAGCTTTCGGGCTAACACATGTGGGCACCCCAAGAAGAAGAGGAAGAGGAGTAGTTGGTTCTTATATGCCGCTTTTCTCTACCCGAAGGGGTCTCAAAATTGCTTCCCCTTCCTCTCCCAACAGCAGACACCCTTTGAGGGAGGTGAGGCTGAGGGAGACCTGATCTTATTGCTCAGTCAGAACAGCTTTATCAGTGCTCTGGCAAGCCCAGGGTTACCCAGCTGGATGCATGTGGAGAAGGAGCGTGGAATCAAACCCAGCTCGCCAGATTAGAAGTCTGCACTCCTAACCACTACAACAAGTTGACCCTCAAGGAGGCCTTACATAGCTATATGCAGAGAGGAAAGCAAAAAGTTACTCAGCTGCTGTTGCCTAGCAGGATCTCCCAATAATCAGTGTGCAAAGAGTGTCCCGTGAAGGCTGAAACTCCTTAAATGCATAAATACATAAAACATTCCACTTGGTATTTAATTTCCTGGATTCCTAAAGGTGCTTGCTGATTCCTGGTTCCTGACCCTTGTGGCTGGTAGCTACTTGCTCTCCTATTCTTTAATCATTGATGTTTTCTTCAGAAGACTGTGATAAGCTAATAGTAAAACTGTTCTGCAGTTGCAAAACCGGAGCATCTCCAGGGTTCTACTTCAGAAGACAGGCATGTGAAACGTACCCGCTTGGTAAGGGCTGCTGTTCCTCTTTTCTCCTGCCCTGATGACAGGTCATCCAGCTATGGCCTCCAAAATCCACATGCCGAATCCTGTGTGCCTTATCGAGAACAGGGACAAGAAGTTTTTTGTCCATCCGGAAGCCCTTCAGCTGCTCTCGGGAATCCACCAGCCGGTGGTGGTGGTGGCCATTGTGGGGCTGTACCGAACGGGCAAGTCCTACCTCATGAACAAGCTAGCTGGCAAGAAGTCAGGTGAGAGAAAGAGGGACGTCTGTTCATTCAACTCAGGGCTGCATCGGGGGAGGATGGGAGAAAATTCAATATTTATTGGGACTTTCCCAAAATGGCCAATGCCAAGCCTGGAGGGGGTGGGAAGGGGACCGGTCTTGGGTCCACAGCTGTGCTTCCTGACCATATTCTGCATGAAAGGGCCAGTTCTGGGGTTTCTTGAAGTCTGAAGAATGTTTCAGGGCTTTCTCAATGGTACGAAAGTTGAGAAAGGCTGCACTAAATATCACTTGGGGTACTGGCTCTAATCAGTATGTAATTTGGTCCTTCTGTATCTTAAAAGCCCACAAAATATAAAACAATCTTTTTTGTGCCTTAAGCAGATCCATAGCAAATATATAACTACATCCCCTTCCAAGAGGAAGAAACACCTTTGGAATTTCACTTTCTGGCCTGCTGAAGGAGAGGCTACCTTGGCCCAATCATTTGCACCTGTTTCTTTGCCCATAAAGTGTCAATATTTTCATGCACAGGTTTCCCTCTGGGCTCCACGGTGCAAGCCAACACCAAGGGAATCTGGATGTGGTGTGTTCCCCACCCTGGCAGACCGGACCAGACCCTGGTGCTTCTGGATACAGAGGGACTTGGTGATGTGGAAAAGGTGATTTGGACATCTCTGGATGGGCAGGATGCTGCACCTGTTGAACTTTTGTTATTGAAAGCACAACATTCCCAAAGAAGCTGGTGCTCCTAAGTTTCCAGCTGACTGCCATGAATCCCAGATGTGTTTCTCTATGGAACAGGCTTGGCAGCCTATGACCCCTACCTGTAAGAGGCCATAATAGGAGGCCAGTGGGCACCTTAAAGGACACAAAAGAACGCATACACTTTTATGATTCAGAACTTAGTTTGAAGCAGAGAAGGGACTGCAGAGAACTGAGTTGGGGTGATGTGTAAGAACCACCACAGCCAGGCACATTCTCAAACACTGCTTCAAAATGCAAGTAACGTGACAAAAACTCCACATAGCTACAAGGTAAAACAGAGGCTGTGCAAGGAACCAGAAGGCATTAAACACTGACATAACTGTGGCTGTTGCATAACCTTCTTGCATAACCTGCAAGGGTAGTTCTGTTCCGTCAAATCAAGGTGAGCTTTGGGAGGCTTTAGAAGAAGAAGAGTTGGTTTTTTCACCCCACTTGGCACTGCCTGAAGGAGTCTCAAAGTGGCTTACAGTTGCTTTCCCTTCCTGTCCCCACAGCAGGCACCCTGTGAGGGAGGTGGGGCTGAGAGAGCTCTGTCAGGACTGCTGTGTGAGAACAGCTCTATAGGGACTGTGAATGGCCCAAGGTCACCCAGCTGGTTGCATGTGGAGGAGCAGGGAATCAAACCTGGATCGACAGGTTAGAAGCTGCCACTCTTAGCCACTACACTACGCTGTCTCCCTTTAAAAATAGAATTCATAGTCACAGGCTGTTTACGGCTGCATAACCAGCGGTGGTCTTCCAGCTTTCCTGCCGATCAGTGGCACAGGGATCTTCCACATGGATTTATCCAGTTGCAGTGCTTTGGGGAAGGAGTTCTTCCTCCTGTAGGATGAAACACAAAAGTCAAATTCAATTAGGAAAGAGCAGAGGCTGCCTAAAGGTTGGCTAAATTGGACATCTGAACCCACGCTTTACAAAGGTCTGGTACATTGGGAGGTAGAAACTGAGTCTGAACTCCGCCGTTCTCTGCTCTTCTGTTCGCAGCGTGATCCGCAGAATGACTCCTGGATCTTTGTTCTGGCCGTCCTCCTCAGCAGTACTCTGGTCTACAACAGCATCGGCACCATCGACCAGCATGCCATGGACCAGCTGCAGTATCCTTCTGAATGCACAGCTGCAAGCAGATCTTCTTATGGTTTTGCTTCCTGGTTTAGCATTAGACGTAGGCCACCAGAGGCCCTGCTGTTTGATTGTGTAGGGCAGCATTTCTCAACTTTTTTACTGGTGAAAAACCCCTGAAACATTCTTCAAGCTTCCAGAAACCCCAGAAGTGGTGCAATCGTGCAGGATATGGTAGGGAAGCAGAGCTGTGGACACGCCCACCCAGCGTCCCTCCCCTTCCCACCCCCTCCAGGCCCAGCATTGGCCATTTTGGGAGGGGGAGAGTGCAGGTTGACAACAAATGGTCATATCACCTGATAAATGTTTAGCAAATTTTAAATATATATATAAATACAAATTAACTTTCTCCCATTCAGGAACCCCTTCCAGGGCTATCAAGAAACCGCAGGGTTTCACGAGACACTGATTGAGGAAGCCTGGCTTGGGGACACGGTCAATAGAATGAGGGAAGGGACATATTTTTTTGCTTAAGAAGAAAAGAGAGTTGGTTTGTGTTTTGCTTTGATTTGGAAAGTATGTGCAGTTTCTCTTACAGCCTCTTACAAGCTTTTGTAATCCACAGAGTTGCAGTTTCTCTTTTATTCTTATGGGATGTGTTTATTTATTATTTAATCTTTTATTCAGCCACCTTTCAGCAGACCCAGGGTGGGTTACGACCTAAATAAAATCACATCATTCTAAAATACAATATACATTCCAATTTATTTAAAAGTTCTGATATAAACTCCAATATTGCCCAAAAAATTCCTATCTTGAGATTTTGGGGGAAGGAGCATGGAATAAGCCTCCCTAGCGGGCATTGTCTGGCAGATTTCCTATAAGGCCTATAAGGTCAGATGTTGGTTGTTAGGCCTCAACCATGAGCCTGGCAGAACATTTGTGTCTTGAAGAGAAATGACAGATTTACATTTATATACATTTCAAGATATCAATATTCAAAAATCTTAATGGATGGCTTCCAGGAGAGTCAGCTTCCCCTGGCCAAGGTTGGTTAACTGATCATTAGAAAACCATGACTCTGTGGAAGGTCAGGCTCTGATAATGTTGATAACAGTGTAAAAGAGAGAATTTGATCATGGGCAGCTTCTCTCAGCCCTCCCAAAATACACATCTATCAAAAGCAGTATCACCTTTCATGTCTGGACAGGCAGTTACATGCAGCTATGGAGAGAAGGCCAAGGACAGTTCTTGCCCAGTAACAAAAGCTAATTATGAGGTAGAAGTGGAGGCACATTTCCAAGAGGTGGGTCTCCCCCCCCCCGCCCCGTAATGAAAACTAGGGACCATTCCGCACAACCACCAATGTAGCTGAATCTGAGCGCTATCGAAAAGCGCTGCAATTAATAGCGGCAGGTCTTGGTAACACAAGCAGCTGTTTCTATCGGAAAAAAGGCTCTCCCACTAGCGCTGTTTCCATAACGCACAAGTTTCTGGTCTCGCTGGAATCGTAACAAAGGAGGCGATATTTTTCCGCGCTTCTTCCTGCCCCTTGCCGTCAGTCAAACAGAACAGCCAATGAACTGTTGTGTTCGTGCTTCCCTTTAAAAACTGTTTTTTAAAAACCCGAAACCACCAGTAGCAATGCATATTTGTTCATTCAATGTATCAGAAAGACCTTTTTGCTGGCGTAGGAGCTGGCGCTTAATCGTGTACATGCTCTTAAAGTAAAAAAAAAAAAAATCCCCCCCCATAGGTGCAATTTGTGGCCGAAATTACAGGCAGTGTCAAACAGGGGGCTGTATTGTGCTCGGAAACTTTAAAGGCAATTGCGGAAGGGAACTTTGTTTTACTGTTAAGCACTTCTGAATTGCTTGTGGAGGGATTTCAGCCGAAAAAGCCTTGCTTATTCATTGCTTTTGCCAGTTTAAGGGGAAAAAAAATGGCAATTGCGATGCCGGAAGCTCAGGAGCGAGCTTCTTGTTACCACTACATTGGGAATGCACATGTCTTTTTCGGATGTGTTGCAGGTTGTTCTCAGGAGTCAAGTGGTGTTTTTAGGGGGAATCCACTTTTGTGGAATAACACTTTTGTGGATTCCCTGAAAAGCGATACAACGAAGCGATTTTTGCAGGAGTGTTGCAGGAGTGCTGTGGATTGTGTATGACGTTGTGCGTAATGTTAAAAAAATAGCATTACACAACGGTATGACTTCAGCAACATTTAACGCTGTGAGGAATGGCCACAGGTTGTTTGGCATCTTCCTGAGCCAGGTCAACAGTTATGTGACGGAACTGACAGAGCACATCAAATCCAAATCGTCACCTACTGAGAACTCGGGGGCGCTGGAAGATTCTGCCGAGTACGTCCGCTTCTTCCCAACATTCATCTGGGCTGTGAGAGATTTCTCTCTGCAGCTGGAATTGAACGGGCAGCCCTGCACGGAGGACGAATACCTGGAGAATGCCTTGAAGTTGAAGAAAGGTACTTATTAAGCCTGCGGGTTCGGTAGACACAGAGGCAGCAGTTCGAAAACCTTCAGCTCTTTATTAACTCCAAGAACACCAAAGAGGGAACATAGGTACAGCAGGAACTTGCATACAGTTTGGCTAGCTCACCAAAGAAGCCTGCAGAGGCATGGGTCTTCATGGAAGTCCACGTAGAGAGAGTGAGAGGACAAGGGGGGGGGGAGGATGAGCTATGGAGGGCAGAAACCAGGTTAAGACATAGAGAGGTGTCCCATTCAAGGAGATAGCACCTATACCCTTCCCCCCAGACACACACACTGTCCAGGCGTGCTGCGTTGCTCAGTTCAACAAATTACGGATGATGGATTCCAGCTGAAGCTATTGAATATCCAGCTGTTCACTTCAGAGGCAAAGAATGCATCCGATCTCCTCAGGGATGTTGAGGAACAAGCTGTGCATGTACGCTCTTGCTTTGCATCTGCTGCAGTTTGAGAGTCTCAAAAACAAGCTTGTTTCTTGGGGTGCTTGTCCTGCTTTCCGGCTTTCTCCCTGCATTGCTCTAAATTCCCATTGGTCTGCTTTGAAATATTTCTGCTGCTCTCAGTGGAGAGGGCAAAAGTTATCTACCGTTCTTTCTCTAATGAAATTGGCAATGCCATTATCAGTTGCATCCCTTCTTGCCAAAAACCAGTCCCAGTGTCTTTGCACTCCAGGTATTTGCACTCCCATCTCCAGGTATCAATCTCTCTCTTATTCCTAGGTAATTCCCGTGAGGATCAGGCGTTCAACCGGCCCTGCGAATGCATCCGACTTTTCTTCCCCACTCGAAAATGCTTCACCTTTGACCGCCCCACCAATCGAAAGAACCTACATCGGCTGGAGGAGATGGAGGAGAGTGAACTGGAAGCCGAATTTGTGCAGCAAGTGAGGCAGTTCTGCCACCACGTCTATAAGACATCGAATCCAAAGACCATCCCAGGAGGGCACGTTGTCAATGGGCGATGTAAGTCCTTGTAGCTCAGTGGTTCTCTGTCCCACCCCCTCTCGAAATATGTATTATGTGTTTCTTAGATCCCACCACAACCCAGTTCTTCATGAATGACCCAGAGGTCACCTGCTTGTCCCCCAAATATTGAGGCCTATTCTACTCTCTTTTCCTAGGGAGGTTTTATACTTCCTGTCTGGTCCTGTGAACAACTATCCACAGGGCCTATAAGACGGAGCTCTTCCGCCAGGCTTTTGGTTGTGGCCAAAGTTAACATCTCTCTGCCTCCCTGTTTACAGCTCCACCCATTCATTGGTCCATCTATTTCACATTGATCACTCCCAAATCATCTTGAATTTCTGGGAGGATCATAATACATAATAATTGCTGGTTTTAGCTTGTTATTGTTTATTTAAATTGTATTATTGCTATTGTATATTTTATATCTGTGTACACTGCCCTGAGCCAGCTTGCTGTGAGGGAGGCCTAAAAATCTAACAAACCTAAAGCAGCTAAATTTACCCCTATATGGGTCACATCACAACCATCTCTATTTGTCTTCGTGGCAGTGCTAGCAAACTTGGTGGAGACCTACGTGGACATGATCCACAATGGGGACGTGCCCTGCATGGAGAACACAGTGTTAGCTCTGGCTCAAATGGAGAATTCAGCTGCCGTGGATGAAGCCACCGGCCGCTACGTGGAGCTGATGGACCAGAAGTTGAAGCTGCCCCCAGAGACTCTGCAGGAGCTCTTGGGGATCCATGCAAAATGTGAGGACGAGGCCCTTCAAGTCTTTATGGCCCATGCCTTCAAGGATGACCAGCAGCAGTTCCAGGCTGAGCTGATGGTAAGATGTCTCTTGAGCTTTCACCTCCAGCTAAGAAAGCTTTCTGAGAAAGTCCACCTCTTGCAGTTTGAACTGTGCCGAACAAACACTACACGCATACGGTTTGTTCTCCTGACCTCAAAACACATATAGTCATTTCTAAATTATTCCCCCCCTTTGCCAGCAAGTCCTAGATGAGAAGAAGGAGGCATACTGCTGTCAGAACAAACTGGAATCCTCCAAACGCTGCAAGGCTCTGTTGAAGCGGCTCTCTCAGGAACTGGAGGACAGGATCAACAAGGCCTTCTACTCCCGCCCGGGTGGATATCAGGATTATTGCAATGATCTGAAGACTGTTAGAGAGAGATACCAGCAGGAATCAGGGAAAGGGATCATGGTGAGGATTTATATTTGCTTGGAGTGTGTTGGGTTTCTTTTAAACTTTGGTAGGCTCACACGTGAAAGGGGTAACACCTGGGATTTTATTTTTTGCACTGAGCCTTTGAGTGAAGATTTTGTTTCAGGATTAGCGCATGGCCTGACCACTGTCTGCTCAAGCAAATGCAAAGGTTGATTCTGTTGACTCAGATCTGTGTAATCCACCTTGAGTCCCAGTGAGAAAGCAGGACTATAAATCATCATGCCAATAAATAAATCTATGGGATCAAATTGCTTCAATATGAAAGAGTCATAAGGGATGGGATATGCACAGAATCCCATGAAGATTTGGTTGGTTGTGTAATCAAGTTGGAACACAGCTGAATTAAAAACACCGAGTTGTGCTTGAGTTTTAAAGTTTTGCGGCACAAATTTTAGCCGTGAACCATCATTTTTTTAAATCTAAGTAATGTATGAAGAATTTCATTTGAGCACTGTAGGCGCAACGAAGTGTATAGTGGTTGCATTTTTTGGGAACTTTGTGCTTCTAGAAAAGTGAGGATATTACCCTACTGGCAAGTATTGATCCACGCAACAGCAAACTGGAAGGCATAATGTTAATTTAGCCTCCAATTCCTGGGTGATCCAGGCATATTGATATCTGCATTAGGAACCCTGTGTTTGTTTACACCTGTTGTGGGATAGGGATCCAAATTATCCACATCCAGGCCAGAGACTTCTTCCAAGATACCATTGTGATAGTTGCAGCTGATATAATCCAATTAATAGGAGGCATCAGGGTTCTGGCCCCAGGTCAAATACCCCCAATGCTCCTTCACACAGGATTCTTACACAGTCAGAATAACACACCCAAATTAGGTCATTATCTAACCAGCCAATTAATAATAGGCATTGTTCAGTTAGCTGAAGGCATCATGCCATTCTCTTGTCTCGTGTTTCAGGCACGTGCAGCATCTTACGCTGTACCAACGTTTTGGAGGGCAACCAAGAGTTGTGTACAGATGTCAGCCTGAAACAAAACAACACAGTTAATTGTCTGTAGGAACAGAAAATTAAAGCTTACAGGGTTTGCTTTCCCTGTAACTCAATCAATATGTAAAAATATATGTAAAAATATAGCTGGGGAAGGAGGTAGAGAGCCAGCTTGGTATAGTGGTTAGCAGTCGCAGCTTCTAATCTGGCGAGCCGGGTTTGATTCCCCGCTCTTCCTCCACATGCAGTCAGCTGGGTGACCTTGGGCTCATCACTACACTGATAAAGCTGTTCTGACCAAGCAGGAATATCAGGGCTCTCTCAGCCTCACCCACCCCACAGGGTGTCTGTTGTGGGGAGAGGAAAGGGAAGGTGACTGTAAGCCGCTTTGAGACTCCTTCAGGGAGAGAAAAGCAGCATATAAGAACCAGCTCTTTTTCTCCTCATCCTCTTGAGAGCATGCCTAAGACGATACGGCACATTTAGGACCAGAGCTAACATCATGGATTTGATCTGAGAGGTTACAAATTTCCCTTACAAGTAGCTACCTTAGAATGCTGCCCTCAGACTCCAGCTCTTAGTTGCTATTCTGTGTTTTTTTTTATATGCACCATCAATTAACATCTTCCAAGTAGGTGCAATAGCAGTCTTTACGTAGGCACTTTTTTGACTTGTTGATTCCCTCAACTTAACAGAAAGCTCCTGTTTGTAAAATGTTTTGGGGTGGCCACCCTAAATTAAAATGACAGAAAAGGTGCTGAGGTTTAAAATAAGACCAGAGCCATGTTGCCAACATCAGTATATCTCAGGCCTGGCCAAACTGAGGCTTGCCAGGTGTCCATGGGCTACAATTCCCATGAGCCCCTGCCAGCATGGAGAGCCACAGTCTGACCACCCCTGGTGAGGAAAATGATTTGTTCTTCCCCAGAACCACTGTTCTGATCTAATTTGCAGGCCTTTGTGGCTTCTTAATTTGAAACATCCAGAGTTCTGGTGCTTCTGAAGTGGTCATTGTGAGCTCACTGCCCTTACATGACTTGGACGGAAAAATCGCATATCACACGAGCCCCTTTGATTTTGAAACCTCCATTTGTTAGCATAGGAGGCATATTTCAGCTAGCCAGCAATGTTTGATTAGCCTGAATCTCTGCATAGACTCTGTTGGTTCATTTATTTTATTTATATTCATATTTATTAACCGCCACTCCCAGACCCAGCCGGCTGGTAACGATTTGCATATAAATCTTAAACATCCTTCCCCCACATAAAAAAACAGAAGTCCAAGACAACCCAAGATGGCAGCAAAATCTCCATCTTGACATTTGCTTTTCCACTACTCAGGCAGAGGCTGAAGTGGAGCAGTTCTTCAAGGACCAGGAGGTTGTGGGTAAAGCCATCCTTCAAAGTGACATAGCCCTCACAGAGAAAGAGAAGGAAGCAGAAGGTAAGGGCCTGGGACAGGTGTGCAGATGGGCTGGATCCTGCTGACACTGCATCAGAGATGTTGCTTTTAGGGTGGGGGTGGTCGAAGCTCTTCTTGCTCATTGGTGGCGGTGGAACAAGACACATCAAACATCTGATCCAGACTCACAAAGGGACTCAGCTGCTTATGTAATAACTACCTAGGATGAATTCGGCTTTTTCTTTCTGGTCCAGGTGCCAGGACGAGGGCGGAGGCGGCAGAGCGGGAGAATGAGATCCAGAGGCAGCAGCAGGCTGAGTGGGAGCAGAAGTTGGAGGATCAGAAGCGAAGTCTTGAGGCAAACATTGAATACTTGAAGGAGAAGATGGAGAAGGACAGGGAGAAGCTGCTGGAAGAACAGAACAAGATGATAGAGAGTAAACTCCAGGTAAGCGTCACAGCAAGCCCATTTGGGTTTGTTTACTTTGCAAAAGGCTTGGGTGGATTATGGCAAGGGTGGCCAAACGGTGGCTGTCCAGGTGTCCATGGACTACAATTCCCATGAGCCCCTGCTAGTGCTGGTAGGGGTTTATGGAAGTTGTGGTCCGTGGACATCTGGAGAGCCACCGGTTGGTCACCCCTGCTGTATAATATCGTATCCCCACTGAACTGGGTTGGCTGGTGTCGCTCCCAGTTCATCTACATGGCTCCTTTGGGTGCAAGAAGGGATCCCTTACAGGTGCCGTGGAGGGAGCACTCCAAAATCGTGACATTTATTCTGAAAAGCTTGGAAACCCTTCTCCATGTGTGACCTGCAGACATGCAGTTTCACCTGTGCCTGCACAGAAAACCACAGCAGTTATAGGAAATGGCCAAGCTGTCAACTCCGCGAATTTCCCAAGGAAGATTTGGCAACCCTGTTTGCTCCAGAGTGAGAAAGATCTCATTTCTTTTGCTTGTGAGCTTGTTAACCCTGATGATGTTCTCCTTCATAGGAGCAAAAGGCTCTGCTGGAGGCCGGATTCCAGGATCATGCTGCTCAACTAGAGGAGGAGATTTTTCTCCTGAGAAAAGAAAGTGAAAATATCAGGAGACAGGATTGGATCACCAGTATGCTAAATGCTGCTTCAAATATATTTTCATCGGTACTTCCAGTGCTGATTAATGGACTTGTTCGGTGACATCGTCGTCACAAGCATTAGTAAACAAGTGGGAGGAGGGGCTGATCCTCAGTTGCCATGTGTGCAGTGCTTGTTGCTTTGTTTTAGAAAACCACAATGCGAGAATCAATAGGCCACTGACAAGCAAGGGTAATAGCAGCAACATGGGTAGTGGTAAGATTATGGAATCAGTGCTGCCGATATTGCTATGTCTGCTTCACACATTACACAGAAGCTAACCCAAATGTGCCCCCTAGCACAGTGGTCCCCAACCTTTTTATCACCAGGGACCGGTCAACGCTTGACAATTTTACTGAGGCCCGAGGGGGGGGTAGCCTTTTGCCGAGGGATGCTGCCGCCTGAGCCCCTGCTCCACTTGCTTTCCTGCTGGTGCCCCTTCCTGCCGTCCGCTGGGGGGCGCTGCCAGCAGCAGCTGTGCAGTGCCACGCCGAGGGGGAGCTCCAACCATGGTGGCCTCTGGAGAGCACCAAAGGTGAGCCGGCGGCAGAGTGGCAGGGCAGCCACCCAGGCAGCAGCCGGGGAGGAGGACGAGGAGGAGCTGCGGCCTGGTACCGACTGATCTACGGCCCAGTACCAGTCTCCGGACCGGTGGTTGGGGACCACTGCCCTAGCGCATACGCAATAGGCAGGTGCAACCAACTGTGGTTTGGTACTCCTGCGCTTTCCCATTTTAACCTCTTGGTTGCATCCCTTAATTTGTGATGTGTACAATTAAGACAAGCAAAGCTAGCGTTGCAAAAACAAGCTGGGCTGCTAATTCCGTTGTAGACTTCACACTGCTGGTCTAATAGACATCAGGTCAGCTTCTGGGTACTAATAGAAATGCTTAAGACCCTTAAACATAATGAGGGATGCTTCATGCCTAGTTCAATCAATCAATTTTATTTACGGTCATAGACAAGCCAGTAGAAAACATAAGATTACAGATATAAAATCAATTATGAATGGATAAAAACTAAGAACAATTGTATATGGCTCCCCCCACTGGCAGTCTTCAAGCAAAGGCTGGATACACACTTTTCTTGGATGCTTTAGGATGCTTAGGGCTGATCCTGCGTTGAGCAGGGGGTTGGACTAGATGGCCTGTATGGCCCCTTCCAACTCTATGATTCTATGATTCTATATGGATCCAATATAAAAGTATTAGGGGATAGGGTTGGTCCAGCTCTGCCTTATTTGTATAGCTGCCCAAGCAAATTTAGCAATAGTGTTAGATCTTTATTTGTGTCTTACAGCAGTAGCTTGACACTGTTTCCTCAGACCTCTGGGGCATTCTGCGAGCAACGAGGCCAGTGAATCTGTACGGAGGTGACGATAGAGTCTACACTCAAATAGGACATGTTCTGCTTTCTCTGTCTGATCTTCGTCATAGACACGTGCTTCTATCGGTAGCCCCTTGAACTTTCCTTCCAGAAAAGCGGAAGGAAGAGCATTATAACGGAGAAGAGTAAAAGTTCTTCTTTGTTCAGAATTTAGAAGATCAGTTAGATATGGCATCAGGACAGTCTTGTTAAGAAGGTCTTTTCCATAAAAGTGGGTCCAAGATCTTATTAATATCGTGCTGTCTTTCTACATCTATTACCCTGCTCCTTATTAATTCTTTCGCCTTGTCATGTCCCAGGCTCAGAACAAGTTGATAGGACAGACCATAGGAGCCCAGCTTCTCTAACCGTGCATTTAACCAGGGCACAACAAATGAATCTGTCAGTAGGAGGCTAATAAGACCCCTCTGCTGAAATATCAGTTTTAGCCAAAACATAAAGGTTGCCACCCAGAGCCTAGTATGAACATTAACCATTCCAGTTATCCTAATTGCGATATTGGAAATGTTATTTGACAATTGGAGAACAGTTCTCAAAAATTTAGACTGGACCTTCTGTAAGTTAGACAGGTTACCAGAGATGCTTATTGGGCCCCCAAAAGTCAGTTGTCCATGGGCCTTGAAGATGTTTATGGCCGCTCGTATGCATCTTCCATCTTTTTGCCAGAAAAATGTCTGAATTGCACTTGAGCTTTTCTGCGTGTTTGATGAGATATAATTTATACGTGCAGTTCTAGTTTGTGTGGCCTGAATTATAACTCCCAGATATCTGTAGTGTTTTACTTGTTCTATCAGGGTCCCGTTTATTCTCCAAATGTGAGATTTTGGCCTCTTTCTACAAACCATCACCTTGGTTTAATTATGGTTCGCTTCAAGGTAGTTTGCATGGCAGTAGTGCCTAGTTGAAGAGAATGCAGAACTCGCACCTGGCTGTTGTTTCCAAGAAGCAGTGAGGTTTTGATTGTAGCCAGCTCTTCTGTAATCACAATTACTATGGTGCTAAATTGCCACAGCCAAGACAAAGCTACCCCTCTAGGCAGACTAGATTGCAGTTTGTTCAAGCTTTGCTTGGCTTAGTTGGTTTTTTAAAACAGTATTCACAGAGTATTTTTCAGTATTCACAGAGTATTATTAATTCAGTGTTATTGGTTATGGCAGCCTTTCTCAGCTTCTTCACTGTTGAGAAACCCCTGAGACATTCTTTGTGCTTCGAGAAACCCCAAAAATGGCCCAATTGTGCAGAATATGGTTGGGAAGCAGAGCTGTGGACACGCTCACCCAAGGCCGCTCCCCTTCCTACCCCTTCCCTCCCCTTTCCATGGGGAGGTCAGCAGCAGTGGGTCCCACTGCCCCTTCTTAGGGTATGCTGATGCCGGTCCTGCTCTTACGTTCTTCCCATGCAGAGCGGCTGGGGCTCCTCTTAGAAATATCCGAGAAATTTGGACTTCCCAGCTAAGAGCCCTCAGCATTCACTGCTCTGCAAGCCCTGCAATACCTGGCCAGTTCTTACTTGGCCAGTTCTTACATTTGTTTCTATTTTGAGTGCTCAAACTGCTGTAGGGGAAGTGTCAGGAAAGCTCTGCCGTGGAACAAGAGGGGACAGATTGTGAGTGGTTGGTTTTGTCTGCTTTTCAATCAAGCGCTGTTTAAAAAGCCAAATGGTGAAGGAGGCAGGAAGCAGCTTCAAGAAGACATTCTTGTAACAATCCTACAAGAGGTTCTCCAGAAAAAAGTTTCAGGCCACTAGCACCGTTAAGACCAACAGGTTTATTCCAGGTATGAGCTTTTGAGTACACATACACCTCTTTAGCTACAGTGAAGGTGCCACTGGCCTCAAAAGTTGTTTTGCTGCTTCAGCCCAACATGAACCCCCACTTGAATCTAACTTCCTGGACGGGGTTAGACTAGGCGCCATTTTGGTTGTGCACCACCTCTGCACGATGCCTGTGAGTTATGCCAGTGCCCTTCCGGGAGTTCTTTCCCGCTGGGCACTGCTGCTGGGAAAGAATGCTGCTGAACCAGGGCAGAAATGGGGAAGGCAAACAAGAGTGCACATTGTTTGTTGCTGCTGTTGGCCAACAGGCTGGGCCATCCCTCAGAAAGCTCTGGAGTCAATCATGGCACCCTATTGCAGTGTTACTGGTAATGCATTGTTTTTGGTGATGATGTTAGTTAGCCATTGAGTTGCGTCCACATCTTGACGATTCCAGGGGTTAAGTGTCGCGACATTTTTTGATCATGCGCCGTTTCTTTTAGCTGAATCACACTGGCCATTTTGATCATCTCTCACGACTGTGTTCTTTGTGGGCCTGGTTCCCTTTTCCCACTGACCAGTCCTAGCATAATTGCTGTCTCCATTGTGTTGGATTGCGTGATATGGCCAAAGCAAGTGAGCCGGAGTTTCGTGATTTTGCCTTCCAGTGATGTATCAGGCTTTATGCATTCTAGCATTTCCTTGTTTGTGACTTTTGCTGTCCATGGAACCCACAGAAGCCTTCTCCAGCACCAGAGTTCAGGCTGAACTAATCTACATTTGCTAATCAGGCTTATGTCCTTGCTTTTCTATGCTCGACTCAAGCTTATCATTGCTGTGTCACCCAGAACAATTTGACATTCAGTTTCCTCTTAGCTTGTTCAAAAAAACAGACAAAAGTTTGTAAAATTATTCTGTTTTTATTAAGGTGCACATATAGCCACTAGCAGTGCAAAAATGACAACATTGGGATCACTAACACATTATATTTACTTAAGAAGAAGGAATGGCAAAGTCCATAACCAATTACAACGAATGGTCAAGCCACATGTAGCATACAGGTTGCAGGTACAGAAAAGGTATGACCAGAATATGTCAAAGGTGTAAGAAATTTAAGGGAGAGTGCTGTGGAAGCCAAAATAAAGCTGAGATCTTGGGCCAGTGGAAATGTGCCACCGAATTGCAATGGCGAACCCAACAAGATGCTTTTAAAGCAAGCAAGAAACAGGTGGATGGCCATTTCCTTCCCCTGCAGTGTTCTCAGGTGATCCCCCATCCAGGTGCCAGTCCACAGCCTGCCACTGAGGACTCCCCCTCAAAAAAGAGAAAAGGCAGCACGAATTGGGATCTTCCCTCAGCAATAAACTAAACAAGGCCTGCCTCCTGATGAGGCTTTCAGTTGGGATATGTTGAAAATGGATTTGGTGTGAGAAAGAGGGTGTTTTTTAAATATTAAAGCTGTAGTGCTGTGATAATAAGTAAGCAAGTAATAAACGTGGACTTCCAAGTAATCGTGGACTAAATCTGATTGTGTGTAAAGTTAATCCATGCTGGGGAAATGACAGAGTTCCTATTCTGCCTTCTGTTAAGCTGTACCATTGGATGAGTGTTAATTCAATGCAGAAGCAAGGGGAGAAGTTTAGGAAGTGTCTTGAGGGTCACCCCTTTAGACTAAATTGAGTCACCCTTCAGAAATAACAACTGAAGAGAGAGAGTTTTTTAAAATTTGCAAAGGCTTCAACACAGCAGGGCAGAGGGCATACATATTTAGCTCTTAAGTAAAGGTTAAAGGTAAAGGTAAAGGTATCCCCTGTGCAAGCACTGAGTCATGTCTGACCCTTGGGGTGACGCCCTCCAGCGTTTTCATGGCAGACTCAATACGGGGTGGTTTGCCAGTGCCTTCCCCAGTCATTACCGTTTACCCCCCAGCAACCTGGGTACTCATTCTACCGACCTTGGAAGGATGGAAGGCTGAGTCAACCTTGAGCCGGCTGCTGGGATCGAACTCCCAGCCTCATGGGCAAAGCTTTCAGACGGCTGCCTTACCACTCTGCGCCACAAGAGGCTCTTAAGTAAAGGTTACTTAATCAGAAAAGACTACATATTACATTTACAGATCTATAAACATTAGGCTGACATTTCACAATCTATCTAATTTGTTCCCCTTTCACCTCATCAATACTACTGCAGAGTACCTATGATATTTCCTCCACCAGCTTCCATGCTTTCATTGTTTACATATCCTCATCCATTTTTGTTTCTCTTAATATTTGTGAAACAGCCTTGTGGGTGGAGAGTGTCCGGCTGTCCAAGTTGAAATAGGGCCAATCTGATTGGCCCTGCCCCTAAAGATCCCACCCTCCTTCCCTGCATGCTAGCCACTTTGCTCTCAGACGCCTCAGCAAGCGTGTGTGAGAGAGAGAGACACACAGAGACAGCCTTGCCAAACCGTAGATAAGCCATTATTACCTCCATAGCCCTGCTGCGAGACAGACACTGAAAGAGCTGCCCCAAACTGCTAAGGAGGCCTCTCCTGCAGGACAGGCATAGAAAGGGAGAGAGCTGCGCCTGCTGGTGTCCCCTGGGTCCTAGTGCCCTTTTCATTCTTAGTTGCAATGGGCTTTCTTGCTAGTATGACATAAATGTCATATAAATCAATTTCTTTACATTCTGACGATATACACACTAGGTCAATTAATAGCAAGTCATCAACTCTGCATGTATAGAGCATGGGGGAAACTACTGAGTTTGATGGGGGCTCCCCACAATCACTGGAACTAGGATGGGGGGGATAGGATCACTCACCAGAATTGTGTCTGTACCCTGTCTGGAGACCTGCCACCAGATGCACTTCATAGCAGGTCTCCCATTTCCTGAAGACTGCGGTAACTTTGGGTCCTACTCTAAGTAATTGTCCTGGCTGGTGGTGGTACTGGATGCCATGGCTGGGGCCTAGTGGATCTTGGCCAGTGACCTCTGGAATGCTGTTGATTCTTAGGGGAATTCCGCACAAGGACCAATTTTGCCAAATGTTTGCAATATGCAGAAACACTATATTTAATAGTGGAATTTCATCAATCCGCATACCTTCAATTCTAGTGGAAAATTGAAGTCCCGGTAGCAGTCTATTCATTCCCCACAGGTTTCCGGTATCACTGGAATCGCAACAAAGGAAGCGATATTTTTCTGTGCTTCTTCCCGCCCCTGGCCGTCAATCAAACGGAACAGCCAAGGGGCTGTTGTGTTCACGCTCCTGAAAAGCCCCTTTTCCTTTTAAGAACTGTTTTTAAAAAATGGAAACACACCAGTTGCAACAAATATTTGTTCAATCATTGTTTCAGAAAGACCTTTTTTGCTGGCATAGGGGCTGGTGCTTAATCGTTTACATGCTCCTCAAGTAAACCCCCCCCCCTTGGGCGCGATTTGAGGCCGAAATTACGAGCAGTGTTGAACAAGGGGCTGTATTGTGCTTGGGAACTTTAAAGACACTTGCAGAAGGGAGCCTTGTTTCACTGTTAATCAATTCTGTGGAGGGACTTTAGCTGGAGAAGCCTCGCTCGTTTGTTGCTTTCGCCGGTCTAAGGGGGGAAAAATGGCGATCGCTTCTCCGGAAGTTCGGGGGCGAGAGCGGGGGAGGGACATTCTTTCTACCGCTACATTGAGAATGTACATGTTTTTCGCTGATGTGTTGCAGCTTGTGCTCAGAAGTGTAGTGTTTTTGTCAGGGGGAATCCACTTTTCCCGATTCCCTGAAAAGCGCTACAATGAAGCAATTCTTGTGGGACTGTTGCAGGAGTGTTGCAGATTGTGTGCAACATCATGCGGAACATTGAATTAATAATGTTTACCAAAGGTAAGACTTCTGCTACATTTAAGTCGTGCGGAATGGGCCTTAGGCTCCATCCCATGCTTATGTACTGCAGAAACCACTGGCTGAGCAGGAGCTTCCCCAGCCAGTTCTCTCAGGGTGGACGTTGTCTTGGGACATTCTGCCAGGAAACACCCTGTGCACTTACAGCCCACACACAGGCCGCTCACCCACCACCATTCCTGCTCTGATGCATCCCCAGGAGCACCCTTATGGGGTTTAGGGTTGAGTTGCCCCTGACCAGCCTCCCCCTGATTTGTTCAAGCTGCAGTGGCACTGCTTGGCAATCCCTACCTTCTGGGTCTGGAATAGCCTGTCACCCACCACGTACCCTCTTTCGGGTGGTGCAGATGGCTCCGGCTGGGCTTACTTGGGGAGGGTCCTCCTCTATCTGACAGCTATCCAGCCTCTGCTTAGAAACTTCCAAAGGAGGAGAACCCACTGCCTCAGACAACACCCTTTTACGACACTCATACAAGCATTTCTTCACCCTTTTCAAGGGCGCCACTAATCTGTTTGTCTCGAGCAGAATTACCAAGTGTAAATATGTGCAAGGAGATAATACTGCGGCTGAGCTTATTTTAACCCCTTTGCTACAGAGGGGATGGTGCTTCTGTTGGAACGCTGAAAGTCGATAACGGTATCCTCTGTGCAAGCACCGAGTCATGTCTGACCCTTGGGGTGACGCCCTCCAGCGTTTTCATGGCAGACTCAATACGGAGTGGTTTGCCAGTGCCTTCCCCAGTCATTACCGTTTACCCCCCAGCAAGCTGGGCACTCATTTTACCGACCTCGGAAGGATGGAAGGCTGAGTCAACCCTGAGCCGGCTGCTGGGATTGAACTCCCAGCCTCATGGGCAGACAGCTTCAGACAGCATTTCTGCTGCCTTATTGTAACCCCTTTACTAAAGAGGAGACGGTGCTTCCCTTGTGGGGACACTTGTGCTTCAAAGGGCACAGCTGGTCGATTACTACCTGCTTCAGCCTTGCGGTCCGGAGGGGTTTTGCGCTTTTCTCCTCCACGGAAGATGCTGCCAGGAGATACCCAGGCTCCACCTGGAGGTTGGCAACCCCAGTTAAAAGCCCAGTGTTATGGATCATGCAGTGTAAAATTTACAAGACCACAACAAAGACAGCTAAGCATCAAGAGGATTTATTTAGGATACATGTTTGCAAGCATGGAGAGAAAGCTAATTGGTGCATTCTCTGAAGTCTGCATCGGTGCAGCTCATTTTTAAGACCTTGAGATGTCATCATGAGGTATCCTGACGCTCACTCCCTCACTGTCCCTTTGACCAATCAGGTCGACGACGAAGGGCGTACAATCTGACCTATCACGGATGGCTATATATCTTATTACAATTTTCTCGCTCTTTGTTTCAAAGAATACATTCCTTTATATGGAGGGATAGAGCCTCTTGTGGCGCAGAGTGGTAAGGCAGTGACATGCTGTTTGAAAGCTTTGCCCATGAGGCTGGGAGTTCAATCCCAGCAGCCGGCTCAAGGTTGACTCAGCCTTCCATCCTTCTGAGGTCGGTAAAATGAGTACCCAGCTTGCTGGGGGGTAAACGGTAATGACTGGGGAAGGCATTGGCAAACCACCCCGTATTGAGTCTGCCATGAAAACTCTAGAGGGTGTCACCCCAAGGGTCAGACATGACTCGGTGCTTGCACAGGGGATACCTTTACCTTTACCTTTTATATGGAGGGATGCTACATTCAGGAGCTATCTGCTTTTGACAAACTCAAGGTTACTTTGAGAGACAAAGAAATAACTATACACATAGTGCAACAGCAAGATACATTCTGCCTGACCTAAAAATAAACCATAGACAGAGTGTGGCTAAAGTGTGTTCCACAAATCTGTATTTGTGTTCTCAATTGTGTTCCACAAATCTATATAATCTATATCACCACGGCTGGTATACTACTGCTTGCTTTCAGCATTTCAGTCCTTTGCCCTTTTCTCCTCGACATTTCCCGTTTGGGGGAGCGGAGATGATGCCGGGAGATCCCCAGGCCCGCGCGGGAGTCTTCTGCTCTCGCTTCGCCTCCTAAGGGACGCCTTCGCCTTGCGACCCTCTCGCCGGCCAGCTTGATTCGTCCAACACGCAGACCCGCCTTCCGCCTTTGGCTCGGCTCCGGCCCTTCCAAGAAACCCCTCCTCGTGGGGGGAACTCCTTTGGGAAACGGCGGCGACTAACGGGAAGGGAAGGAGAGGGCGCAGCGCACGCTTTCGCAATTGCGCCCGCTATAAGTAGGCAGAGGGAGAGCGCGGGGGAGAGAGGCGGCCAGACAGGCGGCGGAGACCGAGGCACCCGACAGACGCCGCCGCTCCCGTTTCCCCCGCAGGGAGAAGGTAAGACCTCCACGCGTGGCTCCTCGTGCAGCTGCAGAGAAAGGGACCCGATCCCTTTACCGGAGGAAAGCCGCCCGCTTCGAACGTGTGAGCAGCTCTTTGGGCTCCCAGGCCGGTCGCTCCCACGTGGATCGGGACCTGGGCCAAGTTGGGGGGGAACCTTCAGCCCCGTCGAGCCTCCTCAAGTTGGAGTAAAGGTTGTTCAAATGAAAAACATCCAAAAAACAAGCAGCCTATTTTGTGTGCATGTTGTTAAAATGCATTCTGTATTGGTGCATTCTGCAATTCCTGCGTCTCGTCCAGGGGGTCTTCTTTCCACCGTTTTAACCTTCACAACAGTCCTGTGAGGTAGGTTATGCCAGAAGGGAATGGGCTAAATCCCAGGGCAACGGTGGAAGGATCATGAGCTCCTCTGCAGTTCTTGGGAAGTGCTGTGGGGAGAAATTAATCCCAAGAAGGGGCTGCCGGTTTTGGGCTCCCCTTGATGCTGCTCTGGGTTAAGATGAGGCTGGTCTGGGCTCCCATTTCAAAACTGCTATGCAGGGATTTGAACCCACAGCCCATGATGCCAGTCCTATCTAGTGACATGAAGAGACACCTTTATCCTATTAATTCTTAAACTTGAATTGGATTAATTAACTTTTGCTTTATTGTTATAATGTATTCTATTGCATGCTTTAATCTAATTTACCCCCCCCCCTCGACCCTACTGGGGAACGGCAGGCAGCAACAACTATAATAATACTTGTATATGTCTTATAAATCAATTCTTTCCATTCTGACGATGTGCAATGCTAGGTCAATTAATAGCGAGTCCTCAACTCTGCATGCATACTTCATAGAGCATGGGGAAAACCTTTGCTTTTGGTAGGGGCTCCCCAAAATCACTGGAACTAGGATGGGGGAGGGATAGAATTACATCTGTACCCTGTCTGGAGACCTGCCACCAGATGTGCTTCACTGCAGGGCTCCCATTTCCCGAAGACTGCGGTAACTTTGGTTCTCCCTCTGAGGAATTGTCCTGAGCCGTTGTGGTGGACCTCTGGAATTCTGTTGGTTCATAGGCTTCATCCCATGCCATGACCTCCAGAAACTGCTGGCTGAGCAGGAGCTTCCCCAGCCAGTTCTCTTTGGCTGGAAGTTCCCAGGAGTAGTCAACCTGTGGTCCTCCAGATGTTCATGGACTACAATTCCCATGAGCCCCTGCCAGAAAACGCTGGCAGGGGGCTCATGGGACTTGTAGTCCATGAACATCTGGAGGACCACAGGTTGACTACCCCTGCTCTAGGCTTCTCAACTTCCACCGTTCCTGGTTTGACACATCCCCAGGAGCACGGGGATGTGTCAAATCCCTCCAGCGTTTTCTTGGCAGTCTCAATACGGGGTGGTTTGCCAGTGCCTTCCCCAGTCATTACCGTTTACCCCCCAGCAATCTGGGCACTCATTTTACAGACCTAGGAAGGATGGAAGGCTGAGTCAACCTGGAGCCGGCTGCTGGGATTTAACTCCCAGCCTCATGGGCAGAGCTTTAGACTGCATGTCTGCTGCCTTACCACTCTGTGCCACAAGAGGCTCTTCTTTTTTCTTCTTCTCAATACTTGTACTTAAAAGCCCACGGCTGGTATATTACTGCTTGCTTCAGCATTTCAGTCCGGAGGTGCTTTGCCCTTTTCTCCTCGACATTTTGTGTTTGGGGGAGCGGAGATGATGCCGGGAGATTCCTGGGGGTTGGCAACCCAGGGCCGCCCCATGAGTCTTCTGCTCTCGCTTCGCCTTCGCCTCGCAGCCCTCTTGACGGCCGGCTTGATTCGTCCAACGCACAGACCCGCCCTCCGCCTTTGGCTCGGCCGAGGTGAGCTCCGGCCCTTCCAAGAAGCCCCTCCTCGTGGGGGAACTCCTTTGGGAAACGGCGGCGACTAACGGGAAGGGAAGGGAAGGAGAGGGCGCAGCGCGCGCTTTCGCTATAAGCAGGCCGAGGGAGGGCGCGGGGGGGGGAGGCGGCCAGGCAGGCGGCGGAGACCGAGGGGCCCGACAGACGCCGCCGCTCCCGTTTCCCCCGCAGGGAGAAGGTAAGACCTCCACGCGTGGCTGCAGAGAAAGGGACCCGATCCCTTTTTCGGAGGAAAGCCGCCCGCTTCGAACGTGCAAGCAGCTCTTTGAACTCCCACGTGGATCGGGACCGGGGGCGAGTTACGGGGAACTTGCAGCCCCGACGAGCCTCCTCCAGTTGGGCTACAGGTGGTTAAAAAGAACCAGCCTGCTTTGTGCGTAGTATGCGCTTGTTGTTAAAATGCATTCAGTATTAATGCCTTCTGCAATTCCTGCGTCTCTTCCAGGGGATCTCCTTTCCACCGTTTTAACCTTCACAACAGCCCTGTGGGGTAGGTTATGCCAGAAGGGAATGGACTAAATCCCAGGGCAACGGTGGAAGGATCATGAGCTCCTCCGCAGTTCCTGGGAAGTGCTGTGGGGAGAAATTAATCCCAAGAAGGGGCTGCCGGTTTTGGGCTCCCCTTGATGCTGCTCTGGGTTAAGATGAGGCTGGTCTGGGCTCCCATTTCAAAACTGCTATGCAGGGATTTGAACCCACAGCCCATGGTGCCAATCCTATCTAATGACATGAACAGATGCCTTTTATCCTATTAATTCTTAAACCTAAATTGGATTAATTAACTTTTGCTTTATTGTTATAATGTATTTTATTGCATGCTTTAATCTAATTTAACCCTCCTCGACCCTACTGGGGAACGGCAGGCAGCAACAACAATATAATACTTGTATATGTCTTATAAATCAACTAGTAATCAAGTCCGCTGTAATCTAAATACAGCGGGCGCTAGACCAGGGATCCCCCGGCAGTTGCGCGGAGCGCGGCTGCCGGGAGATCCCTTGCCGGCAGCCTGACGCGTGGGAGGCGCTTCGTGCCTCGCGACGCGTCAGGCCACCATCAAGGGAGCAATTGCGAGCCGCGCTCTGCGCGGCTCGCAGTTGCTTCCTTGTCAGCAGGGCGAGAATCGGCCGGGCCAATGGTCTGTCCGGAGGAAGGGGCCAATCAGGCTGCTTCCTCATCATGGACAAAGCCCTCCCACCAAGCCCTTAACTAATTATTTAGTCCGCGGCGCCGCGGGCGTGTTAAGGATTCTTTCCATTCTGACGATGTGCAGTGCTTGGTCAATTAATAGCAAGTCCTCAACTCTGCATGCATACTGCATAGAGCATGGGGAAAACCTTTGCTTTTGGTAGGGGCTCCCCGAAATCACTGGAACTAGGGTGGGGGAGGGATAGAATTATGTCTGTACCCTGTCTGGAGACCTGCCACCAGATGTGCTTCACTGCAGGTCTCCCGTTTCCCGAAGACTGCGGTAACTTTGGTTCTCCGTCTGAATAATTGTCCTGAGCGGTTGTGGTGGACCTCTGGAATTCTGTTGGTTCATAGGCTTCATCCCATGCCCATGACCTCCAGAAAATGCTGGCTGAGCAGGAGTTCTCTTTGAGTGGAAGTTCCCAGGAGTAGTCAACCTGTGGTCCTCCAGATGTTCATGGACTACAATTCCCATGAGCCCCAGCCTGATTTGTAGTCCATGAACATCTGGAGGACCACAGGTTGACTACCCCTGCTCTAGGCTGCTCAACCTCCACCGTTCCTGGTTTGACACATCCCCAGGAGCACCCTTATTGGTTTAGGCTTCAGTTGCCCCAGATCTACCTCCGCCTGGTTTGTTCAAGCTGCAGTGGCACTCATGGCAATCCTTACCTTCTGGGTCTGGAATAGCCTGTCATCCACCACGTACGCGGTTTCAGGTGGTGCAGATGGCTCAGGCTGGGCTTACTTAGAGAGCGTCCTCCTCTGTCTGACGGCTATCCAGCCTCTGCATAGAAATTTCCAGAGGAGGAGAGCCCACCCCCTCAGACCACGCCCTTCACTCCCCCTTTCACGCACTCATATAAACATTTCTTAACCGTTTTCAAGAATGCCACTCATTGGCTTGCCTCGCACCGAGTTAATACTGCGGACGAGAAGCATCTTTGCTACGGAGCGTATGGTACTTTTCTTCTCAATAAGGTAAAGGTAAAGGTAAAGGTATCCCCTGTGCAAGCTCCGGGTCATGTCAGACCCTTGGGGTGACCTAAATTAAAACCTAAATTAGATTAATTATCTATTGCTTTATTTTTGTAATGTATTATATTGAATACCTTGATCTGATTTTCTCCCACCTTGAGCCTACTAGGGAATGGCAGGCAATAATAATAATAATCTTACTGAACACATTTCTTCAGAAGACTATGATAAGTTCTTTGTAAAAATGTTCTGCTGTTGAAAAACCGGAGCATCTCCAGGGTTCTACTTCAGAAGTCAGGCATGTGAAACGTACCTGCTTGGTAAGGGCTTCTGTTCCTCTTTTCTCCTGCCCCATGACAGGTCATCCAGGCTGTGAGCTATGGCCTCCGAAATCCACATGCCGGATCCTGTGTGCCTTATCGAGAACAGGGACAAGACATTTTTTGTCCATCCGGAAGCCCTAAAGCTGCTCTCGGGAATCCACCAGCCGGTGGTGGTGGTGGCCATTGTGGGGCTGTACCGAACGGGCAAGTCCTACCTCATGAACAAGCTAGCTGGCAAGAACTCAGGTGAGAGAAAGAGGGACGTCAGTTCACTCAACTCAGGACTGCATCACGGGAGGATGGGAGAAATTCAATGATAAAATCCCTCAGTTCAGCAGAATAGGCAGGCCTGTGGCCCTTGACTGTGTGTTCAGGACTCTCTCCCC
Source organism: Paroedura picta (assembly GCF_049243985.1). Classification (NCBI taxonomy): domain Eukaryota; kingdom Metazoa; phylum Chordata; class Lepidosauria; order Squamata; family Gekkonidae; genus Paroedura; species Paroedura picta. Next base: position 18,126,530 of record NC_135373.1, read on the forward strand.
TTAAATAGTACCAAGCGAGCAAGCGTGTAACGGAAGAGTTCCGGCGGAGGGGGTAGTCTTGCATACTATACAATTCCAAGATTGCAAGTATTAATACACTAAAGCAGACTTTCTCTCCCAATGTTTCATGAAGCCCTGGAAGGGTTGCCTGAATGAATGGAAGATATATATACACTAGAATTAAAGCATGTTGTTGCTGATAAAACGGGCGCTTTGGGAGGGGGTGGGATAGCAAAGAGAGAGGGAGGTAGAAAGGAAGAGAGTGATTAAGATAGAGAGATCTTGGCATTGGGAAGAGAAAGGGAAGGCTTGTCCAGCCTGTATGGGCATGAGGTTGAATATGTGGGTTGTGTGGGGGGTTGTGGGAGTGTGGTGACAAATGAGGGAGTGGGTGTGGAGAGATGGGTGTCAAGAACCTGTGGTTTGGAATGTTCGTTGAGTGTGGGACTGACTTTTGGGAATTGTGGCATAGTGGTTACAGATGAGGTTTCCAGAGCCATGTCTTCAGATATGTGAAAGGAAAATCAGACTGGAGACTCTTCTTAGGGGGAGATTACATGGCAAGCAATTTCTCCCAGTTCTGCATTCAACCTCATTTCCCTTCTTGTGTGAATTAGCCTCCAGACACCGAAATGTCCCCCCTGCCCTAATGTACATGGGGTCGTCTCAGTAAACAGGTGTCCAACCTGCTCCTTCTGTCTCCATTTTTTTACTGTTGATATAATGTTATATGCCCACCTGCTTCTTTCACTGTTGCCCCTTAGAAGAAGAATAGCTGGATTTTATACTCTGCTGTTTACTACCAAAAGGAGTCTCAGAGTGGTTTACAAACACATTTTCCCTTCATCTCCCCACAATAGACAACATGTGAGGGATGTGGGGCTGTGAGAGGTTTCAGAGAAATGGAAATGACCCACAATCAACCCACAGGCCTCAGATGTCTCTAAGCAGTTAATATCACCTTCCCTTCCTCTCCCCATATTTGGACACCCCAGACACGCTCCTCCCACTGTGTGTGTGTATGTGTGTATGTGTGTATGTATGTATATATACACACACACACACACACATATACATGTGTGTGTGTGTGTGTATATGTTAAACATTTATTGGTTAATATAAACATATATGCTCATGTCAAGTCTCCCAAAACGGCCAATGCTGGAGGGTGTGGGAAGGGGAGGGACTCATAGAATTATAGAATAAAAGAGTTGGAAGGGACCTCATGGGTCATCTAGTCCAAGCCCTTGAACTAAGCAGGACACTCACAACCCTATAGCTCATGCACCGTAACCTGCCACCCCCTTCACAGAATCAGCCTCTCCATCAGCTGGCTCTCCAGCCTCTGTTTAAAAATTTACAAAGATGGAGAACCCACCACCTCCCAAGGAAGCCTGTTCCACTGAGAAACTGCTCTAACTGTCAGGAACTTCTTCCAGATGTTTAGACGGAATTTCTTTTGAATTAATTTCATCCCATTGGATCTGGTCTGTCCCTCTTGGGCAAGCGAGAACAAATCTGCTCCATCCTCTACATGGCAGCCTTTTAAATACTTGAAGATGGTTATCAAATCCCCTCTCAGTCGTCTCCTCTCCAGGCCAAACACACCAAGCTCCCCCAATCTTTCTTCATACGTCTTGGTCTCCAAACCCCTCACCATCTTTGTTGCCCTCCTCTGGACACGCTCCAGTTCATCTACATCCCTCTTCAACTGGGCTGCCTGAAACTGAACAGAGTACTCCAATGAAGCTGAAGCAGAGCAGAGTAAAGCAGTACCATCACCTCCCATGATCTGGACACCATACCCAAAATCCCATTTGCCTTTTTAGCCACCGAGTCACTTCTCTGACTCATGTTCAATGTATGGTCTACTAAGATTCCTAGATCCTTTTCGCACATGCTACTGCCAAGACAAGTCTCCCCCATCTTATACTGGTTATTTTGGTTTTTCCTACCTAAATGCAGAACTTTACATTTGTACCTATTGATCTTCATTTTATTCAGTTTAGCCCACTTCTCGAGCCTATCAAGATCTTCCTGTACTCTGCTTCGGCTTCTGTTGTGTTTGCTACTCCTCCCAGTTTAGTATCGTCTGCAAATGTAATAATTATCCCCTCTAATCCCTCATCCAAATCAGTTATAAACTAGGGGCAAAGCCCGTTGTATCCAAGAAAACAACGGGCGCTAGAGCTTGGCAGTGGGAAGAGGAAGGGGAGGAGTTGTCCAGTCTGTAAGGGCATGGGGTTGAATGTGTGTGTTGTGTGGGAGGTTGTGGTGGTGTGGTGGCAAATGAGGGCATGGGTGTGGAGATATGGGTGTCAAGAACCTGTGGTGTGAAATGTTTGTTGAGTGTGGAAGAGGACTGACCTTTGGGAATTTTGGCATAGTGTTTACAGATTAGCTTTCCAGAGCCATGTCCTCAGATATGCGAAGGGAAAATCAGACTGGAGACTCTTCTTAGGGGAAGATTACATGGCAACCAATTCCTCCCAGTTCTGCGTCATTTCCCTTCTTGTGTGAATTAGACCACATTCACCGAAATGCCCCTCTGCCCTAATACACATGGGGTAGTCACAGTACACAGGTGTCCACCCTGTTCCTTCTGTCTCCCATGTTTTCACTGTTGGTAAAATGTTATGTGCTCACATGCTTCTTTCATGGTTGCTCCTTAGAAGAACGGATTTTTGTACCCTACTAGCCAAAGGAGTGTCAAAGCGGTTTACAAACACCTTTTCCATTCGTCTCTCCACAATAGTCAACCTGTGAGGTATGTGGGGTTGTGAGAGATCTGAGAGAACTGAGAATGGGCCGCAGTGACCCAGCAGGCCTCAGGTGTCTCAAAGCATTTTCCAGTCGTCTTCCCCTTCTCTCCCCATAGCAGACTCCCCATGAGGGAGGTGGGGTAGCGAGCCTCACAGGGAAGCTGGCAACCCTAAGAGGAAGACTCTCTGTGCACAGCAGTCTTGACCTTAGTAAGGTTTTTTATACTGTTTTTATTTGCCAGTCCAAGGTTATTTGCCAGGCCAATAAGTCATTTGAGTTACTATGTGTCTCCAGACATTTACTTGTTATCTATTTACAGTTTCAGGGTGTAAATATTTATTTAGATCTTCCTGCACTTTCCAGACTCACAGGACTGATGCTGGTCTGCCTGTCTGCGCACCAGAATACAAACAGTTGCTGGTAAGGGCTGGCCATAACCCATAGGCCAGGAGGGATACCCCTGCACCACTCCCTACCAACTGCAGGCAAAAATGGCTCATTTGAAGGCTGGACTTTGAGGCATTGTATGATTTTGAAGTCCCACCTCCAAACCTCCAGGAATATTTCCAACCCAGGGGTAGCCAACCTACAGGTGTGGCCTGGAGAGCTCCTGGAATTACAGCTCACCTGCAGAGTATAAAGATCAGCTCCCCAGGCAGAAAAGGGCTAGTTTGGACAGGGTTGTGGTAGAGAAGAAACATTTAAGGCTTCCCACACAGGTTGTTGTTGAAAGACTTCAGGCCTACTGCACAGGGTTGTTGTGCAGATGAAACAGGAGACAAAAGAACCAGTTTCCTCTGCAGAAAAACGCTGTGCAGTGGCCTCAAATCTGCAGAGTTGCAAAGAAGAAAGACACATGGCTTGGCTGTGTCTAACCTCCGGGCAGAGCAGTGAGAAGGGGCTTTTCTGTGGCCTCCCTGTCAGGCAACTGTTTGGCAGAAGGGGAAAGTCCGCCCCCTCAAAAGGAAGGCCATCAGGCTCCCCTGCGTTTCTCTTGGAAAGGCCTCCTTCCACTCAGTCAGGGCCTGTCAGAGGTTCCTTTGCAGCAGGCCTAAAGGGGGTAGGGGGAGCACTCTGCAGCCTCCAGCCAGCTCTGTCAGCGTTCTGAGGCAATTTGCAGTTGGACATGATAGTTAGGACAGGCTTGGGGCAAAAAGGGCTGGCGCAGGCTCTGTTCTCATCCCCCTTGGCAGCCCTGCTTACCTCCTCTCCCTTTGGTGGTCAGGAGCAGACTGGCAGCCAGACTAGGCTGGGTGAATGGAATTTTGGTCTGTCCTGGTGAGGGGCCAATAGGAAGGCGCACTGCTTGCCTCCCTATTGGCTGCTTGGGCCTGGATGGACACTCGGAGGGCCCAAGCAGGAGCCGCTTCGTGGCTCATGATTGGGCCCTCTGAGTTTTTATCCTAGACAGGGCCCACCCTAACTCCTCCCCAAGTGGCCTTACCCTTTTATTTAATCCGCTATGTCAATGGCATTCCCCTGATAGGTGTGTCCACAGCGTGTCCACATCTCTGCTTCCCAACCATATTCTGCATGATTGGGCAACTTCTGGGGTTTCTTGAAGTCTGAAGAATGTTTCAGGGATTTCTCAATGGTAAAGTCTGAGAAAGGCTGCAATAAATAGTTATTTGGGACACTGGCTCTAATCAGTATGCAATATGAAAAAATATAAAACACTTTTTTATGCCTTAAGGCTTAAGTACATCTATAGCAAATGTATAACTACATCCCCTTACAGGAACACTTTCTGGCATGCTGGAGGAGAGGCTGCCTTGGCCCAATCATTTGCACCTGTTTCTTTGCCCATAAAGTGTCAATATTTTCATGCACAGGTTTCCCTCTGGGCTCCACGGTACAAGCCAACACCAAGGGAATCTGGATGTGGTGCCTTCCCTACCCTGGCAGACCGGACCAGACACTGGTGCTCCTGGATACAGAGGGGCTTGGTGATGTGGAAAAGGTGATTTGGACATCTTTGGATGGGCGGGATGCTGCACCTGTTGAACTTTTGTCGATGCGGCATGCTGCACCTGTTGAACATTCCCAGAGGTGTTTCAACAGGAGGCCAGTGGGCACCTTAAAGGACACAAACAAATGCATACAATTTTGTGATTCAGAGCTCACTTTGAAGTAGAGAAGGGACTGCGGAGAACTGAATCAGAATGCAGTTGAAAAGGAAGTTAGGGTGATGTGTAGGAATCACCACTGCCAGGCACATTCTCAAAATACAAGTGAACTGATAAAACCCCCCACATTGCTACAGGGTAATACAGAGGCTGTGCAAGGAACTGGAATGTGGCTGTTGCGTAACCTTTTGTAACCTTCAAGGGTATTTCTGTTCCATTGAATACAGGTGAGCTTCAGGAGGCTTTAGAAAAAACAATCCTTGTGATTCTAAAGCAATGAGTCTCAACCACCATTCCGCAACCCCTGCAGCAGGAGCGGCGGCATGTGCGCACGCTTGCGCATGTGCATGTGCATGTGGCAGCACGCATGTGCACACAGTGGTGACACTCCTGCTGTATCATGGAGTGGCGGTGCTGGCTGCCACACTGGAGGTAGTTGGGTCTGAGAGAGCTCTGTCAGAACTGCTCTGTGAGAATAGCTCTATAGGGACTGTGAATGACCCAAGGTCATCCTGCTGGTTGCATGTGGAGGAGCGGGAAATCAAACCCAGCTCACCTGGTTAGAAGCCGCTGCTCTTACCCACTACACCACGCTGATTTCTTTAAGTCTAGAATTCATAGTTACAGGCTGTATTCTTTACGGCTGCATAACCAGCGGTGGTCTTCCGGCTTTCCTGCCGATCAGTGGCACAGGGATCTTCCACATGGATTTATCCAGTTGCAGTGCTTTGGGGAAGGAGTTCTTCCTCCTGAAGGATGTAACACAATGAAAAGATCCAGTTAGGAAAGAGCAGAGGCTGCCTAAAGGTTGGCTAAATTGGACATCTGAACCCACGCTTAACAAATGCCTGGTACGTTGGGAGGTAGGAACTGAGTCTGAACTCCGCCGTTCTCTGCTCTTCCATTCGCAGGGTGATCCACAGAATGACTCCTGGATCTTTGCTCTGGCCGTCCTCCTCAGCAGTACTCTGGTCTACAACAGCATGGGCATCATTGACCAGCACGCCATGGACCAGCTGCAGTATCCTTCTGAATGCACAGCCGCAAGCAGATCTTCTTATGGTTTTGCTTCCTGGTTTAGCATTAGAAGTAGGCCACCAGAGGCCCTGCTGTTTGATTGTGTAGGGCAGCGTTTCTCAACTTTTGTACCGGTGAGAAACCCCTGAAATGTCCTTCAGGCTTCGAGAGTCCTCTGAAGTGGTGCGATGGTGGATATGCCCACCCAGAGCCTTCCCACCCACCCTTGCCACCCACGCCAGGTTCATATATATATATAATTTTTTTACATATATATTTAAAAAATTTAGCAAATGTTATATATATATTCAGTAAATTTTTATTATATATATATGTATATATATGTGTGTGTAAAGGTATCCCCTGTGCAAGCACCGGGTCATGTTTGACCCTTGGGATGATGCCCTCTAGTGTTTTCTTGGCAGATTCAATACGCGGTGGTTTACCAGTGCCTTCCCCAGTCAATATCGTGTACCCCCCAGCAAGCTGGGTCCTCATTTTACTGACTTCGGAAGGAGTCAACCCTGAGCCGGCTGCTGGGATTGAACTCCCAGCCTCATGGGCAGAGCTGTAAGACAGCATGTCTGCTGTCTTACCACTCTGCGCCACAAGAGGCTCTTTGTGTGTATACATGTGTGTGTATGTATGTATATATATATGTGTATGTGTGTATATGTATGTGTGTGTGTGTATATATACCATTCCACACCCGAAAAATATACTGAAATGATTACCTTTTGCAGACCTCATATTTTTGACGTTTCTCATGACGTCATAAACATCCAGAGTCCCAGCAGTAAACGGGTAGGTACGTCCTCCATTTTAAAGCTAGTTGGGGAATAGCATAACGTGGATTTCCCAAACTCTGTAGCACGAGCGAGAGGAGAGTGACTAGCAAGCCACACACCAAGGAAATGTGTGGAGCTGAAGTAGCGCTATCTCTACCTCCAGTGCTCGCCCTCGTACCTGCCTCCCTGTCCCTTCTCATGATGACAGAGTTTTTTATATTTTTTTATATTTTTTAAAAGCAAACTGCCTGGAGCAATGAATAGGCATTAAATAAAAATAATAAAATTTCCTCACCAGATAACACATGAACCATGCCTCTCTAAAGTCCACCCCCCCAAAAAAAAAAAAAGAATTGGGCTTGAGATTTATTTTTAAAAGATTCAAGGCTCATGATTGCAAAAGGGTGGCGTTAAAAAAAAAGCACTTTGTGTCTATGATTAGATGCCTAGGCTTCTCAATGGAGAGGTTTTACTTTAAAAAAAATAGCTGGCTTTGCGTGCCCTTTAAAACATGGAGAAAGGTGATTGGCTGCCTGGCTTGATTGACAGGGGGAAGAGAGTCGTGGGTAAAGTGTGTGGCTCTCTTCTGATATTTCAAGGAGTCATGCGAAGTGCTAAGAAGTGCAAGAAGGCAGCAGAGGAAAGCAAGAGAGCCAAAAGGTGAAGAATGGATGGAGGCACATTATTTTTTAGCATTACACCATTGTGCTGGCATAACAGTATTTTTTTCAATGTGCAGAATTGCCCTAACTCTCTTCCATTCAGGATACACTTCCAGGGCTATCAAGAAACCCCGGGTTTCATGAGACACTGACTGAGAAAGCCTGGCTTAGGGACACAGTCTAGAAAATTAGGGAAGGGACATTGTTTTTGCTGAAGAAGAAAGGAGGGCTGGTTTGTGTTTTGCTTTGCTTTGGAAAGTATGCACAGTTTATCTTACAGTCTCTTACAAGCTTTTGTAATCCACAGTGTTGTACTTCCTCCTTTATTCTTATGGGATGTGTTTATTTATTATTTAATCTTTTACTCTGACACTTCTCAGCAGACCCAAGTTGGGTCACAACCGAAATAAAATCACATCATTTTAAAATACAATATACAGTCCAATTTAATTAAAAGTTCTGATTTAAACTCCAATATTGCTCATAAAATTCCTATCTTAGGATTTTGGGGGAAGGAGCCTGGTGTAAGCCTCCCTAGGTGGCATTGTCTGGAAAATGCCTGTTAGGTCAAATGTTGGTTGCTGTGTCTCAACCATAAGTGTGGCAGAACAGCTGTGTCTTGTGGATAAACAACCGATATACAGGCAAGCCATATTAGGTGGCGGAGTGCATATTTGCATACATTTATATACATTTCAAGATCTAAATATTCAAGATGCCTTATGGGTGGCTTCCAGGAGAATCAGCTTCCCCTGGCCAAGGTTGGTTAACTGATGATTAGAAAACCATGACTCTGTGGAAGGTCAGACTCTGATCCAGTTAACGGGGTAAAAGAGAGAATTTGATCATGGGCAGCTTCTCTCAGCCCTCCCAAAATACACATCTATCAAAAGCAGTATCACCTTTCATGTCTGGACAGGCAGTTAGATGCAGCTATGGAGAAAAGGCCAAGGACAGGTAACAAAAGCTAAATATGAAGTAGAAGTGGGGCCACATTTCCAAGAGGCAGGTCTCCCCCCTCTAATGAAAACCAGGTTGTTTGGTATCTTCCTGAGCCAGATCAACAGTTACGTGACGGAACTGACAGAGCGCATCAAATCCAAATCACCTACTGAGAACTTGGAGGCAGAGGAAGATTCTGCTGAGTACGTCCGCTTCTTCCCAACGTTCATCTGGGCAGTGAGAGATTTCTCGCTGCAGCTGGTATTAAACGGGCAGCCCTGCACAGAGGACGAATACCTGGAGAATGCCTTGAAGTTGAAGAAAGGTACTTATTAAGCCTGCGGGTTCAGTAGACACAGAGGCAGCAGTTCGAAAACCTTCAGCTCTTTATTAACTGCAACTCCAAAAACACCAGACAGGGACCATAGGCACAACAGGAACTTGCATACATTTTGGCTAGCTCACCAAAGAAGTCCGCAATGGCATGGGTCTTCAGGGAAGTCCAAGTAGAGAGAGAGTGAGAGGACAAGGGGGGGGGGAGGAGAGGAGGAGGAGCTATAGAGGGCAGAAACCAGGTTAAGACACAGAGAGGTGTCCCATTCAAGGAGATAGCACCTATACCCTCCCCCCCAGACACACACACTGTCCAGGTGTGCTGCGTTACACAGTTCAACAAATTACGGATGATGGATTCCAGCTGAAGCTATTGAATGGCCAGCTGTTCACTTCAGAGGCAAAGAATGCATCCTATCTCCTCAGGGATGTTGAGGAACAAGGTGCGCATGTACACCGGCGCTTTGTTCTGCATCTGCTGCAGTCTGAGAGTCTCAAAAACAAGCTTGTTTCCTGGGGTGCTTGTCCTGCTTTCCGGCTTTCTCCCTGCATTGTTCTAAACTTCCTTTGGTGGGAGGGTCTGCTTTGAAATATTTCTGTTGCTCTCAACGGAGAAAGCAAATGTTGAGCTATGACATCATCTTGTTCCTGCCCTTTATCTGTGTGTTCTGACATCCTGTCTGAAACGAGCTTAGTTTCATGTATCTGTATGAAGAAAAGGGATTTTTTGGTCTCTAATCACTCCATGTTTGACTTCAGCCTTAGTAAGGGGGCTTGTACTGGCTTGGGGTGATGGGTACAGTCACAAAATGGCTGCCATAAGGGGTGAACCAGGGACAAAAGTTCCCCAAGGTAGGGCAGACTATAAATCCTGTAAATAAAATGGCTGCCACAGGAGGTGGAGCCAACCACAAAATATCAGGGAGTGAGGTCTGGCCTAACATTTCAGAATTTCAGGCAGAAGCTGTTTAACAGGATGCATTTAAAAGTGGAAATGCCATTACCAGTTTGCCAAAAACCAGTCCCAATATCTTTGCGCTTTGTTCTGCATCTGCTGCAGTCTGAGAGTCTCAAAAACAGGCTTGTTTCCTGGGGTAATTGTCCTGCTTTCCGGCTTTCTTCCTGCATTGTTCTAAACTTCCTTTGGTGGGAGGGTCTGCTTTGAAATATTTCTGCTGCTCTCAACGGAGAGGGCAAAAGTTGAGCTACAGCATCCTCTTGCTCCTGCCTTTTCTCTATATGTTCTGACTGCATCCTGTCTGAGAAGAGCTCAGGTTGACTTTTATGTGTGAAGAAAAGGTTTTGGTGGTTTGTAATCACTCCTCTTTCATTTCCCTTTACATGCTGCTTGGAACTGCAGTTGCTGTTTCATTATAACTTTGTGTAAGTTTCCCAGACATTAATTCAAAGAGATCATCCTAGAACCCTTTTCTTGTTTAATCACAAATAACATCTCTTTTCTCTTGTTTCTAGAGACCTAGCAGAGTGTCTTTCAACAGCTCTGTCCAGATTGTAACCCCAACACATTCACTTTCTGAAACATGGGCCTCTGTACAGCTGCAAATATTCCTTTTTTTCCTCAACTGCAGCCTCTGTGGCTTTTAAGTCCGTAGCTATTGTAGAAAGATGGCTAGCAAAGAGTTAATTGAAACCTGATTAGGAGGAAAACTCCACCCCCTGAATGTGCTTTTTCCTTAGCTTTCAGTTCCTATGTTAGTTGCGGTTGAGTTACAATAAAGAAGTTATGTTCTGTAGCTTCTGTAAGTATGTAGATTTATTGCCCCCCTTGAGATTACACAAGAAATGTTCTGACTTCGGCCTTGGGAAGGGGGCTTGTTTTGGCTTAGGGGGATGGGTACAGTCATAAAATGGCTGCCATAAGGGGTGAGCCAGGCACAAAAGTTCCCCAAGATAGGCAGACTATAAATCCCGTAAATAAAATGGTTGCCACAGGAGGTGGAGCCAACCACAGAATATGAGAGAGTGAGGTCTGGTCTAACAGTTCAATATTTCAGGCAGAAGCTGTTTAACAGGATGCATTTAAAAGTGAACATCTCCCTTCAAAATATTTTCTTATCCACACACAATTTACTTTCAGTCTTTGTGCTATGAGAGAAGTAGCTGCCAAATATTTATTTTTAATCTGCATATCCAGGCAACTCACATGGTGAATAAGAAACCTTCCTGGACAAAAGCCTCCACTGGCCACACTCAGAAATATTGGGGGAGCACAAGGAAAAGGTTTTGTTAGGTATCATGGTACCACACTGGGGCCCAAAGGATAGGATTAGTCACCTGACTGGCTTCTGCTTAACCTGCCAACTTTCAGTTGCCAAGCTTGTTGTCAGTTAAAACATAAGCATGGGTTAGAAGGGGTAACCTTTTCACTCTGTTGGATTAATTCTCCTGCATCAGTGCTACTTATCGGGTTGTGTGTTGGTTTTGTACACTGTGAGTATATAACAATTTTGTGTAATCGTTCTCTAATGAAATTGGAAATGCCATAACCAATTTGCCAAAAACCAGTCCCAATGTCTTTGCACTGCTAGATGCCTTTCCAGATTCTCCCATCTCCAGGTGTCAATCTCTGTCTTACTCCTAGGTAATTCCTGTGAGAATCAGGCATTCAACCTGCCCCGCAAATGCGTCCAATTCTTCTTCCCCACCCGAAAATGCTTCCTCTTTGACCGCCCCACCAATCAAAAGAACCTCCACCGGCTGGAGGAGATGGAGGAGAGCGAGCTGGAAGCCAAATTTGTGCAGCAAGTGAGGCAGTTCTGCCACCACGTCTATGAGACATCGAATCCAAAGACCATCCCAGGAGGGCACATTGTCAATGGGCGATGTAAGTCCTTGTAGCTCAGTAGTTCTCTGACCAGCACTGATGGTGGCTCAGGGACAATAGAAAAAGCTTCCAGTCCTTTTGGTCACAAGATCCACCCACAAGACGAATCCTCCTACAGCATGGCACTTGCAAGAGTTATTTATTGTATTTATATACTGCCCACCCCTGAGGCTCAGGGCACTTTTTGTAAAACTTACAGGAACCGGGAATGTGTATTTCTATCTCTACATCTTTCTGTCTCCTATTCTGTCCCACTCCTTCTCCAAATACGCATTATATGTTTCCTAGATCCCACCAGAACCCAGTTCTTCATGAATGACCCGGAGGTCACCTGCTTGTCCCCCAAATATCGAGGCCTACTCTGCTTTCTTTTCCTAGGGAGGTTTTATACTACCTGCCTCATCCTGTGAACAACTATCTACAAGGCCTGTAAGGCGGAGGTCTTCTGCCAGGCTTTTGGTTGGGGCCAAAGTTAGCATTTCTCTGCCTACCTATTTACGGCTCCACCCATCTATTTCACACTGACCACTCCCAGATCTTCTTGAATTTCTGGGAAGATCATAATACATAATTATTGCTGCTTTTAGCCTGTTTGAATTTGTAATAATTTATTTAAATGTAAATTAATTTTATTATTGTTTTGTACATTTTATATTTGTGTACACTGCTGTGAGCCAACTTGCTGTTAGGGCGGCCTAAAAATAAAATTAACACAAACATAAAGCAGCTAAATTAACCTCTATATGGGTGATGCCAGAACCATCTCTTTTGCTGTCTTCTTGGCAGTGTTAGCAACCTTGGTGGCGACCTATGTAGACACGATCCGCAGTGGGGGCGTACCTTGCATGGAGAATGCAGTGCTAGCTCTGGCTCAAATGGAGAATTCAGCTGCTGTGCTCGAAGCTACTGGCCGCTACATGGAGCTGATGGATCAGAAGTTGAAGCTGCCCATGGAGACTCTGCAGGAGCTCTTGGGGATCCATGCAAAATGTGAGGACGAGGCCCTTCAAGTCTTCATGGCCCGTGCCTTCAAGGATGACCAGCAGCAGTTCCAGGCTGAGCTGATGGTAAGATGTCTCTTGAGCTTTCCCCTCCAGCTAAGAAAGCTTTCTGAGAAAGCTGACCTATTGCAGTTTCTACTGTGCCCGACAAACACTACAGGCATACGGTTTGTTCTCCTGACCTCAAAATACACATAGTCATTTATAAATTGTTTTCCCCCCTCTGCCAGCAAGTCCTAGATGAGAAGAAGAAGGCGTACTGCAAGCAGAACAAACTGGAATCCTCCAAACGCTGCAAGGCTCTGTTGAAGCGGCTCTCTCAGGACCTGGAGGACAGGATCAACAAGGCCTTCTACACCCGCCCTGGTGGCTATCAGGATTATTGCAATGATCTGAAGACTGTTATAGAGAGATACCACCAGGAATCAGGGAAAGGGGTCATGGTGAGGATTTATATTTGCTTTGGGTTTCTATTAAACTTTGGTAGGCCCAGACATGAAAGGGTCACACCTGTGATTTTATTTTTTGTCCTGAGCCTTTGACTGAAGGCTTGGTTTCAGGATTGGAGCATGGCCTGACCCACTGTCTGTTCAAACAAATGCAAAGGTTAATTGTTATAACTCAGATCTGTGTAGTCCACCTTGAGTCCCTTTGTGAAACGAGGGCTATATATCAAGCCAATAAATAAATCTATGGGATCAAATTGCTTAAATATGAAAGATTCATAAGGGATGGGATATGCCCAGAATCCCATGAACATGTGGTGGGTTGTGTACTGAAGTTGGAACACAGCTGAATTAAAAACACTGAATACTTCAAAATTGAACTTGAGTTTTAAAGTTTTGCAGCTCAAATTTCAGCCTTGAAATATCAGTTTTACCGTTTGTATCTACGTAATGTATCAAGAACCGCATCTGAGCACTGTAGGTGCAACAAAATGTATAGTGGTTGCATATTTTTGGAATGTTAAGCATGAACAGAATATGGAAAAGTAAGGATATCAGCCTTAATACAAAGCACCAGCTAGTCAACGCCATTGTCTTCCCCATAACCCCCTATGAATGCGAAAGCTGGACCCTGAAGAGGGAAGACAGGAGGAGAATAGATGCTTTTGAAGACAAATGTCGGAGACGAATGCTGCAATAACCATGGACAGCCAAAGTTTCCAAAAATATAGTTTTAGACAGGAGCAAACCAACTATGTCATTTGAAGGGAGGATATTATGGCAAAAGCTCACTTAGGCCCATTATGCATGGAGTGGAAGGTCCCCATTCGGGGTGGAATGGCGTCGGCTAAAATCACCAATTATGCACGCTGCAGGCGGCAACTGGGCGCAGAGTCACCGTATGCCACCGAAAATGCCGCGTTAGCGAAATGCAGAAGAAAGTGGAGCTTCCCAGGACCAGGGCGCAACCAGAAGCGGCTCCGGACTAGCCGCGTGCATAATCGGATACTCTGGGTTTTGCCGCCGTTGCTTTCCGTCCCGTGTGTAAGCAGTTTGCTTCGCTTCTTCCTCCTATGCGTTCTCCATGCCACCGTTTCAGCGGCCGTGCATAATAGGCCTTAATTTTGACATGTCATGCGATCAAACTCGTTGGAAAAATTAATGCTCAGCATGATCAGCAGCAAAAGGAAACGTGGTCGCCAAAGGATCCATTGGCTGAACACGATCAAAGCCAGTACAGGGATGACCGTACAGGAACTAAAAGAAGTGGTCATTGACAGAGATGTGTGGCTGAAGCTTTCCTATGGAATCGTCGAGGGACGGACACGACTGAACGGATAACATCATCATCATTTATTAACCACCACTCCCGGACCCAGCTGGCTCATAGTGGTTTATATAAAAAATTAACCCCTCTCCCACATAAAACAGTACAAGTCCAATGTAACCCAAGATGGCAGCAAAATCTCCATCTTGACCTTTGCTTTTCCACTACTCAGGCAGAGGCCGAAGGGGAGCAGTTCTTCAAGGACCGGGAGGCTGTGGGTAGAGCCATCCTTCAAAGTGATGAAGCCCTCACAGAGAAAGAGAAGGAAGCAGAAGGTAGGGGCCTGGCACAGTTGTGTGCAGATGGGCTGGATTCTGCTGACACTGCATCGGAGATGTTGCTTTTTAGGTTGGGATGGCTGAAGCTCTTACTCATTGGTGGGGGTGGTGGAAGACCTCTCCATATGAAAAAAGAAATGACCATGGATAAATTTTATTTTCTGAATTTTTCTGGGCCTTCGCAGCTGTAAGAGGCACAGATCTTTGCCAAACTTCTAAGGAATTCAGAAACTGAATGAGAGAAGGCTTTTGCTGTAGAGGAGAGGAAATGCATGAAGGATATCCAACCGCAAGGTGGCCTTTGGAGCAAGACATATTAAACTTCTGACCCAGATGCATGTTAAAGGGACTCAGCTGCTTATGCGATACCTTCCAAGGATGAATTCGTCTTTTTCTTTCTGGCCCAGATGCCAGGGCAAGGGCGGAGGCGGCAGAGCGGGAGAATGAGATCCAGAAGCAGAAGCAGGCTGAGCGGGAGCAGAAGTTGGAGGATCAGAAGCGAAGTTACGAGGCAAACATTGAATACTTGAAGGAGAAGATGGAGAAGGACAGGGAGAAGCTGCTGGAAGAGCTGAACAAGATGCTGGAGAATAAACTCTGGGTAAGCGTCACAGCAAACAGATTTGGGTTTGTTCCCATTGTGGATTGGGGTGGATTACCTTTCTGGCAAGGGTGGCTAAACAGTGGCTGTCCAGATGTCCATGGACTACAATTCCCATGAGCCCCTGCCAGGGCTCAATGCTGAATAACATCGTATTCCCACACTGAGCAGGGTTGGCTGGTGTTGCTCCCAGTTCATTTTCATGACTCCTTTGGGTGCAACAGTGTTTGCTCCGGAGTGATAGAAATCTCATTCTTTTACTTGTGAGCTTATTAACCCTCATGTTCTCCTTCATAGGAACAAAAGGTTCTGCGGCAGGCCGGATGCCCAAAGTGCATTGATCACCTATATAAGCAGATCGATCAGCTGAGAGAGGAAATCGATAAGCTCAAGCAACGACATGTGTTCTCCGAGAGGGTAGAAGCCGCTTCAGTGATACTTCGATTGGTCCTTGAGAAAGCATTGGCCAGACTTTCCAAGGAATCATAAACAAGTGGAAGGAGGGCTGATCCTCTGTTTCCTGAGCCATTTGTGCAGTGCCTGCTGCTTTGTTTTAGATTAGAACAACATAACATTGAAATGAACAGGGAAGTGACAGGCATCTTTACCCAAAGGGTTGGGTAAAGCCAGAATACAGACTGGTAGAGTAACACAGAGCAAGCAGTTACCTCTTAGCCTGTTCAAAGAAAGAGACAAGAATTTGAAAATTATTCTGTTTTTATTAAAGTGCACATATGGCAACTTGATATACTAGCAGTGTAAAAATGACAATGGAAAGTATCACTAACATTATATTTACTTAAGAGGAAAGAGTGGCAAAGTCCATAAGCAATTTCAAGGAATGGTCAAACCACATGTAGCATGCAGATTGCAGGTACAGGAAAGGTATGACAAAAATGTGTAACAAATTAACGGGAAGTGTTGTGGAAACCAAAATAAAGCCGAGATCTTGGGCCAGTGGAAATGTGCCACTGAATTGCAATGGTGAACCCAACAAGACGCTTTTAAAGCAAGCCAGAAACAGGTAGATGGCCATTTCCTTCCCCTGCAGTGTTCTCAGGTGATCCCCCATCCAGGTGCCAGTCCACAGCCTGCCACTGAGGACTCCCCCTCAAAAAAGAGAAAAGGCAGCACGAATTGGGATCTTCCCTCAGCAATAAACTAAACAAGGCCTGCCTCCTGATGAGCCTTTCAGTTGAGATATGTTGAAAATGGATTTGATGTGAGAAAGAGGGTGTTTTTTAAATGTTAAAGCTGTAGTGCTGTGATAATAAGTAAGCAAGTAATAAACGTGGACTTCCAAGTAAGCGTGGACTAAATCTGATTGTGTGTAAAGTTAATCCATGCTGGGGAAATGACAGAGTTCCTATTCTGCCTTCTGTTAAGCTGTACCATTGGATGAGTGTTAATTCAATGCAGAAGCAAGAGGAGAAGTTTAGGAAGTGTCTTGAGGGTCACCCCTTTAGGCTAAATTGAGTCACCCTTCAGAAATAACAACTGAAGAGAGATAGTTTTTTAAAATTTGCAAAGGCTTCAACACAGCAGGGCAGAGGGCATACATGTTTAGCTCTTAAGTAAAGGTTACCTAATCAGAAAAGACTACATATTACATTTACAGATCTATAAACATTAGGCTGACATTTCACAATCTATCTAATTTGTTCCCCTTTCACCTCATCAATACTACTGCAGAGTACCTATGATATTTCCTCCACCAGCTTCCATGCTTTCATTGTTTACATATCCTCATCCATTTTTGTTTCTCTTAATATTTGTGAAACAGCCTTGTGGGTGGAGAGTGTCCGGCTGTCCAAGTTGAAATAGGGCCAATCTGATTGGCCCTGCCCCTAAAGATCCCACCCTCCTTCCCTGCATGCTAGCCACTTTGCTCTCAGACGCCTCAGCAAGCGTGTGTGAGAGAGAGACACACACAGAGACAGCCTTGCCAAACCGTAGACAAGCCATTATTACCTCCATAGCCCTGCTGCGAGACAGACACTGAAAGAGCTGCCCCAAACTGCTAAGGAGGCCTCTCCTGCAGGACAGGCATAGAAAGGGAGAGAGCTGCGCCTGCCGGTGTCCCCTGGGTCCTAGTGCCCTTTGCATTCTTAGTTGCAATGGGCTTTCTTGCTAGTATGACATAAATGTCATATAAATCAATTTCTTTCCATTCTGACGATATACACACTAGGTCAATTAATAGCAAGTCATCAACTCTGCATGTATAGAGCATGGGGGAAACCACTGTGTTTGGTGGGGGCTCCCCACAATCACTGGAACTAGGATGGGGGGGGGATAGGATCACTCACCAGAATTGTTTCTGTACCCTGTCTGGAGACCTGCCACCAGATGCACTTCATAGCAGATCTCCCATTTCCCGAAGACTGCGGTAACTTTGGGTCCTCCTCTGAGTAATTGTCCTGGCTGGTGGTGGTACTGGATGCCATGGCTGGGGCCTGGTGGATCTTGGCCAGTGACCTCTGGAATGCTGTTGATTCTTAGGGGAATTCCGCACAAGGACCAATTTCGCCAAATGTTTGCAATATGCAGAAACACTCTATTTAATAGTGGAATTTCATCATTCCGCATACCTTCAATTCTAGTGGAAAATTGAAGTCCCGGTAGCGGTCTATTCATTCCCCACAGGTTTCTGGTATCACTGGAATCGCAACAAAGGAAGCGATATTTTTCTGTGCTTCTTCCCGCCCCTGGCCGTCAATCAAACGGAACAGCCAAGGGGCTGTTGTGTTCACGCTCCTGAAAAGCCCCTTTTCCTTTTAAGAACTGTTTTTAAAAAATGGAAACACACCAGTTGCAACAAATATTTGTTCAATCATTGTTTCAGAAAGACCTTTTTTGCTGGCATAGGGGCTGGTGCTTAATCGTTTACATGCTCCTCAAGTAAACCCCCCCCCCTTGGGCGCGATTTGAGGCCGAAATTACGAGCAGTGTTGAACAAGGGGCTGTATTGTGCTTGGGAACTTTAAAGACACTTGCAGAAGGGAGCCTTGTTTCACTGTTAATCAATTCTGTGGAGGGACTTTAGCCGGAGAAGCCTTGCTCGTTTGTTGCTTTCGCCGGTCTAAGGGGGTAAAAATGGCGATCGCTTCTCCGGAAGTTCGGGGGCGAGAGCGGGGGAGGGACATTCTTTCTACCGCTACATTGAGAATGCACATGTTTTTCGCTGATGTGTTGCAGCTTGTGCTCAGAAGTGTAGTGTTTTTGTCAGGGGGAATCCACTTTTCCTGATTCCCTGAAAAGCGCTACAATGAAGCAATTCTTGTCGGACTGTTGCAGGAGTGTTGCAGATTGTGCGCAACATCATGCGGAACATTCAATTAATAATGTTTACCAAAGGTAAGACTTCTGCTACATTTAAGTCGTGCGGAATGGGCCTTAGGCTCCATCCCATGCTTATGTACTGCAGAAACCACTGGCTGAGCAGGAGCTTCCCCAGCCAGTTCTCTCAGGGTGGACGTTGTCTTGGGACATTCTGCCAGGAAACACCCTGTGCACTTACAGCCCACACACAGGCCACTCACCCACCACCATTCCTGCTCTGATGCATCCCCAGGAGCACCCTTATGGGGTTTAGGCTTGAGTTGCCCCTGATCAGCCTCCCCCTGATTTGTTCAAGCTGCAGTGGCACTGCTTGGCAATCCCTACCTTCTGGGTCTGGAATAGCCTGTCACCCACCACGTACCCTCTTTCGGGTGGTGCAGATGGCTCCGGCTGGGCTTACTTGGGGAGGGTCCTCCTCTGTCTGACGGCTATCCAGCCTCTGCTTAGAAACTTCCAAAGGAGGAGAACCCACTGCCTCAGACAACACCCTTTTACGACACTCATACAAGCATTTCTTCACCCTTTTCAAGGGAGCCACTAATCTGTTTGTCTCGAGCAGAATTACCAAGTGTAAATATGTGCAAGGAGATAATACTGCGGCTGAGCTTATTTTAACCCCTTTGCTACAGAGGGAATGGTGCTTCTGTTGAAACGCTGAAAGTCGATAACGGTATCCCCTGTGCAAGCACCGAGTCATGTCTGACCCTTGGGGTGACGCCCTCCAGCGTTTTCATGGCAGACTCAATACGGGGTGGTTTGCCAGTGCCTTCCCCAGTCATTACCGTTTACCCCCCAGCAAGCTGGGCACTCATTTTACCGACCTCGGAAGGATGGAAGGCTGAGTCGACCTTGAGCCGGCTGCTGGGATTGAACTCCCAGCCTCATGGGCAGACAGCTTCAGACAGCATTTCTGCTGCCTTACCACTCTGCGCCACAAGAGGCTCTAGAAACTTCAAAAGGACAACACCCTTTTACGTGCATTACAAGCATTTCTTCACTCTTTTCAAGGGCGCCACTAATCTGTTTGTCTCGAGCAGAATTACCAAGTGTAAATATGTGCAAGGAGATAATACTGCGGGTGAGCTTCTTTTAACCCCTTTACTAAAGAGGAGACGGTGCTTCTCTTGTGGGAACACTTGTACTTCAAAGGGCACAGCTGGTCGATTACTGCTTGCTTCAGCCTGCAGTCCGGAGGGGTTTTGCGCTTTTTTCCTCCACGGAAGATGCTGCCAGGGGATACCCAGGCTCCACCTGGAGGTTGGCAACCCCAGTTAAAAGCCCACGGCTGGTATACTACTGCTTGCTTTCAGCACTTCAGTCCTTTGCCCTTTTCTCCTCGACATTTCCCGTTTGGGGGAGCGGAGATGATGCCGGGAGATCCCCAGGCCCGCGCGGGAGTCTTCTGCTCTCGCTTCGCCTTGCGGCCCTCTCGCCGGCCGGCATGATTCGTCCAACGCGCAGACCCGCACTCCGCCTTCGCTCGGCCAAGATGAGCTCCGGCCCTTCCAAGAAACCCCTCCTCGTGCGGGGAACTCCTTGCCGTGGAGCGGCCACGACTAACGCCGAGGGATGGAGCGCTCGCTTTCGCTTTCGCTTTCGCGCCCGCTATAAGCAGGCCGAGGGAGAGCGAGCGGGAGAGAGGCGGCCAGGCAGGCGGCGGAGACCGAGGCGCCCGACAGACGCCGCCGCTCCCGTTTCCCCCGCAGGGAGAAGGTAAGACCTCCACGCGTGGCTCCTCGTGCAGCTGCAGAAAAAGGGACCCGATCCCCTTTTCGGAGGAAAGCCGCCCGCTTCGAACGTGTGAGCAGCTCTTTGGGCTCCCAGGCCGGTCGCTCCAACGTGGATCGGGACCTGGGCCAAGTTGGGGGGAACCTTCAGCCCCGTCGAGCCTCCTCAAGTTGGGGTAAAGGTTGTTCAAATGAAGAACACCCAAAAAACAAGCAGCCTATTTTGTGCGCATGTTGTTAAAATGCATTCTGTATTGGTGCATTCTGCAATTCCTGCGTCTCGTCCAGGGGGTCTTCTTTCCATCGTTTTAACCTTCACAACAGTCCTGTGAGGTAGGTTATGCCAGAAGGGAATGGGCTAAATCCCAGGGCAACGGTGGAAGGATCATGAGCTCCTCTGCAGTTCCTGGGAAGTGCTGTGGGGAGAAATTAATCCCAAGAAGGGGCTGCCGGTTTTGGGCTCCCCTTGATGCTCTGGGTTAAGATGATGCTGGTCTGGGCTCCCATTTCAAAACTGCTATGCAGGGATTTGAACCCACAGCCCATGGTGCCAGTCCTAACTAGTGACATGAAGAGACACCTTTATCTTATTAATTTTAAAACCTGAATTGGATTAATTAACTTTTGCTTTATTGTTATAATGTATTCTATTGCATGCTTTAATCTAATTTACCCCCCCCCCTCGACCCTACTGGGGAACGGCAGGCAGCAACAACAATAATAATACTTGTATATGTCTTATGAATCAATTCTTTCCATTCTGACGATGTGCAATGCTAGGTCAATTAATAGCAAGTCCTCAACTCTGCATGCATACTTCATAGAGCATGGGGAAAACCTTTGCCTTTGGTAGGGGCTCCCCAAAATCACTGGAACTAGGGTGGGGGAGGGATAGAATTACGTCTGTACCCTGTCTGGAGACCTGCCACCAGATGTGCTTCACTGCAGGTCTCCCGTTTCCAGAAGACTGCGGTAACTTTGGTTCTCCCTCTGAGGAATTGTCCTGAGCGGTTGTGGTGGACCTCTGGAATTCTGTTGGTTCATAGGCTTCATCCCATGCCGTGACCTCCAGAAAATGCTGGCTGAGCAGGAGCTTCCCCAGCCAGTTCTCTTTGGGTGGAAGTTCCCAGGAGTAGTCAACCTGTGGTCCTCCAGATGTTCATGGACTACAATTCCCAGGAGCCCCTGCCTGCGTTTGCTGGCAGGGGCTCGTGGGAATTTTAGTCCATGAACATCTGGAGGACCACAGGTTGATTACCCCTGCTCTAGGCTGCTCAGCCACATCCCCAGGAGCACCCTTATTGGTTTTAGGCTTCCGTTGTCCCAGATCTACCTCCCCCTGGTTTGTTCAAGCTGCAGTGGCACTGCTTGCCAATCCTTACCTTCTGGGTCTGGAATAGCCTGTCACTCACCATGTACCCGGTTTCAGGGGGTGCAGATGGCTCAGGCTGGGCTTACTTGGAGAGCATCCTCCTCTGTCTGACAGCTATCCAGCCTCTGCATAGAAACTTCCAAAGGAGGAGAACCCACCACCCCTTTGCTCCCCCTTTCACGACACTCACACAACCATTTCTTAACACTTTTCAAGAATGCCACTCATTGGTTTGTCTCGCACGGAGTTAATACTGCGGATGAGCAGTAACTTTGCTACGGAGCGTATGGTACTTTTCTTCTCAATAAGGTAAAGGTAAAGGTATCCCCTGTGCAAGCTCCGGGTGTAAGCTCTGACCCTTGGGGTGACGCCCTCCAGCGTTTTCTTGGCAGACTCAATACGCCTCGGAAGGATGGAAGGCTGAGTCAACCTGGAGCCGGCTGCTGGGATTGAACTCCTAGCCGCATGGGCAGAGCTTCCGACTGCATGTCTGCTGCCTTACCACTCTGCGCCACAAGAGGCTCTTCTTTTTTCTTCTTCTCAATACTTGTACTTAAAAGCCCATGGCTGGTATATTACAGCTTGCTTCAGCATTTCAGTCCGGAGGCGCTTTGCCCTTTTCTCCTCGACATTTTGCGTTTGGGGGAGCGGAGATGATGCCGGGAGATCCCTGGGGGTTGGCAACCCAGGGCCGCCCCATGAGTCTTCTGCTCTCACTTCGCCTCCTAAGGGACGCCTTCGCCTGGCAGCCCTCTTGACGGCCGGCTTGATTCGTCCAACGCGCAGACCCGCCCTCCGCCTTTGGCTCGGCCAAGGTGAGCTCCGGCCTTCCAAGAAGCCCCTCCTCGTGGGGGAACTCCTTTGGGAAACGGCGGTGACTAACGGGAAGGGAAGGGAAGGAGAGGGCGCAGCGCACGCTTTCGCTTTCGCTTTGGCGCCCGCTATAAGCAGGCCGAGGGAGGGCGCGGGGGAGAGAGGCGGCCAGGCAGGCGGCGGAGACCGAGGCGCCCCACAGACGCCGCCGCTCCCGTTTCCCCCGCAGGGAGAAGGTAAGACCTCCACGCGTGGCTCCTCGTGCAGCTGCAGAGAAAGGGACCCGATCCCTTTTTTACGGAAGAGAGATCCGCTAAGGGACTGGGAAGAATTCGGGGTGGCTGGAAACGCGGCCCACCTCAAACTCTTGGGCAGCTCTTTGGACTTCAGAGTCCAAATCCGGTAGCTCCTACCTGGATCGGGACCTGGGGCAAGTTGCGGGGAACTGGCAGAAGAACTCCCAAAAAACAACCAGTCTGTTCTGTGCGTCTGAGCATGTTGTTAAAATGCATTCGGTATTAGTGCATTCTACAACTACAATTCCTGAGGTACTTGCAGGAGGTCTCCTGTGGAGAAAAATTAATCCCAAGAAGGGGCTGCCAGCTTTGGGCTCCCCGTGATGCTCTGGGTCAACATGATGCTGGTCTGCGCTTCCATTTCAGAACTACTTTGCAGGAATTTGAACCCCCAGCCCATGCTGCCAGTCCTATCTAGTGACATGAAGAGATGGCTTGTAACTTATTAATACCTAAATTAGATGAATTAAGTATTTATTGGTTTATTGCTGTATTATATTGAATATTTTAATCTAATTTTTACCCACCCTGAGCCTACTAGGGAATGGCAGGCAATAATAATAATAATAATAATAATAATAATAATAATAATAATAATAATAATAATAATAATAATAATAATAATAATAATAATCTTATTGAACATGTTTCCAGCCTGCCTCATTCTGACAGACTTTAGAAGCAAATGCCTAAGGACGGCTGTGCCAGGAGTGTCGGTATAAAACTGTAATTAATAAATAAAAATTAATAAATAAGATTTAGTAGTAATAATGAAAAGGAAAGCCCTTCCCAGTGGTTTTTCAGACTATTACTAGAAACCTTTTTGTTATCTCACTGAGAAGTACTTTGGTCATTATGACAGTGTGCTAGCAAGTTGGTTTGTCTGCCGTGATCCATGGTCCTCTGCAGTGGGCAACCTCAGAAATGGGGTCCCCGTTCTTGCCGGTGCCTAGAATCTGTCAACCTGAGGATAGTAATTCCAGACTGGCTTGTTGTTGTTCGTGGCCCTGCATGTGGTAAGTAATTTTGTGCTTCCACAAAGGGTTGTCCTGCTGATGTTTCCAGATACCAAAATGCCCAGATGTTGTAGACCAGCCTTCTCCACTTTTGTACCTTTGAGAAACCTCAGAAAAGTTCTTCATGCTTTGAGAAACCCCAGATGTGGCACAATTATGCTGAATATGGCTGGGAAGCATGACCATGTACCCCCCCCCAGGACCCCTCCCCTTCATATCAACCCATAAATGTTTTAACAAATTTTAAAAATATGTTAAAAAGTTAATTACCTCCCATTTGGGAAATCCTTCCAGGGCCATCAAGAAATCCCAGGGCTTCACGAAACCCCGGTTGGGAAAGCCTGTTGTAGACCGTGGGCCCCTGACCTTTTTTAGCCTCTGGGCACCTTTGGGATTCTGACAGAGGATGGGGGGCACAGTCACAAAATGGTTACCTCAGGAGGTGGAGCCAACTGCAGAATGTCAGAGAGAGAGGTCGTGCATAACGCTAACAGTTACGCCTCAATGTTTTAGGTAGATGCTTTGCTTAATAGGAAGTGTTTTTAGACAAACCCCTTGCTGAAATGGGTGTAGGGAAGGGTGGTATAGAAATCTAAATATACAAATAAAACTCTTTTATTTCCTATACAGAGCTTCTGTTCAGTCAGACAGGATGCCTTAAGGGCAGCTGCTGCCAAAGCAATTTTTAAAAATCTTCACGGCCAGTCAGAAGACCTGCTGGGTGAAGCCCCACCAGGCCTGTCTACTTTCTAAAAAAGCTTGTTGGATCTCTGTCATAAGACAGTATAGCAGGGTTTTATCTGAACAGGCAGGCCTTGTGGGATCCTCTGCAGTGCCCAGGGATTCCGGAGTCAGGTCATGCCAAGACGAAGCTCTTCTGCTAGGCTTATGGTTGAAGCCACTTGAACAGTCAAACAGCTCAACCATCTTCCTATATTATTAACCCCCCCCCCGCCTTCTGCCTCCGGGTAACATCTTGCTAATATCACCGTCTTTATAATCTCTGTGTTGTTCTATTGGTGCTGATAGCTGTCTAATTGATGGTTTTAATATTTTGAGAGGGCCATTATGGTCTTATTAATAATCGTAATTTTTATTCTTATATTGTTTTAAATGTTATTCACTACTCTGAGATGGCTAGTTAGAAAGGGGCAGTATAGAAATGAAGTGGCTGGGTGGATGGACAGACTGATGGATGGGTTGGTTGGTGGGTGGAAGAATGAATGGATGGATGGATGGGTGGGTGGGTGGGTGTATGGATGGACCAATGGATGGGTTGATGGGTGGACGAATGAATGGATGGATGGGTGGATGAATGGATGGACAGATGGATGGGTTGGTGGGTGGAAGAATGAAAGGATGGATGGGTGGATGGACAGACTGATGGATGGGTGGGTGGATGCATGGGTTGGTGGGTGGACGAATGAATGAATGAATGAATGGATGGGTGGGTGGGTGGGTGTATGGATGGACCAATGGATGGGTTGATGGGTGGACGAATGAATGGATGGATGGGTGGATGGACAGACTGATGGATGGGTTGGTAGATGAATGGGCCGATGGATGGGTTGGTGGGTGGACAAATGAATGGATGGGTGGGTGGGTGGATGGATGGATGGATAGATGGACCGATGGATGGGTTGGTGGGTGGAAGAATGAAAGGATGGATGGGTGGGTGGATGGACGGACGGACCGATGGATGGGTTGGTGGGTGGATGGATGGATGGACTGATGGATGGGTAGGTGGGTGGATGGATGGATGGATGGACAGATGGATGGGTTGGTGGGTGGATGAATGAATGAAAGGATGGATGGGTGGATGGATAGACTGATGGATGGGTTGGTGGGTGAAAGAATGAAAGGATGGATGGGTGGATGGACGGACTGATGGATGGGTTGGTGGATGGATGGACTGATGGATGGGTTGGTGGGTGGACGAATGAATGGATGGATGGGTGGATGGACGGACTGATGGATGGGCTGTTGGGTGGATGGATGAATGGATGGATGGACTGATGGATGGGTTGGTGGGTGGATGAATGGATGGATGGATGGATGGACCGATGGATGGGTTGGTGGGTGGATGAATTAATGGGTGGATGGATGGGCTGGTGGACAGACCGATGGATGAGTTGGTAGGTGATCGTATGGTGTTGTATGTGGGTGGATGAATGGTGTAGTCAGCTGCTGTTGACTAGCAGGATCTCCCAATAATCAGTGTGCAAAGAGTGTTCCGTGAAGGCTGAAAGTCCTAATCTGTTCCTAAATGCTAGGATAGAATGCACAGGAATTCCACTTGGTATTTAATTACCTGGATTTCAAAAGGCTCTTGCTGATTCCTGGTTCGTGACCTTCATGGCTGGTAGCTACTAGCTCTCCTATTCTTCATAGAATCATAGAGTTGGGAGGGACCTCATGGGTCATCTCATCCAACTATGCAGGACACTCATTGATCATTGATGTTTTCTTGAGAAGACTGTGATAAGCTCTTTGTAAAAATGTTCTGCAGTTGCAAAACCGGAGCATCTCCAGGGTTCTACTTTAGAAGACAGGCATGTGAAACGTACCTGCTTAGTAAGGTCTGCTGTTCCTCTTTTCTCCTGCCCCGATGACAGGTCATCCAGGCTGTGAGCTATGGCCTCTGAAATCCATATGCCAAATCCTGTGTGCCTTATCGAGAACAGGGACAGGAAGTTGGTTGTCCATCAAGAAGCCCTTCAGCTGCTCTCGGGAATCCATCAGCCGGTGGTGGTGGTGGCCATTGTGGGGCTGTACCGAACGGGCAAGTCCTACCTCATGAACAAGCTAGCTGGCAAGAACTCAGGTGAGAGAAAGAGGGACGTCAGTTCATTCAACTCAGGGCTGCATCAGGGGAGGATGGGAGATAATTCAACGGTGAAATCCCTCAGATCAGCAGAATAGGCAGGCCTGTGGCCCTTGAAATCGGACTCTGCGTTCAGGACTCTTTTCCCTTAATTAGTACCAAGCGGGCAAGCCTGGGGAGGGGGTAGATTTAAACCCAGATTCCTGCATGATATACAATTCCAAGGTTGCAAGCTCTAATCCACTAAAGCAGGGTTCTTCAACGAAGGTTCCATAAAGCCCTCGGATGGTTGGCTGAATGAGTGGGAGTTAAATAATTCTGTGTGTCTATTTGTGTATTTATGTATATACCTTTAACAAATTTAAATGTTTATTACGTGATATGACCATATATGGTAATGTCAACTCCCAAAATGGCCAATGCTGGGCCTGGAGGGGGTGGGGAGGGGCCCTGGGTGGGCGTGTCCTCTGCTTTACAGCCGTCTTCTGCATGATTGGGCCACTTCTGGGGTTTCAGGGGTTTCTCAATGGTACAAAAGTTGAGGAAGGCTACACTAAATTATCACTTGGGGTACTGACTCTACTCAGTATGTAATTCGGTCCTTCTGTATCTTTTTTAAAGCCCACAGAATATAAAACAATCTTTTTTGTGCCTTAAGCAGATCCATAGCAAATATATAACTACATCCCCTTCCAAGAGGAAGAAACACCTTTGGGATTTCACTGGAGGAGAGGCTACCTTGGCGAAATCATTTTCACCTGTTTCTTTGCCCGTAAAATGTCAATATTTTCATGCACAGGTTTCCCTCTGGGCTCCACGGTGCAAGCCAACACCAAGGGAATCTGGATGTGGTGTGTTCCCTACCCTGGCAGACCGGACCAGACCCTGGTGCTTCTGGATACAGAGGGGCTTGGTGATGTGGAAAAGGTGATTTGGACATCTCTGGATGGACGGGATGCTGCACCTGTTGAACTTTTGTTGATGCAGGATGCTGCACCTGTTGAACATACCTTGAGGTGTTTCAACAGGAGGCCTGTGGGCACCTTAAAGGACACAAAAGAACACATACGCTTTTGTGATTCAGAGCTCAATTCGAAGCAGAGAAGGGACTGCAGAGAACTGAGTCATGAGTCAGTTAAAAAGGAAGTTAGGGTGATGTGTAGGAACCACCACTGCCAGGCACATTCTCAAACACTGCTTCAAAATGCATGTAAGGTGACAAAAACTCCACATAGCTGTGGGTAAAACAGAGGCTGTGCAAGGAACCGGAAAGCACTGAACGCTGGCATGAGTGTGGCTGTTGCGTAACCTTTCTGTGTCACCTTCAAGGGTAGTTCTGTCCCGTTGAATCATGGTGAGCTTTGGGAGGCTTTAGAAGAACAAGAGTTGGTTTTCTTAGCCCACTTTTCATCGCCTGAAGGAGTCTCAAAGTGACTTCCAGTTGCCTTCCTCTCCCCACAACAGACACCCTGTGAGGTAGGTGGGCCTGAAAGAGCTCTGTCAGGATGGCTCTGTGAGTTCTATAGAGTTCTGTAGAAGACCGTGACTGGCCCAAGGGCACCCAGCTGGTTGCATGTGGAGGAGTGGGGAATCAAACCCAGCTTGCCAGGTTAGAAGCCGCTGCTCTTAGCCACTACACAACGTTGTCTCCCTTTAAAAGTAGAATTCATAGTTACAGGCTATTTTCTTTACTGTTGCATCACCAGTGGTGGTTTCCCAGCTTTATTGTTTATTTAGATTTTTATACCTATGTCTCTGGGCAGTTTACATAAAACATCATGAGGTAATGACATGGAACATCACAACAACATCACAACAAATATATCAATCATAACATTCCTCCTACCTAGCCACAGGACCTCCATCTTTGCAGGGATTACTTTGGTTGAGCCATTTTGTCACCACTTCCAGGCAGCTGGCTAATGCTTCTGGGGGAGATTCAGGGCGGTCATTCATCAGGAGGAAGAGCTGGGTGTCATGTGCATATTGATGTCAACCCAGCCCAAACCTCCGCACCAGCTGAGCAAGAGGGCACATGAAGATATTAAATCGGATACGAGAGAGGACTCCTCCTTCTGTGACTCCAAATGGGAGCTGGTGACGGCTAGATACTTTCTCCTATTGCTACCCTCTGTCCGCAACCCTGGAGGAAGGAGATCAGCCATTTGAGGGCTGTCCCCCATACCGTGGTGTTGGCAAGGTGGTGAGCTAAGAGCTCATGCTCGACTGTGTCAAATGCTGTTGACAGGTCAAATAGTACCAGCAGCGCCGACCCACCTAGATCCAGCTGGCATTCAGGGCGACTACCGCTGTCTCTACCCCCTGGACAGGCCGGAAACCCAACTGAAACGGGTCAAGGGCTGACGTTTCCTCTAGGAATGCTGATGTTTGGTCCACGGCAGCCTTTTCAACAAACTTCCCCAGATGCGTTAAGTGTGTGACGAGGCGGTAGTTGTTAGTCAATGGCATAGGGATCTTTTGCATGGATTATCCAGTTGCAGTGCTTTGGGGAAGGAGTTCTTCCTCCTGTAGATGAAACACAAAAATCAAATTCAATTAGGAAAGAGCAAAGGCTGCCTAAAGGTTGGCTAAATTGGACATCTGAACCCACGCTTTACAAATACCTGGTACATTGGGAGGTAGGAACTGAGTCTGAACTCCGCCGTTCTCTGCTCTTCCGTTTGCAGGGTGATTCGCAGAACGACTCCTGGATCTTTGTTCTGGCCGTCCTCCTCAGCAGTACTCTGGTCTACAACAGCATCGGCACCATCGACCAGCATGCCATGGACCAGCTGCAGTATCCTCCTGAATCCACAGCCGCAAGCAGATCTCCTTATAGTTTTGCTTTCTGGGGGCCTCTTGCATTTGAAGTAGGCCACCTGGGCCTGTTCCGCACACATAGGATAATGCACTTTCAATGTGCTTTGGCAGCTGGGTTTTCCTGTGCGGAACAGATATACAGGCGAGCCATATTAGGTGGCAGAGTGCATATTTGCATACGTTTATATACATTACAAGATCTAAATATTCAAGATTCTTTATGGGTGGCTTCCAGGATAATCAGCCTCCCCTGGCCAAGGTTGGTTAACTGATGATTAGAAAACCATAGTGGAAGGTCAGGCTCTGATCCAGTTAAAAGAGAGAATTTGATCATGGGCAGCTTCTCTCAGCCCTCCCAAAATACACATCTATCAAAAGCAGTATCACCTTTCATGTCTGGACAGGCAGTTACATGCAGCTATGGAGAAAAGGCCAAGGACAGGTCTTGCCCAGTAACAAAAGCGAAATATGAGGTAGAAGTGGGGCCACATTTCCAAGAGGCGGGTCTCCCCCCTGTAATGAAAACCAGGTTGTTTGGTATCTTCCTGAGCCAGGTCAACAGTTACGTGACGGAACTGACAGAGCGCATCAAATTCAAATCGTCACCTACTGAGAATTCGGGGGCACTGGAAGATTCTGCTGAATACGTCCGCTTCTTCCCAACGTTCATCTGGGCAGTGAGAGATTTTTCTCTGCAGCTGGAATTGAACGGGCAGCCCTGCACGGACGACGAATACCTGGAGAATGCCTTGAAGTTGAAGATAGGTACTTATTAAGCCTGCAGGTTCGGTAGACACAGAGGCGGCAGTTCGAAAACCTTCAGCTCTTTATTAACTCCAACTCCAAGAACACCAAAAGGGAACATAGGAACAGGAACTTGCATACAGTTTTGCTAACCCATCAAAGAACCTGATTTGTCCTCATCTCAGGCTACCAATTGGCCCGTGAGTCCTTAGAACAAGCGTCAGTAACTGGTTCACTTACGATTCTTCATCTGCATCCTGTTAGCACAATTGAGCCCACATACATAATAGTGCTGTGATGGTTTTCTTGTTTTATCGTTGTTCACAACCACGAGACGGCAGATCCATGAGTGGCGGCGTGCAAATTTTAATAATAATAATAATGACCACACAAGTATGGCAAAGCTAAATATAGCATCTGTGAATTGCAACCTTGGCCAACTCTGGCCTCCCAGTTGCTTAACCCAGCAGGCTTTTTTGGGAGGTGGGGGCCTGCAGTGCATAACACCATGACATCCCTTCCAGTCACATAACAGGAAATGATGTCACATATCGCCAGGGTGTTGCAGCAGTCTCCTCAAAATGTAGGTTTGGGGTGGGTTGTTAGAGCATTGCAGGGAAGCATCATGTCATTTCTGGTTATGTGATATGAAGTGATGTTGACCCAGTTAATTTTCTCTCTCTAGTTCCTGCTCCTGTTGTACAAGGCAGTGTGGGTAGAAGGCCTTCTGCTAGAGCGGGAAACCTGTTCCTCTTATAACTCAGAGACGAGGGCTATAGGGCTATATAATATAGGTCAGTAGCACAGAACGTGTGTTGTTCATGAATTTAAACTATTCTTCTACCAATTTTCTACAGCAAAATATAAAAATATAAATATAAATAAATACATTTTCTGGCTGACAGCAGAGCCTCAGTTGATGACTGAAAACTCATGCCCAGTGACTGTAAGAAAATCCAGTCACAGTGAAAGCAGTACAACCTACCAAAGCCAACCATGAGGCAGCAGAATTACATATTGTTGTTGTTAGGTGCAAAGTCGTGTCCGACCCATCGCGACCCCATGGACAATGATCCTCCAGGCCTTCCTGTCCTCTACCATTCCCCGGAGTCCATTTAAGTTTGCGCCTACTGCTTCATCCAGCCACCACATTCTCTGTCGTCCCCTTCTTCTTTTGCCCTCGATCGCACCCAGCATTAGGCTCTTCTCCAGGGAGTCCTTCCTTCTCATGAGATGGCCAAAGTATTTGCGTTTCATCTTCAGGATCTTCTAAGGAGCAGTCCGGGCTGATTTAACAGTCGAAATGCCATTACCAGTTTGCCAAAAAACAGTCCCAATATCTTTGCACTACTAGATGCCTTTCCAGATTCTTCCATCTCCAGATGTCAATCTCTGTCTTACTCCTAGGTCAGTCCCGTGAGGATCAGGTGTTCAACCTGCCCCGCGAATGCATCCGACTTTTCTTCCCCGCCCGAAAATGCTTCCTCTTTGAACGCCCCACCAATCGAAAGAACCTCCACCGGCTGGAGGAGATGGAGGAGAGCGAGCTGGAAGCTGAATTTGTGGAGCAAGCGATCCAGTTCTGCCGCCACGTCTATAAGACATCCAAGCCAAAGACCGTCCCAGGAGGGCACGTTGTCAATGGGCGATGTAAGTCCTTGTAGCTCAGTAGTTCTCTGACCAGCACTGATGGTGGCTCAGGGACAATAGAAAAAGCTTGCAATCATTTTGGTCACAAGATCCACCCACAAGATGAATCCTCCTACAGAATGGCACTTGCAAGAGTTATTTATTGTATTTATATACTGCCCACTCTTGAGGCTCAGGGCGGTTTTTGTAAAACTTAGAGGAACCGGGAACGTGTATTTCTATCTCTACATCTTTCTGTCTCCTATTCTGTCCCACTCCTTCTCCAGATATGGGTTATATGTTTCCTAGATCCCACCAGAACCCAGTTCTTCATGAATGACCCGGAGGTCACCTGCTTGTCCCCCAAATATCGAGGCCTACTCTGCTTTCTTTTCCTAGGGAGGTTTTATACTACCTGCCTCATCCTGTGAACAACTATCTACAGGCCCTGTAAGGCGGAGGTCTTCTGCCAGGCTTTTGGTTGGGGCCAAAGTTAGTATTTCTCTGCCTACCTAAAACTTAGTGGAACAGGAAACATGTATTCCTATACATATTTTCATCTCTCCAATTCTGTCCCACCCCCTCTCCAAATACGAATTATGTGTTTCTTAGATCCCACCACAATCCAGTTATTCATGAAATGATCCAACGAGCACTTGGTTGTCCCCCAAGAATCAAGGCCTACTTTCTTTTCCTAGGGTGGTTTTATACTATCTGTCCGGTCCTGCGAACAACTATCCACAGGGCCTGTAAGATGGAGCTCTTCTGCCAGGCTTTTGGTTAGGCCCATGGCTCCACCATTGGTCCATCTATTTCACATTGACCACTCCCAAATATTCTTGAATTTCTGTGAAGATTCAATAGTCATAATACACAATCATTGCTGGTTTTAGCCTGTTATTATTTATTATTATTACTTGTTATTGTTTATTTAAATTTAAATCCATTTTATTATATTGCTATAGTACATTCTATATCTGTGTATACCACTCTGAGCCAGCTTGCTGGGAGGGAGGCCTAACATATAATAAACACAAACATAAAGCAGCTAAATTTACCCTATATGGGTGATGCCAGAACCATCTCTTTTGTTGTCTTCGTGGCAGTGCTAGCAAACTTGGTGGAGACCTATGTGGGCACGATCCGCAGTGGGGGCGTACCTTGCATGGAGAACGCAGTGCTAGCTCTGGCTCATATGGAGAATTCAGCTGCCGTGCTCGAAGCCACTGGCCGCTACATGGAGCTGATGGATCAGAAGTTGAAGCTGCCCACGGAGACTCTGCAGGAGCTCTTGGGGATCCATGCAAAATGTGAGGACGAGGCCCTTCAAGTCTTTATGGCCCGTGCCTTCAAGGATGACCAGCAGCAGTTCCAGGCTGAGCTGATGGTAAGATGTCTCTTGAGCTTTCACCTCCAGCTAAGAAAGCTTTCTGAGCAAAGCGACCTCTTGCAGTTTCGACTGTGCCGGACAAACACGACATGCATACAGTTTGTTCTCCTGACCTCAAAACACACATAGTCATTTCTAAATTGTTCCCCCCCCTCTGCCAGCGAGCTCTAGCTCAGAAGAAGGAGGCGTACTGCCGTCAGAACGAACTGGAATCCTCCAAACGCTGCAAGGCTCTGTTGAAGCGGCTCTCTAAGGAACAGGAGAACAGGATCAACAAGGCCTTCTACTCCCGCCCTGGTGGCTATCAGGATTATTTCAATGATCTGAAGACAGTCGCAGTGAGATACCACCAGGAATCAGGGAAAGGGGTCATGGTGAGGATTTATATTTGCTTTGAATGCTTTGGATTTGTATTAAACTTTGGTAGCCCCACACATGAAAGGGGTCACAGCTGGGATTTTATTCTTGGCACTGAGCCTTTGAGTGAAGATTTGGTTTCATGGATCATCAGGGATTTGATCCGTGAGGTTAAACATTTCCAAGTACCTACCTTAGAATGCTGCCCTCAGATTCTGGCTTTTAGTTGCTATGCTGTGTTTTTTTTATATGCCCCATCAATTAACGTCTTCCAAGTAGGTGCAATAGCAGTCTTT
The DNA here is from genome assembly GCF_049243985.1 of Paroedura picta. NCBI lineage: Eukaryota > Metazoa > Chordata > Lepidosauria > Squamata > Gekkonidae > Paroedura > Paroedura picta. Next base: position 18,160,285 of record NC_135373.1, read on the forward strand.
ACGTAAACACGTTTTTGACTTGTTCATTCCATCAGCTTAACAGGAAGCTCCTGTTTGCAAAATGTTTTGGGGTGGCCACCCTAAATTAAAATGACAGAAAAGGTGTAAGATCAGAGCCATGTTGCCAACATTAGTATATCTCAGGCCTGGCCAAACTGAGGCTTGCCAGGTATCCATGGACTACAATTACCATGGGTCCCTGCGAGCATGGAGAGCCACAGTTTGGCCACCCCTGGTGAGGAAAATGTTTTGTTCTTCCCCAGAACCACTGTTCTGATCTAATTTGCAGGCCTTTGTGGCTTCTTAATTTGAAACATCCAGAGTTCTGGTGCTTCTGAAGTGGTCATTGTGAGCTCACTGCCCTTACGTGATTTGTACTTGGATGGAAAAATTGCACATCCCACGAGCCCCTTTGATTGTGAAACCAGCAATTCTCTGTTTAGCCTGAATCTTTATTTATTTATTTTATATTCATATTTAGTAACCCCCGCTCCTGGACTCAGCCCGCTCATAGCTGTTTACAAAAAGTATTAATCCCGCCCTCCGCATAAAACAATACAAGTCCAAGACAACCCAAGATGTCAGCAGAATCTCAATCTTGACCGTTGTTTCTCCCACTACTCAGGCAGAGTCTGAAGTGGAGCAATTCTTCAAGGACCAGGAGGCTGTGGGTAGAGCCATCCTTCAAAGCGATGAAGCCCTCACAGACAAAGAGAAGGAAGCAGAAGGTAGGGGCCTGGCACAGTTGTGTGCAGATGGGCTGGATCCTGCTGACACTGCATCAGAGATGTTGCTTTTAGGGTGGGGGTGGCTGGAGCTCTTCTCTCTCATTGGTGGTGGTGATGGTGGTGGTGGGGAGACTTCACCATTTGAAAAAAAATTTCCTGGGGAAAATTTTATTTTCTGATTCTTTCTGGGCCTTCGCAGCTCTAAGACCGTTTACGCACTGGGAACTTCAGGAGCAGAAATTCGGGACGGATGAGGTGCACCAGGCCAAATGCTCCCCCATGTGGGTGCAGGAAGAGTGGGGGAACCTGCCACGACTAAAACTCCAGCCTGCAGCCCGGCATGAAACCTCCAGTGCATAAACAGTCTAAGAGGCACAGATCTTTACCACACTTCTACTGAACTCAGATACTGAATGAGAGAAGGCTCTTCTTGCTCATTGGTGGTGGTGGAACAAGACACATCAAACTTCTGATCCAGACACACGTTAAAGGGACTCAGCTGCTTATGTAATAACTACCTAGGATGAATTCGGCTTTTTCTTTCTGGTCCAGGTGCCAGGACGAGGGCGGAGGTGGCAGAGCGGGAGAAGGAGATCCAGAAGCAGAAGCAGGCTGAGCTGGAGCAGAAGTTGGAGGATCAGAAGCGAAGTTACGAGGCAAACATTGAATACTTGAAGGAGAAGATGGAGAAGGACAGGGAGAAGCTGCTGGAAGAGCTGAACAAGATGCTGGAGAATAAACTCTGGGTAAGCGTCACAGCAAACAGATTTGGGTTTGTTCCCATTGTGGATTGGGGTGGATTACCTTTCTGACAAGGGTGGCTAAACAGTGGCTGCCCATGGACTACAATTCCCATGAGCCCCTTCCTGGGCTCAGTGCTGAATAACATTGTATTCCCACACTGAGCAGCAAAGTCATGAGGCAAACATTGAATACTTGAAGAAGAAGATGGAGAAGGACAGGGAGAAGCTGCTGGAAGAACAGAACAAGATGATAGAGAGTAAATTCCAGGTAAGTGTCGCAGCAAGCCCATTGGGGTTTGTTTACTTTGCAAAAGGCTTGGGGTGGATTATGGCAAGGGTGGCTGAACGGTGGCTGTCCAGGTGTCCATGGACTACAATTCCCATGAGCCCCTGCTAGTGCTGGTAGGGGTTTATGGAAGTTGTGGTCCGTGGACATCTGGAGAGCCACCGGTTGGTCACCCCTGCTGTATAATATCGTATCCCCACTGAACTGGGTTGGCTGGTGTCGCTCCCAGTTCATCTACATGGCTCCTTTGGGTGCAAGAAGGGATCCCTTACAGGTGCCGTGGAGGGAGCACTCCAAAATCGTGACATTTATTCTGAAAAGCTTGGAAACCCTTCTCCATGTGTGACCTGCAGACATGCAGTTTCACCTGTGCCTGCACAGAAAACCACAGCAGTTATAGGAAATGGCCAAGCTGTCAACTCCGCGAATTTCCCAAGGAAGATTTGGCAACCCTGTTTGCTCCAGAGTGAGAAAGATCTCATTTCTTTTGCTTGTGAGCTTGTTAAGCCTGATGATGTTCTCCTTCATAGGAGCAAAAGGCACTGCTGGAAGCCGGATTCCAGGATCATGCTGCTCAGCTAAAGGAGATTTTTCTCCTGAGAAAAGAAAGTGAAAACATCAGGACACAGGATTGGATCGCCAGTATGCTAAATGCTGCTTCAAATATATTTTCATCGGTACTTCCAGTGCTGATTAATGGACGTGTTCGGTGTCATCGTCGTCACAAGCATTAGTAAACAAGTGGGAGGAGGGGCTGATCCTCAGTTGCCATGTGTGCAGTGCTTGTTGCTTTGTTTTAGAAAACCACAATGCGAGAATCAATAGGCCACTGACAAGCAAGGGTAATAGCAGCAACATGGGTAGTGGTAAGATTATGGAATCAGTGCTGCCGATATTGCTATGTCTGCTTCACACATTACACAGAAGCTAACCCAAACTTGCCCCCTAGCACAGTGGTCCCCCAACCTTTTTATCACCAGGGACCGGTCAACGCTTGACAATTTTACTGAGGCCCGAGGGGGGGGTAGCCTTTTGCCAAGGGATGCTGCCGCCTGAGCCCCTGCTCCACTTGATTTCCTGCTGGTGCCCCTTCCTGCCGTCCGCTGGGGGGCGCTGCCAGCAGCAGCTGTGCAGTGCCACGCCGAGGGGGAGCTCCAACCATGGTGGTCTCTGGAGAGCACCAAAGGTGAGCCGGCGGCAGAGTGGCAGGGCAGCCCCCCAGGCAGCAGCCGGGGAGGAGGACGAGGAGGAGCTGTGGCCTGGTACCGACTGATCCACGGCCCAGTACCAGTCTCCGGACCGGTGGTTGGGGACCACTGCCCTAGTGCATACGCAATAGGCAGGTGCAACCAACTGTGGTTTGGTACTCCTGCGCTTTCCCATTTTAACCTCTTGGTTGCATCCCTTAATTTGTGATGTGTACAATTAAGACAAGCAAAGCTAGCTGTTTCCTCAGACCTCTGGGGCATTCTGCGAGCAACGAGGCCAGTGAATCTGTACGGAGGTGACAATAGAGTCCGCACTCAAATAGGACATGTTCTGCTTTCTCTATCTGATCTTCGTCATAGACACGTGCTTCTATCGGTAGCCCCTTGAACTTTCCTTCCAGAAAAGCGGAAGGAAGAGCATTATAACGGAGAAGAGTAAAAGTTCTTCTTTGTTCAGAATTTAGAAGATCAGTTAGATATAGCATCAGGACAGTCTTGTTAAGAAGGTCTTTTCCATAAAAGTGGGTCCAAGATCTTATTAATATTGTGCTGTCTTTCTACATCTGTTACCCTGCTCCTTATTAATTCTTTTGCCTTGTCATGTCCCAGGCTCAGAACAAGTTGATAGGACAGACCATAGGAGCCCAGCTTCTCTAACCGTGCATTTAACCAGGGCACAACAAATGAATCTGTCAGTAGGAGGCTAATAAGACCCCTCTGCTGAAATATCAGTTTTAGCCAAAACATAAAGATTGCCACCCAGAGCCTAGTATGAACATTAACCATTCCAGTTATCCTAATTGCGATATTGGCAGAATATTTTTCAGTATTCACAGAGTATTATTAATTCAGTGTTATTGGTTATGGCAGCCTTTCTCAGCTTCTTCACTGTTGAGAAACCCCTGAGACATTCTTTGTGCTTCGAGAAACCCCAGAAATGGCCCAATTGTGCAGAATATGGTTGGGAAGCATAGCTGTGGACACGCTCACCCAAGGCCGCTCCCCTTCCCACCCCTTTCCTCCCCTTTCCATGGGGAGGTCAGCAGCAGTGGGTCCCACTGCCCCTTCTCAGGGTATGCTGATGCCGGTCCTGCTCTTACGTTCTTCCCATGCAGAGCGGCTGGGGCTCCTCTTAGAAATATCCGAGAAATTTGGACTTCCGAGCTAAGAGCCCACAGCGTTCACTGCTCTGCAAGTCCTGTAATACTTGGCCAGTTCTCACATGGCCAGCTGCTAGTTCAGATTAAGAAGAAGAGTTGGTTTTGATATCCCGCTTTGCACTGACTGAAGGAGTCTCTAAGCGCCTTATGATCACCATCTCTTCCTCTCCCCGCAAAAGACACCCTGTGAAGTAGGTGACGCTGAGAGAGCTCTGACAAAGCTTCACAATCAGGGCTGTGACTAGCCTAAGGTCACCCAGCTGGCGGCATGTGGAGGTGTGGGGAATCAAACCTGAGTCACCAGATTAGATGCCGCTGCTCTTAACCCCTATGCCACGCTGGCTAGATGGCCTGTGTGACTCACAAGCAGTTTAAACCTGCTTCTGAGTCATTTATCCTTGCATCTTTTCCTTTATTTTGTGTTTCGATTTTGAGTGCTCAAACTGCTGTAGGGGAAGTGTCAGGAAAGCTCTGCCGTGGAACAAGAGGGGACAGATTGTGAGTTTTGTCTGCTTTTCAATCAAGCGCTGTTTAAAAAGCCAAATGGTGAAGGAGGCAGGAAGCAGCTTCAAGAAGACATTCTTGTAACAATCCTACAAGAGGTTCTCCAGAAAAAAGTTTCAGGCCACTAGCACCGTTAAGACCAACAGGTTTATTCCAGGTATGAGCTTTTGAGTACACGTACACCTCTTTAGCTACAATAAAGGTGCCACTGGCCTCAAAAGTTGTTTTGCTGCTTCAGTCCAACATGAACCCCCACTTGAATCTAACTTCCTGGACGGGGTTAGACTAGGCGCCATTTTGGTTGTGCACCACCTCTGCACGATGCCTGTGAGTTATGCCAGTGCCCTTCCGGGAGCTCTTTCCCGCTGGGCACTGCTGCTGGGAAAGAATGCTGCTGAGCCAGGGCAGAAATGGGGAAGGCAAACAAGAGTGCACATTGTTTGTTGCTGCTGTTGGCCAACAGGCTGGGCCATCCCTCAGAAAGCTCTGGAGTCAATCATGGCACCCTATTGCAGTGTTACTGGTAATGCATTGTATTTGGTGATGATGTTAGCCATTGAGTTGCGTCCACATCTTGACGATTCCAGGGGTCAAGTGTCGCCACGTTTTTTGATCATGCGCCGTTTCTTTTAGCTGAATCACACTGGCCATTTTGATCATCTCTCACCACTGTGTTCTTTGTGGGCCTGGTTCCCTTTTCCCACTGACCAGTCCTAGCATAATTGCTGTCTCCATTGTGTTGGATTGCGTGATATGGCCAAAGCAAGTGACCCGGAGTTTCGTGATTTTGCCTTCCAGTGATGTATCAGGCTTTATGCATTCTAGCATTTCCTTGTTTGTGACTTTTGCTGTCCATGGAACCCACAGAAGCCTTCTCCAGCACCAGAGTTCAGACTGAACCAATCTACATTTGTTAATCAGGCTTATGTCCTTGCTTTTCTATGCTCGACTCAAGCTTATCATTGCTGTGTCACCCAGAACAATTTGACATTCAGTTTCCTCTTAGCTTGTTCAAAAAAACAGACAAAAGTTTGTAAAATTATTCTGTTTTTATTAAGGTGCACATATAGCCACTAGCAGTGCAAAAATGACAACATTGGGAAGTATCACTAACACATTATATTTACTTAAGAAGAAGGAATGGCAAAGTCCATAACCAATTACAACGAATGGTCAAGCCACATGTAGCATACAGGTTGCAGGTACAGAAAAGGTATGACCAGAATATGTCAAAGGTGTAAGAAATTTAAGGGAGAGTGCTGTGGAAGCCAAAATAAAGCTGAGATCTTGGGCCAGTGGAAATGTGCCACCGAATTGCAATGGTGAACCCAACAAGACGCTTTTAAAGCAAGCCAGAAACAGGTGGATGGCCATTTCCTTCCCCTGCAGTGTTCTCAGGTGATCCCCCATCCAGGTACCAGTCCACAGCCTGCCACTGAGGACTCCCCCTCAAAAAAGAGAAAAGGCAGCACGAATTGGGATCTTCCCTCAGCAATAAACTAAACAAGGCCTGCCTCCTGATGACACTTTCAGTTGGGATATGTTGAAAATGGATTTGATGTGAGAAAGAGGGTGTTTTTTAAATATTAAAGCTGTAGTGCTGTGATAATAAATAAGCAAGTAATAAACGTGGACTTCCAAGTAATCGTGGACTAAATCTGATTGTGTGTAAAGTTAATCCATGCTGGGGAAATGACAGAGTTCCTATTCTGCCTTCTGTTAAGCTGTACCATTGGATGAGTGTTAATTCAATGCAGAAGCAAGGGGAGAAGTTTAGGAAGTGTCTTGAGGGTCACCCCTTTAGACTAAATTGAGTCACCCTTCAGAAATAACAACTGAAGAGTGATAGTTTTTTAAAATTTGCAAAGGCTTCAACACAGCAGGGCAGAGGGCATACATATTTAGCTCTTAAGTAAAGGTTAAAGGTAAAGGTAAAGGTATCCCCTGTGCAAGCACCGAGTCATGTCTGACCCTTGGGGTGACGCCCTCTAGCGTTTTCATGGCAGACTCAATACGGGGTGGTTTGCCAGTGCCTTCCCCAGTCATGACCGTTTACCCCCCAGCAAGCTGGGTACTCATTTTACCGACCTCGGAAGGATGGAAGGCTGAGTCAACCTTGGGCCGGCTGCTGGGATTGAACTCCCAGCCTTATGGGCAAAGCTTTCAGACGGCTGCCTTACCACTCTGCGCCACAAGAGGCTCTTTTAGCTGTTTACCACATTCTTAAAAGAGAGAGGACTGTAAAGTCAGATTGGTTTCATCTGAACACGGGAATATATAAATATTAATTATGATTAAGCCTAAATTTGATAATTGAAGATGAAGAGCAATTGGATGATAGGCAGGCAAAATGGTAAGTGCCCCCTTTATCTGTGTGAACAGGAGAAAAGTTAGACCTGAGTTAGACTTAGTATAATAAAATTTATAGCCATCTAAGGATGAATCTGCACTTAATTTGTTTATTCTGTTGTGGATCCAGCTGAATCCAGGTCAATTTGAACTCTGGTCTTCCCCCTCCCCCATTGAAACAAAAAAGTATTTTGCACGTGGTTAGAGAATCTCAGGAGGGGGGAGCCAAGCGCAGCAGGAGCCTCTTTCTTTTCTTGAAGGGGGGGGGAGAGGATTGGCGACAGCAGAGGAAGGAGAAAAAAACCTAGAGGCAAATCTCTAATGAGAAGTTAAGGCTTCTGGGAGCTTCTGCTGAGGAAAATTAGAGCTTCCCCTTTAAAACAAACTTACAGCCTGGGCAGCCTTGGCCAATCAGGGCTTCTCTACCATGGAGGTCAGCAGCAGCAAATTCGGAACAGGCAGAGCTCCTCATGCTTTCTCATTCCGATTTTTCAAATAATGAGGGTTATATCCACTCTAGGATATTGCAGGATAAAGGTAGGGTCACTCCAGATCAATCATGCTTGTTGCAGAGGGAAAATTTAAATCACACAAAATCAAAATGGAAATCACATTCAATGGAGATGGCAGGGACTGAATCAACCTGGGATTGGAATAAAAGATCCGTGCAGATTCAGTCTATATGTATTTACTCCGGATAGTATGTTTCCTGTAATAGGAAAATTTTAAAATCCTTTTATAAACTGTAAAAAATCTGAATTATAAGGTTCATTTTTCAAACCAGCAACGTTCCAGGTCAAGAACTTGACCACTGAGGGGGGATTTTCAATGACAGTTGATTTCAATCAATTGTTTAAGAGCCTTAGATTCAAGTGGGTAGCAGTGTTGGTCTGAAATAGCACAACAAAAATAGAGTCCAGTAGCACCTTTAAGACCAACAAAGATTTATTCAAGGTGTGAGCTTTTGAGTGCATGCACTCTTCCTCAAACTAGATGAACAACCATAATCTGCTTTTGCCTTATATCTCCACAGTTATGATGGTTGTTTATTTAGTCTGAGGAAGAGTGCTTGCACTTGAAAGCTCATGCCTTGAATAAATCTTTGTTGGTCTTAAAGGTGCTCCTGGACTCTATTTTTGTTGTACAAGAGCCTTGTTAGAGTCCAAAAAGAGACTTCCATTGCTCATATGGCAGTCATCAGTTGCAGAGACCGGGTTATTCACACCTAATGCTGGCATGTTAATGGAAGTCTGCTGTATAACTGTTCTGTTGGAAGACCAGTTGGTGGTTCTGATGGTTGTAATGCATAAACAGCCACAGATGACTTAGGATTTAGCATCTGAAAACTAGATGCATCCATAGAGATATGCAGGGACGTAATTAAAGAATATGCGCCACTTCTTTCTTGTGTGGAAGGACCACCATCTGTAAGAGCTCTTACGCAAGGTTTAGATTTGCTAGAGAAAAAAATAGGATTTCCCAACTCAGCAGCCAACGTTCACGTCCTTGAAAAACGAGGCATTACTTTTGCATTTACGAAAGATCCTGGAACACTGAACCAAAAAAGATTTCCAATCAATTGTATGTCATCCATAACCAACAGGCACAGAAATGGACCAGATACAACTTTGGTGGAATTAGATTTTCCCAACAAGGAGGCCTTCTAGGGGAGATCATTTTTTAAACAATTTGCTGCAATTAAGGGACACGGTGGGTCATCACTGAGTTATGCCCATGGTTGTTGAAAAAGGGTGCCTCCTCTGTAGCATTGTAGAGTCAGCAAAAGTTACCAAAACTCGAACCAAAGCGAGAGCTTGGGAGGGATTCAACACTCTTGAGGTTGATGAAAGGAGGTTCCATCCTCAGCCACTGGCTCAGCGAACGGTCACCTTGAGATCTGTTTGACCAACGTTCTCAATTCCAATGTTTGCTAGCTGCACACATAGCCCGCAATTTCCTTATTTGAGAGGCAGCCTTGTATCTTTTGGGTCTTCTAAGGTTGGCTTTTTGGGCTCACGAAGGGCAGTCTTTTCCTGATTTAGAAGCCTGAGGGGAAATGGCAAGCATCAAATGAGAGTTAAAATTAGAGATGAAAGTATCTAATTTGCCCAAGAGACAGTACAATACAATGAAACATAGTATCTCCCACAAGTATGCAATGGTCCCCAAGTAATTCCAAATCAAAGTCCATTTGCTACTTTGGGGATTCCCGTTCATAACATCCTCTGCGTGGGTAGATGAAGCTGATATCAGCTTGCTGCGCTATTAAAGGGCACATGTCATTTGAAGGCACTTCAGGCATTTTGTCTAGCTCACAAACTTCTTCAGCTGTCGTTTGCTAGACTAGTCCCAATGGAAAGTGTAAGGACTGCTACTGAAGGAGAAGGTTATGATATATCTTTCCGAAGTAAAAGATCTTCGATGCGAGGCTGTTTAGCTAAGCTGGCTGTGGGAAATATCCTTTGCACACTTCTTCTTTTCCGACATTATAAACAGGAGGAGGGACCCAGGGGCTAGCTCAGTAAGACCAATCAGTCAATCATAGAACCATAGAATTAGAAGGAACCACCAGGAACATCTGGTCCAATACAGGAAGTTCACAACTATCTGGCTACCAACAGATTCAAACGGGTAGCCGTGTTGGTGTCAAGTAGCACAACAGAATCAGAGTCCAGTGGAAACTAAGACCAACAAAGATATAATCAAGGCTTTCCAGTGCAAGCAAGTCTGAGGAAGAGTGCTTGCACTTGAAAGCTCAATCTTTGTTGGTCTTAAAGGTGTTACTCGACTCTGATTTTATTGGCTACCAATAGTGACCCCCAATTCATGCCCAGATGATGCCCCCCCCAAAAAAATCACTCAGAACCCCTAGCCAGTCTGGCCTGAAGGAAACTTGCCTCCTGACCCCAAAGTGACCATTGGCATTTCCCTGGGCATGCAAGAAAAGGCCACAAGAGCCAAGCACTGACACAATCCCTTCTGCCCACCCACTGCAATCTGCCTAAATTCCCAGAATCAGGATTTCTGTCTGACGCTTTCCAGCCTCTGCTTAAAAACTTCCAAAGGAGGAGAACCCACCGCCTCAGAAGACGCCCTTTCACAAAAAAAAACTTTTCAAGAACGCCGCTAATAGGTTTCTCCCGCGCGGAGTTACCGCGTGTGAATACGCGCGACGGGCTAATCCTGCGGGCGAGCCTGTTTTAACCTCTTTGCTGCGGAGGGGCCGGTGCTTGTGTTGTGCCAACGCCGCGGCTCAGGCCTTAGAAGGGCGCGGCTGCTCGATTGCCGCTTGCTTCAGCACTGCCGTCCGCAGGGGCTGACATTCCTCCTTCGGGAGAGCGGAGACGAGGCCAGGAAATCCCCAGGCCCCCGCCGTGACTCTCCCGCTCTCCCTTCGCCTTCTACGGGGAGCCTTCGCCTTGCAGCCCGCTCGCCGGCCGGCTTGTTCCCCGCCCCCGCCCCCGCCCCCGCCCCCGCCCCCTGGCTCGGCCAAGGTCACCTCCGGCCTTTCCAAGAAACCCCTCCTCGTGGGGGAACTCCTTGCCGGGGAGCGGCGGCGACCAACGCCGAGGGATGGAGCAGAGATTTTGGAGCGGTCGCTTTCGCTTTCGCTTTGGCGCCCGCTATAAGCAGGCCGAGGGAGAGCGAGCGGGAGAGAGGCGGCCAGGCAGGCGGCGGAGACCGAGGCGCCCGACAGACGCTGCCGCTCCCGTTTCCCCCGCAGGGAGAAGGTAAGACCTCCACGCGTGGCTGCAGAGAAAGGGACCCGATCCCTTTTTCGGAAGAGAGACGAGTTAAGCGGCCGGGAAGAATTCCGGCTGGCTGGAAACGCGGCCCGCTTCAAACGGCTGGACAGCTCTTCGGACTTCAGAGTCCAAATCGGTCGCTCCCACGTGGATCGGGACCTGGGCCAAGTTGGGGGGAACTTTCAGCCCCGTTGAGCCTCCTCAAGTTGGGGTAAAGGTTGTTCAAATGGAGAACAGCCAAAAAACAAGCAGCCTATTTTGTGCGCATGTTGTTAAAATGCATTCTATATTAGTGCATTCTGCAATTCCTGCGTCTCGTCCAGGGGGTCTCCTTTCCACCGTTTGAACCTTCACAACAGCCCTGTGGGGTAGGTTATGCCAGAAGGGAATGGGCTAAATCCCAGGGCAACGGTGGAAGGATCATGAGCTCCCCTGCAGTTCCTGGGAAGTGCTGTGGGGAGAAATTAATCCCAAGAAGGGGCTGCCGGTTTTGGGCTCCCCTTAATGCTGCTCTGGGTTAAGATGATGCTGGTCTGGGCTCCCATATCAAAACTGCTATGCAGGGATTTGAACCCACAGCCCATGGTGCCGGTCCTATCTAGTGACATGAAGAGACGGGTTTTAACTTATTAAAACCTAAATTAGATTAATTAACTATTGCTTTATTGATGTAATGTATTATATTGAATACTTTGATCTGATTTTCTCCCACCCTGAGCCTACTAGGGAATGGCAGGCAATAATAATAATAATCTTACTGAACACATTTCTTCAGAAGACTGTGATAAGTTCTTTGTAAAAATGTTCTGCAGTTGCAAAACCGGAGCATCTCCAGGGTTCTACTTTAGAAGACAGGCATGTGAAACGTACCCGCTTGGTAAGGGCTGCTGTTCCTCTTTTCTCCTGCCCCATGACAGGTCATCCAGGCTGTGAGCTATGGCCTCCAAAATCCACATGCTGAATCCCATGTGCCTTATCGAGAACAGGGACAAGACGTTTTTTGTCAATCAGGAAGCCATTCAGCTGCTCTCAGGAATCCATCAGCCGGTGGTGGTGGTGGCCGTTGTGGGGCTGTACCGAACGGGCAAGTCCTACCTCATGAACAAGCTAGCTGGCAAGAAGTCAGGTGAGAGAAAGAGGGACATCTGTTCATTCAACTCAGGGCTGCATCAGGGGAGGATGGGAGAAATTCAATGATAAAATCCCTCAGATCAGCAGAATAGGCAGGCCTGTGGCCCTTGAAATCTGACTGTGTGCTCAGGACTCTCTCTCCTTAATTAGTACCAAGCGAGCAAGCGTGTAACGGAAGAGTTCCGGCGGAGGGGGTAGTCTTGCATACTATACAATTCCAAGATTGCAAGTATTAATACACTAAAGCAGACTTTCTCTCCCAATGTTTCAAGAAGCCCTGGAAGTGTTGCCCGAATGAATGGAAGATATATATACACTAGAATTAAAGCATGTTGTTGCTGATTAAATGGGCGCTTTGGGAGGGGGGGGAATAGCAAAGAGAGAGGGAGGTAGAAAGGGAGAGAGTGATTAAGATAGAGAGATCTTGGCATTGGGAAGAGAAAGGGAAGGGTTGTCCAGTCTGTAAGGGCATGAGGTCGAATATGTGGGTTGTGTGGGGGGTTGTGGGAGTGTGGTGACAAATGAGGGAGTGGGTGTAGAGAGATGGGTGTCAAGAACCTGTGGTTTGGAATGTTCGTTGAGTGTGGGACTGACTTTTGGGAATTGTGGCATAGTGGTTACAGATGAGCTTTCCAGAGCCATGTCTTCAGATATGTAAAGGGAAAATCAGACTGGAGACTCTTCTTAGGGGGAGATTACATGGCAGCCAATTTCTCCCAGTTCTGCATTCAACATTTCCCTTCTTGTGGGAATTAGCCTACAGACACCGAAATGTCCCCCCTGCCCTAATGTACATGGGGTCGTCACAGTATGCAGGTGTCCAACCTGCTCCTTCTGTCTCCATTTTTTTACTGTTGATATAATGTTATATGCCCACCTGCTTCTTTCACTGTTGCCCCTTAGAAGAAGAATAGCTGGATTTTATACTCTGCTGTTTACTACCAAAAGGAGTCTCGAGAGTGGTTTACAAACACATTTTCCCTTCGTCTCCCCACAATAGACAACGGGTGAGGGATGTGGGGCTGTGAGAGGTTTCAGAGAACTGGGAATGGGCCGCAGTCACCCAGCAGGCCTCAGGTGTCTCTAAGCAGTTTAAAATCGCTTTCCCTTCCTCTCCCCAAAGAAGAGTCCCCATGAGGGATGTGCGGTAGACAAAGCTCTGAGAGAACTGGAAACGGCCCACAATCACCCCGCAGGCCTCAGATGTCTCTAAGCAGTTAACATCGCCTTCCCTTCCTCTCCCCATACTTGGACACCCCAGACACGCTCCTCCCACAGTGTGTGTGTGTGTGTATGTATGTATGTATGTATGTATGTATGTGTGTGTGTGTGTGTGTGTGTGTGTGTGTGTGTATGTATGTGTGTGTGTATGTATGTGTGTGTGTGTGTGTGTGTATATATATATATATATATATATATACATACACACACACACACAAATACACACACACATATACATACACATATACATGTGTCTGTGTGTGTGTGTGTGTATGTTAAACATTTATTGGGTAATATAAACATATACGCTCATGTCAAGTCTCCCAAAACGGCCAATGCTGGAGGGAGTGGGAAGGGGAGGGACTCATAGAATTATAGAATAATAGAGTTGGAAGGAACCTCATGGGTCATCTAATCCAAGCCCTTGAACTAAGCAGGACACTCACAACCCTATCGCTTATGCACTGTAACCTGCCACCCCCTTCACAGAATCAGCCTCTCCGTCAGATGGCTCTCCAGCCTCTGTTAAAAAATTTACAAAGATGGAGAACCCACCACCTCCCAAGGAAGCCTGTTCCACTGAGAAACCGCTCTGTCAGGAACTTCTTCCAGATGTTTAGACGGAATTTCTTTTGAATTAATTTAATCCCATTGGATCTGGTCTGTCCCTCTTCGGCAAGAGAGAACAAATCTGCTCCATCCTCGATATGGCACCCTTTTAAATACTTGGTTATCAAATCCCCAGCTCCCCCAACCTTTCTTCATACATCTTGGTCTCCAAACCCCTCACCATCTTTGTTGCCCTCCTCTGGACACACTCCAGTTTGTCTACATCCCTCTTCAACTGGGCTGTCTGAAACTGAACAGAGTACTCCAATGAAGCTGAAGCAGAGCAGAGTAAAGCAGTACCATCACCTCCCATGATCTGGACACCATACCCAAAATCCCATTTGCCTTTTTAGCCACCGAGTCACTTCTCTAACTCATGTTCAATGTATGGTCTACTAAGGTTCCTAGATCCTTTTCGCACATGCTACTGCCAAGACAAGTCTCCCCCATCTTATACTGGTGTATTTTGGGTTTTTCTACCTAAATGCAGAACTTTACATTTGTACCTATTGATCTTCATTTTATTCAGTTTAGCCCACTTCTCAAGCCTATCAAGATCTTCCTGTACTCTGCTTCGGCTTCTGTTGTGTTTGCTACTCCTCCCAGTTTAGTATCGTCTGCAAATGTAATAATTATCCCCTCTAATCCCTCATCCAAATCATTTATAAACTAGGGGCAAAGCCCGTTGTATCCAAGAATACAATGGGCGCTAGAGCTTGGCAGTGGGAAGAGGAAGGGGAGGAGTTGTCCAGTCTGTAAGGGCATGGGGTTGAATGTGTGTGTTGTGTGGGAGGTTGTGGTGGCATGGTGGCAAATGAGGGTATGGGTGTGGAGATATGGGTGTCAAGAACCTGTGGTGTGGAATGTTTGTTGAGTGTGGGAGAGGACTGACCTTTGGGAATGTTGGAATAGTGGTTAAAGATGAGCTTTCCAGAGCCATGTCCTCAGATATGTGAAGGGAAAATCAGACTGAAGACTCTTCTTAGGGGAAGATTACATGGCAACCAATTCCTCCCAGTTCTGCGTCATTTCCCTTCTTGTGTGAATTAGGCCACATTCACCGAAATGCCCCTCTGCCCTAATACATATGGGGTAGTCACAGTACACAGGTGTCCACCCTGTTCCTTCTGCCTCCCATGTTTTCACTGTTGGTAAAATGTTGTGCCCACATGCTTCTTTCATGGTTGCTCCTTAGAAGAATGGATTTTTGTACCCTATTGCTTACTACCCAAAGGAGTGTCAAAGCGGTTTACAAACACCTTTTCCATTTGTCTCTCCACAATAGTCAACCTGTGAGGTATGTGGGGTTGTGAGAGATCTGAAAGAACTGGGAATGGGCCGCAGTGACCCAGCAGGCCTTGGGTGTCTCAAAGCATTTTCCAATTGTCTTCCCTTTCTCTCCCCATAGCAGACTCCACATGAGGGAGGTGGGGTAGCGAGCCTCACAGGGAAGCTGGCAACCCTAAGAGGAAGGAAGACTCTGTGCACAGCAGTCTTGACCTTAGTAAAGTTTTTATACTGTTTTTTTATTTGCCAGGCCAAGGTTATTTGCCAGGCCAATAAGTCATTTGAGTTACTATGTGTCTCCAGAAATTTACTTGTTCTCTATTTACAGTTTCAGGCTGTAAATATTTATTTAGATCTTCCTACACTTTCTAGACTCACAGGACTGATGCTGGTCTGTCTGTCTGCACCCCAGAATACAAACAGTTGCTGGTAAGGGCTGGCCATAACCCATAGGCCAGGAGGGACACCCCTGCACCACTCTCTACCAACTGCAGGCAAAAACGGCTCATTTGAAGGCTGGACTCTGAGGCATTGTATGATTTTGAAGTCCCACCTCCAAACCTTCAGGAATATTTCCAACCCAGGGGTAGCCAACCTACAGGTGTGGCCTGGAGAGCTCCTGGAATTACAGCTCACCTGCAGAGTATAAATATCAGCTCCCCAGGCAGAAAGGGCTAGTTTGGACAGGGTTGTGGTAGAGAAGAAACATTTAAGGCTTCCCACACAGGTTGTTGTTGAATTGAAAGACTTGAGGCCAACTGCACAGGGTTGTTGTGCAGATGAAATAGGAGACAAAAAAGCCAGTTTCCTCTGCAGAAAAACGCTGTGCAGTGGCCTCAAATCTGCAGAGAGTTGCAAAGAAGAAAGACACATGGCTTGGCTGTGTCTAACCTCCGGCCAGAGCAGTATTTGAAGTGAGAAGGGGCTTTTCTGTGGCCTCCCTGTCAGCCAACTGTTTGGCAGAAGGGGAAAGTCCCCCCTCAAAAGGAAGGCCCTCAGGCTCCCCTGCGTTGCTCTTGGAAAAGCCTCCTTCCCTCAGTCAGGGCCTGTCAGAGGCTCCTTCACAGCAGGCCTGAAGGGAGGGGGGAGGGGGAGCACTCTGCAGCCTCCTGCCAGCTCTGTCAGGGTTCTGAGGCAATTTACAGTTGGACATGACAGTTAGGACAGCCTTGGGGCGAAAAGGGCTGGCGCAGCCTCTGTTCTCATTCCCCTTGGCAGCCCTACTGACCTCCTCTCCCTTTGGTGGTCAGGTGCAGACTGGCAGCCAGACTGGGCTGGGTGAATGGAATTTTGGTCTGTCCTGGTCAGGGGCCAATAGGAAGGCGCTTCGTTCGCTTCCCCATTGGCTCCTTGGCCCTGGATGGACACTCGGAGGGCCCAATCAGGAGCCGCTTTGCAGTTCCTGATTGGGCCCTCTGAGGTTTTATCATGGACAGGGCCCGCCCTAACTCCTCCCCAGGTGGCCTTACCCTTTTATTTAATCCGCTCTGCAGGAGCGGTTAAAGATAAAGATATGTTAACCAACACAGGCTCCAGGACAGATCCCTGAGGTACTCCACTTGTCACTCTTCTCCAAGAGGATGCTGAACCATTAACAAGTACCCTCCGGGTATGATCTGTCAACCAGTTATTGATCCACCTGACAGAATTAGGATCCATACCACATTTTACCAACTTGTTAACAAGAGTATCATGTAGAACCTTGTCAAAAGCTTTACTAAAATCTAGATAAACTATGTCCATGGCATTCCCCTGATAGGTGTGTCCACAACGTGTCCACATCTCTGCTTCCCAACCATATTCTGCATGACTGGGCGACTTCTGGGGTTTCTTGAAGTCTGAAGAATGTTTCAGGGATTTCTCAATGGTAAAATCTGAGAAAGGCTGCACTAAATAGTTACTTGGGATACTAGCTCTAATCAGTATGCAGTATGTAAAAACATAAAACACTTTTTTATGCCTTAAGGCTTAAGTAGATCTATAGCAAATGTATAACTACATCCCCTTACAGGAACACTTTTTGGCCTGCTGGAGGAGAGGCTACCTTGGCCCAATCATTTGCACCTGTTTCTTTGCCCATAAAGTGTCAATATTTTCATGCACAGGTTTCTCTCTGGGCTCCACGGTGCAAGCCAACACCAAGGGAATCTGGATGTGGTGCCTTCCCTACCCTGGCAGACCGGACCAGACCCTGGTGCTTCTGGATACAGAGGGACTCGGTGATGTGGAAAAGGTGATTTGGACATCTTTGGATGGGCGGGATGCTGCACCTGTTGAACTTTTGTCGATGCGGCATGCTGTACCTGTTGAACATTCCCAGAGGTGTTTCAACAGGAGGCCAGTGGGCACCTTAAAGGACACAAACAAATGCATACAATTTTGTGATTCAGAGCTCACTTTGAAGTAGAGAAGGGATTGCGGAGAACTGAATCAGAATGAATTTGAAAAGGAAGTTAGGGTGATGTGTAGGAATCACCACTGCCAGGCACATTCTCAAAATACAAGTGAACTGATAAAACCCTCCACATTGCCACAGGGTAATACAGAGGCTGTGCAAGGAACTGGAATGTGGCTGTTGCATAACCTTTTGTAACCTTCAAGGGTATTTCTGTTCCGTTGAATACAGGTGAGCTTCTAAAGCAATGAGTCTCAACCGCCACCATTCCGCACCCCCTGCAGCAGGAGCAACGGCATGTGCGCACGCTTGCGCGTGTGCATGCGGCAGCACGTATGTGCACACAGTGCTGTCACTCCTGCTGTATCACGGAGTGGCGTTGCTGGCCGCCAGACTGGTGGCTGCATGGCACTGGCCTCCTACGCGCCACCTCGGACCATACAGAGGTGGTGCAGAGGCGGCCAGCGTCAAAGGAGCAGCGGTGGCATGGCAGTGGCCTCCTCCACACCACCTCAGTGAGTTCCGAGGTGGCGCGGAGGAGGCCAGCGCCATGCTGCCGCCGCCACAACCCCCCCCTCCCCCGGGAAAGGCAGAACGATTCCTTGAGAGGTCGCAATCCCTGGGATGAGTACCACTGTTTTACCTCAGTTTTCACTGCCTGAAGGAGTCTCAAAGTGACTTCCAGTTGCCTTCCTTTCCTCTCCCCACAAGAGACACCCTGTGAGGTAGTTGGGTCTGAGAGAGCTCTGTCAGAACTGCTCTGTGAGAATAGCTCTATAGGGACTGTGAATGGTCCAAGGTCATCCTGCTGGTTGCATGTGGAGGAGCGGGAAATCAAACCCGGCTCGCCTGGTTAGAAGCTGCTGCTCTTACCCACTACACCACGCTGATTTCTTTTAGTCTAGAATTCATAGTTACAGGCTGTTTTCTTTACGGCTGCATGACCAGTGGTGGTCTTCCGGCTTTCCTGCCGATCAGTGGCACAGGGATCTTCCACATCGATTTATCCAGTTGCAGTGCTTTGGGGAAGGAGTTCTTCCTCCTGAAGGATGAAACACAATGAAAAAATCCAGTTAGGAAAGAGCAGAGGCTGTCTAAAGGTTGGCTAAATTGGACATCTGAACCCCCCCTAACAAAGGTCTGGTACGTTGGGAGGTAGGAACTGAGTCTGAACTCCGCCGTTCTCTGCTCTTCCGTTTGCAGGGTGATTCGCGGAATGACTCCTGGATCTTTGCTCTGGCTGTCCTCCTCAGCAGTACTCTGGTCTACAACAGCATGGGCATCATCGACCAGCATGCCATGGACCAGCTGCAGTATCCTTCTGAATGCCCAGCCACAAGAATATCTTCTTATAAGTTTTGCTTCCTGGGGGCCTCTTATATTTGAAGTAGGCCACCAGAGGCCCTCCGGTATGATTGCTTAGGGCAGCCTTCTCAACTTTTTTACTGGTGAGAAACCCCTGAAATGTCCTTCAGGCTTCGAGAAACCCCTGAAGTGGTGCGATGGTGGATATGCCCACCCAGAGCCTTCCCACCCACCCTTGCCACCCACGCCAAGTTCATCATTGGCCATTTTGGGAGGTGGGGGGGCGCAGGTTGACATGGCAATTAAATGGTCATAATCATCCGATAAATCTTTAGCAAATTTTTTTTTATATATATATATATATATATATATATATATAATTTTTTTACATATATTTAACAAATCTAGCAAATGTTATATATATATGTTCAGCAAATTTTTATTATATATATATATATATATATATATATGTGTGTGTGTGTGTGTGTGTGTGTGTGTGTGTGTGTGTGTGTGTGTGTGTGTGTAAAGGTAAAGGTACAGGTAAAGGTAAAGGTATCCCCTGTGCAAGCATCGGGTCATGTTTGACCCTTGGGGTGACGCCCTCTAGCGTTTTCATGGCAGACTCAATACGGGGTGGTTTGCCAGTGCCTTCCCCAGTCATTACCGTTTACCCCCCAGCAAGCTGGGTACTCATTTTACCGACCTCGGAAGGATGGAAGGCTGAGTCAACCTTGAGCCGGCTGCTGGGATTGAACTCCCAGCCTCATGGGCAGAGCTTTCAGACTGCATGTCTGCTGCCTTACCACTCTGCGCCACAAGAGGCTCTGTGTGTGTATACATGTGTCTGTATGTATGTATATATATGTGTGTGTGTGTGTGTATTTGTATATATACCATTCCACACCCAAAAAATATACTGAAATGATTACCTTTTGCAGACCTCATATTTTTGACGTTTCTCATGACGTCATAAACATCCAGAGTCCCAGCAGTAAACGGGTAGGTACGTCCTCCATTTTAAAGCTAGTTGGGGAATAGCATAACGTGGATTTCCCAAACTCTGTAGCACGAGCGAGAGGAGAGTGACCAGCAAGCCACACACCAAGGAAATGTGTGGAGCTGAAGTAGCGCTATCTCTACCTCCAGTGCTCGCCCTCGTACCTGCCTCCCTGTCCCTTCTCATGATGACAGAGTTTTTTATATTTTTTAAAAGCAAACTGCCTGGAACAATGAATACGCATTAAATAAAAAATAATAAAATTTCCCCACCAGTTAACACATGAACCATGCCTCTCTAAAGTCCCCCCCCAAAAAAAACAATTGGGCTTGAGATTTATTTTTAAACGATTCAAGGCTCATGATTGCAAAAGGGTGGCGTTAAAAAAAAGCACTATGTATCTATGATTAGATGCCTAGGTTTCTCAATGGAGAGGTTTTACTTCAAAAAAATAGCTGGCTTTGCGTGCCCTTTAAAACATGGAGAAAGGTGATTGGCTCCCATGACTCAGTGGAAGGTCAGGCTCTGATCCAGTTAACGGGGTAAAAGAGAGAATTTGATCATGGGCAGCTTCTCTCAGCCCTCCCAAAATACACATCTATCAAAAGCAGTATCACCTTTCATGTCTGGACAGGCAGTTACATGCAGCTATGGAGAAAAGGCCAAGGACAGGTCTTGCCCAGTAACAAAAGCTAAATATGAGGTAGAAGTGGGGCCACATTTCCAAGAGGCGGGTCTCCCGCCTGTAACGAAAACCAGGTTATTTGGTATCTTCCTGAGCCAGGTCAACAGTTACGTGATGGAACTGTCAGAGCGCATCAAATCCAAATCACCTACTGAGAACTTGGAGGCAGAGGAAGATTCTGCCGAGTACGTCCGCTTCTTCCCAACGTTCATCTGGGCAGTGAGAGATTTCTCTTTGCAGCTGGTATTGAACGGGCAGCCCTGCACGGAGGACGAATACCTGGAGAATGCCTTGAAGTTGAAGAAAGGTACTTATTAAGCCTGCAGCTTCGGTAGACACAGAGGCAGCAGTTCGAAAACCTTCAGCTCTTTATTGACTCCAAGAACACCAAAGAGGGAACATAGGTACAGCAGGAATTTGCATACAGTTTGGCTAGCTCACCAAAGAAGCCTGCAGAGGCATGGGTTTTCATGGAAGTCCACGTAGAGAGAGTGAGAGGACAAGGGGGGGGGGGAGGAGGAGGAGCTATAGAGGGAAGATACCAGGTTAAGACAAAGAGGGGTGTTCCATTCAAGGAAATAACACTTTTACGCCCCCCCCCCCCACACACACACTGTCCAGGTGTGCTGCATTGCTCAGTTCAACAAATTACGGATGATGGATTCCAGCTGAAGCTATTGAATGGCCAGCTGTTCACTTCAGAGGCAAAGAATGCATCCGATCTCAGGGATGTCGAGGAACAAGGTGCGCATGTACACCGGCGCTTTGTTCTGCTGCTCTCAACGGAGAGGGCAAAAGTTGAGCTACAGCATCCTCTTGCTCCTGCCTTTTCTCTATATGTTCTGACTGCATCCTGTCTGAGAAGAGCTCAGGTTGACTTTTATGTGTGAAGAAAAGGTTTTGGTGGTTTGTAATCACTCCTCTTTCATTTCCCTGCGTGCTGTCTTTACATGCTGCTTGGAACTGCAGTTGCTGTTTCATTATAACTTTGTGTAAGTTTCCCAGACATTAATTCAAAGAGATCATCCTAGAACCCTTTTCTTGTTTAATCACAAATAACATCTCTTTTCTCTTGTTTCTAGAGACTTACCAGAGTGTCTTTCAACAGCTCTGTCCAGATTGTAACCCCAACTTTAGCACATTCACTTTCTGAAACATGGGCCTCTGTACAGCTGAAAATATTCCTTTTTTTCTCAACTTCAGCCTCTGTGGCTTTTAAGTCCTTAGCTATTGTAGAAAGATGGCTAGCAAGGAGTTAATTGAAACCTGATTAGGAGGAAAACTCCACCCCCTGAATGTGCTTTTTCCTTAGCTTTCAGTTCCTATGTTAGTTGCGGTTGAGTTACAATAAAGAAGTTGTGTTCTGTAGCTTCTGTAAGTATGTAGATTTATTGCCCCCCTTGAGATTACACAAGAAATGTTCTGACTTCGGCCTTGGGAAGGGGGCTTGTTTTGGCTTAGGGGGATGGGTACAGTCATAAAATGGCTGCCATAAGGGGTGAGCCAGGCACAAAAGTTCCCCAAGATAGGCAGACTATAAATCCCGTAAATAAAATGGTTGCCACAGGAGATGGAGCCAACCACAAAATATGAGAGTGAGGTCTGGTCTAACAGTTCAATATTTCAGGCAGAAGCTGTTTAACAGGATGCATTTAAAAGTGAACATCTCCCATCAAAATATTTTCTTGTCCACACACGATTTACTTTCAGTCTTTGTGCTATGAGAGAAGTAGCTGCCAAATATTTATTTTTAATCTGCATAATCAGGCAACTCACATGGTGAATAAGAAACCTTCCTGGACAAAAGCCTCCACTGGCCACACTCAGAAATATTGGGGGAGCACCAGGAAAAGGTTTTGTTAGGTATCATGGCACCACACTGGGGCCCAAAGGATAGGATTAGTCACCTGACTGGCTTCTGCTTAACCTGCCAACTTTCAGTTGCCAAGCTTGTTGTCAGTTAAAACATAAGCATGGGTTAGAAGGCGTAACCTTTTCACTCTGTTGTATTAATTCTCCTGCATCACTGCTTCTTATCGGGTTGTGTGTTGGTTTTGTACACTGTGAGTATATAACAATTTTGTGTAATCGTTCCCTAATGAAATTGGAAATGCCATAACCAATTTGCCAAAAACCAGTCCCCATGTCTTTGCACTGCTAGATGCCTTTCCAGATTCTCCCATCTCCAGGTGTCAATCCCTGTCTTACTCCTAGGTAATTCCTGTGAGGATCAGGCATTCAACCTGCCCCGCGAATGCGTCCAATTCTTCTTCCCCACTCGAAAATGCTTCCTCTTTGAACGCCCCACCAATCAAAAGAACCTCCACCGGCTGGAGGAGATGGAGGAGAGTGAGCTGGAAGCCAAATTTGTGCAGCAAGTGAGGCAATTCTGCCACCACGTCTATGAGACATCGAATCCAAAGACCATCCCAGGAGGGCACGTTGTCAATGGGCGATGTAAGTCCTTGTAGCTCAGTAGTTCTCTGACCAGCAATGATGGTGGCTCAGGGAGAAAAAGCTTCCAGTCCTTTTGGTCACAAGATCCACAAACAAGATGAATCCACCTACAGCATGGCACCTGCAAGAGTTATTTATTGTATTTATATACTGCCCACCCTTGAGGCTCAGGGTGGTTTTCGTAAAACGTAGAGGAACCGGGAACGTGTATTTCTATCTCTACATCTTTCTGTCTCTCCTATTCTGTCCCACTCCTTCTCCAAATATGGGTTATATGTTGCCTAGATCCCACCAGAACCCAGTTCTTCATGAATGACCCGGAAGTCACCTGCTTGTCCCCCAAATATCAAGGCCTACTCTGCTTTCTTTTCCTAGGGAGGTTTTATACTACCTGCCTCATCCTGTGAACAACTGTCTACAGGCCCTGTAAGGCGGAGCTCTTCTGCCAGGCTTTTGGTTGGGGCCAAAGTTAGTATTTCTCTGCCTACCTATTTACGACTCCACCCATCTATTTCACACTGACCACTCCCAGATCTTCTTGAATTTCTGGGAAGATCATAATACATAATTATTGCTGCTTTTAGCCTGTTTGAATTTGTAATAATTTATTTAAATTTAAATTAATTTTATTATTGTTTTGTACATTTTATATTTGTGTACACCGCTGTGAGCCAACTTGCTGTTAGGGCGGCCTAAAAATATAATTAACCCAAACATAAAGCAGCTAAATTAACCCCTATATGGGTGATGCCAGAACCATCTCTTTTGTTGTCTTCTTGGCAGTGTTAGCAACCTTGGTGGCGATCTATGTAGACACGATCCGCAGTGGGAGCATGCCCTGCATGGAGAACACAGTCCAAGCTCTGGCTAAAATTGAGAATTCAGCTGCCGTGCACGAAGCCACCTTCTGTTACATGGAGCTGATGGACCAGAAGTTGAAGCTGCCCACGGAGACTCTGCAGGAGCTCTTGGGGATCCATGCAAAATGTGAAGAGGAGGCCCTTCAAGTCTTTATGGCCCGTGCCTTCAAGGATGACCAGCAGGCTTTCCAGGCGGAGCTGATGGTAAGATGTCCCTTGATCTTTCACCTCCAGTTAAGAAAGCTTTCTGAGAAAGCTGACCTATTGCAGTTTCTACTGTGCCCGACAAACACTACAGGCATACGGTTTGTTCTCCTGACCTCAAAACACACATAGTCATTTCTAAATTGTTTTCCCCCCTCTGCCAGCAAGCCCTAGCTCAGAAGAAGGAGGCGTACTGCCGTCAGAACGAACTGGAATCCTCCAAACGCTGCAAGGCTCTGTTGAAGCGGCTCTCTAAGGAACTGGAGGACAGGATCAACAAGGCCTTCTACACCCGCCCTGGTGGCTATCAGGATTACTGCAATGATCTGAAGACTGTTAGAGAGAGATACCACCAGGAATCAGGGAAAGGGGTCATGGTGAGGATTTATATTTTCTTTGGGTTTCTATTAAACTTTGGTAGGCCCACACATGAAAGAGTCACACCTGTGATTTTATTTTTTGTACTGAGCCTTTGACTGAAGGCTTGGTTTCAGGATTGGAGCATGGCCTGACCACTGTCTGTTCAAACAAATACAAAGGTTAATTGTATTGACTCAGATCTGTGTAGTCCACCTTGAGCCCCTTTGAGAAACGAGGGCTATATATCAAGCCAATAAATAAATCTATGGGATCAAATTGCTTAAATATGAAAGATTCACAAGGGATGGGATATGCCCAGAATCCCATGAACATGTGGTGGGTTGTGTACTGAAGTTGGAACACAGCTGACTTAAAAACACTGAATACTTCAAAATTGAACTCGAGTTTTAAAGTTTTGCAGCTCAAATTTCAGCCTTCAAATATCAGTTTTACCGTTTGCATCTACGTAATGTATCAAGAACTGCATCTGAGCACTGTAGGTGCAACAAAATGTATAGTGGTTGCATATTTTTGGAATGTTAAGCATGAACAGAATATGGAAAAGTAAAGATATCAGCCTTAATACAAAGCACCAGCTAGTCAACGCCATTGTCTTCCCCATAACCCCCTATGAATGAGAAAACTGGACCCTGAAGAGGGAAGACAGGAGGAGAATAGATGCTTTTGAAGACAAATGTCAGAGACGAATGCTGCAATAACCATGGACAGCCAAAGTTTCCAAAAAGATAGTTTTAGACAGGAGCAAACCAACTATGTCATTAGAAGGGAGGATATTATGGCAAAAGCTCACTTAGGCCCATTATGCATGGAGTGGAAGGTCCCCGTTCGGGGTGGAATGGCATCGGCTAAAATCACCAATTATGCACGCTGCAGGCGGCAACCGGGCGCAGAGTCACCATATGCCACCGAAAATGCTGCGTTAGCGAAATGCAGAAGAAAGTGGAGCTTCCCAGGACCGGGGCGCAACCAGAAGCGGCTCCGGACTAGCCGCGTGCATAATCGGATATTCTGGGTTTTGCCGCCATTGCTTTCGGTCCCGTGCGTAAGCAGTTTGCTTCGCTTCTTCTTCCTATGCGTTCTCCATGCCACCGTTTCAGCGCCCGTGCATAATAGGCCTTAATTTTGACATGTCATGCGATCAGACTCGTTGGAAAAATTAATGCTCAGCATGATCAGCAGCAAAAGGAAATGTGGTCGCCAAAGGATCCATTGGCTGAACACGATCAAAGCCAGTACAGGGATGACCGTACAGGAACTAAAAGAAGTGGTCATTGACAGAGATGTGTGGCTGAAGCTTTCCTATGGAATCGTCGAGGGTCGGACATGACTGAACGGATAACATCATCATAATTTATTAACCACCACTCCCGGATCCAGCTGGCTCATAGTCGTTTATATAAAAAATTAACCCCTCTCCCACATAAAACAGTACAAGTCCAATGTAACCCAAGATGGCAGCAAAATCTCCATCTTGACCTTTGCTTTTCCACTACTCAGGCAGAGGCTGAAGGGGAGCAGTTCTTCAAGGACCAGGAGGCTGTGGGTGGAGCCATCCTTCAAAGTGATGAAGCCCTCACAGAGAAAGAGAAGGAAGCAGAAGGTAGGGGCCTGGCACAGTTGTGTGCAGATGGGCTGGATTCTGCTGACACTGCATCGGAGATGTTGCTTTTTAGGTCGGGATGGCTGAAGCTCTTCTTACTTATTGGTGGGGGTGGTGGATGACCTCTCCATTTGAAAAAAGAAATGATCATGGATAAATTTTATTTTCTGAATTTTTCTGGGCCTTCGCAGCTGTAAGAGGCACAGATCTTTACCACACCTCTACAGAACCAGATACTGAATGAGAGAAGGCTTTTGCTGTAGAGGGGAGGAACTGCATGAAGGATATCCAACCACAAGGTGGCCTTTGGAGCAAGACATATTAAACTTCTGATCCAGATGCATGTTAAAGGGACTCAGCTGCTTATGCGATACCTTCCAAGGATGAATTCGGCTTTTTCTTTCTGGTCAAGATGCCAGGGCAAGGGCGGAGGCGGCAGAGCGGGAGAAGGAGATCCAGAGGCAGCAGCAGGCTGAGTGGGAGCAGAAGTTGGAGGATCAGAAGCGAAGTCACGAGGCAAACATTGAATACTTGAAGGAGAAGATGGAGAAGAACAGGGAGAAGCTGCTGGAAGAGCAGAACAAGATGCTGGAGAATAAACTCTGGGTAAGCGTCACAGCAAACAGATTTGGGTTTGTTCCCATTGTGGATTGGGGTGGATTACCTTTCTGGCAAGGGTGGCTAAACAGTGGCTGTTCAGATGTCCATGGACTACAATCCCCATGAGCCCCTGCCAGGGCTCAATGCTGTATAACATCGTATTCCCACTGAGCAGGGTTGGCTGGTGTCGCTCCCAGTTCATTTTCATGACTCCTTTGGGTGCAACAGTGTTTGATCCTGAGTGATAGAAATCTCATTCTTTTACTTGTTAGCTTATTAACCCTCATGTTCTCCTTCATAGCAACAAATGGTTTTGCAGCAGGCCGGATGCCCAAAGTGCATTGATCACCTATATAAGCAGATCGATCAGCTGATAAAGGAAATTGAAAACCTCAAGCAACCACATGTGTTCTCCGAGATGCTAGAAGCCGCTTCAATGATGCTTCCATTGGTGCTTCCTGAACTGATTGGATAAGCTGCTTAGGGGTTTGCCAGACTTTCCAAGGATTTGTAAACAAGTGGGAGGAGGGCTGATCCTCTGTTGCCTGAGCCATGTGTGCAGTGCCTGCTGCTTTGTTTTAGATTAGAACAACATAACATTGAAATGAACAGGGAAGTGACAGGCATCTTTACCCAAAGGGTTGGGTAAAGCCAGAATACAGACTGTTAGAGTAACACAGAGCAAGCAGTTACCTCTTAGCCTGTTCAAAGATAGAGACAAGAATTTGAAAATTATTCTGTTTTTATTAGTGCACATATGGCAACTTGATATACTAGCAGCGTAAAAATGACAATGGAAAGTATCACTAACATTATATTTACTTAAGAGGAAAGAGTGGCATAATCCATAAGCAATTTCAAGGAATGGTCAAACCACATGTAGCATGCAGATTGCAGGTACAGGAACGGTATGACAAAAATGTGTAACAAATTAACGGGAAGTGTTGTGGAAACCAAAATAAAGCCGAGATCTTGGGCCAGTGGAAATGTGCCGCCAAATTGCAATGGTGAATCCAGCAAAGTGCTTTTAAAGCAAGCCAGAAACAGGTGGATGGCCATTTCCTTCCCCTGAAGTGTTCTCAGGTGATCCCCCATCCAGGTGCCAGTCCACAGCCTGCCACTGAGGACTCCCCATCAAAAAAGAGAAAAGGCAGCCCGAATTGGGATCTTCCCTCAGCAATAAACTAAACAAGGCCTGCCTCCTGATGAGGCTTTCAGTTGGGATATGTTGAAAATGGATTTGATGTGAGAAAGAGGGTGTTTTTTAAATATTAAAGCTGTAGTGCTGTGATAATAAGTAAGCAAGTAATAAACGTGGACTTCCAAGTAAGCGAGGACTAAATCTGATTGTGTGTAAAGTTAATCCATGCTGGGGAAATGACAGAGTTCCTATTCTGCCTTCTGTTAAGCTGTACCATTGGATGAGTGTTAATTCAATGCAGAAGCAAGGGGAGAAGTTTAGGAAGTGGCTTGAGGGTCACCCCTTTAGACTAAATTGAGTCACCCTTCAGAAATAACAACTGAAGAGAGATAGTTTTTTAAAATTTGCAAAGGCTTCAACACAGCAGGGCAGAGGGCATACATGTTTAGCTCTTAAGTAAAGGTTACCTAATCAGAAAAGACTACATATTACATTTACAGATCTATAAACATTAGGCTGACATTTCACAATCTATCTAATTTGTTCCCCTTTCACCTCATCAATACTACTGCAGAGTACCTATGATATTTCCTCCACCAGCTTCCATGCTTTCATTGTTTACATATCCTCATCCATTTTTGTTTCTCTTAATATTTGTGAAACAGCCTTGTGGGTGGAGAGTGTCCGGCTGTCCAAGTTGAAATAGGGCCAATCTGATTGGCCCTGCCCCTAAAGATCCCACCCTCCTTCCCTGCATGCTAGCCACTTTGCTCTCAGACGCCTCAGCAAGCGTGTGTCAGAGAGAGACACACACAGAGACAGCCTTGCCAAACCGTAGACAAGCCATTATTACCTCCATAGCCCTGCTGCGAGACAGACACTGAAAGAGCTGCCCCAAACTGCTAAGGAGGCCTCTCCTGCAGGACAGGCATAGAAAGGGAGAGAGCTGCGCCTGCCGGTGTCCCCTGGGTCCTAGTGCCCTTTGCATTCTTAGTTGCAATGGGCTTTCTTGCTAGTATGACATAAATGTCATATAAATCAATTTCTTTACATTCTGACGATATACACACTAGGTCAATTAATAGCAAGTCATCAACTCTGCATGTATAGAGCATGGGGGAAACCACTGTGTTTGGTGGGGGCTCCCCACAATCACTGGAACTAGGATGGGGGGGAAAGGATCACTCACCAGAATTGTGTCTGTACCCTGTCTGGAGACCTGCCACCAGATGCACTTCATAGCAGGTCTCCCATTTCCTAAAGACTGCGGTAACTTTGGGTCCTCCTCTGAGTAATTGTCCTGGCTGGTGGTGGTACTGGATGCCATGGCTGGGGCCTGGTGGATCTTGGCCAGTGACCTCTGGAATGCTGTTGATTCTTAGGGGAATTCCGCACAAGGACCAATTTTGCCAAATGTTTGCAATATGCAGAAACACTATATTTAATAGTGGAATTTCATCATTCCGCATACCTTCAATTCTAGTGGAAAATTGAATTCCCGGTAGCAGTCTATTCATTCCCCACAGGTTACTGGTATCACTGGAATCGCAACAAAGGAAGCGATATTTTTCTGTGCTTCTTCCCGCCCCTAGCCGTCAATCAAACGGAACAGCCAAGGGGCTGTTGTGTTCACGCTCCTGAAAAGCCCCTTTTCCTTTTAAGAACTGTTTTTTAAAAATGGAAACACACCAGTTGCAACAAATATTTGTTCAATCATTGTTTCAGAAAGACCTTTTTTGCTGGCATAGGGGCTGGTGCTTAATCGTTTACATGCTCCTCAAGTAAACCCCCCCCCTTGGGTGCGATTTGAGGCCGAAATTACGAGCAGTGTTGAACAAGGGGCTGTATTGTGCTTGGGAACTTTAAAGACACTTGAAGAAGGGAACCTTGTTTCACTGTTAATGAATTCTGTGGAGGGACTTTAGCCGGAGAAGCCTTGCTCATTTGTTGCTTTCGCCGGTCTAAGGGGGAAAAAATGGCGATCGCTTCTCCGGAAGTTCGGGGGCGAGAGCGGGGGAGGGACATTCTTTCTACCGCTACATTGAGAATGCACATGTTTTTCGCTGATGTGTTGCAGCTTGTGCTCAGAAGTGTAGTGTTTTTGTCAGGGGGAATCCACTTTTCCCGATTCCCTGAAAAGCACTACAATGAAGCAATTCTTGTGGGACTGTTGCAGGAGTGTTGCAGATTGTGTGCAACATCATGCGGAACATTGAATTAATAATGTTTACCAAAGGTAAGACTTCTGCTACATTTAAGTCGTGCGGAATGGGCCTTAGGCTCCATCCCATGCTTATGTACTGCAGAAACCACTGGCTGAGCAGGAGCTTCCCCAGCCAGTTCTCTCAGGGTGGACGTTCTCTTGGGACATTCTGCCAGGAAACACCCTGTGCACTTACAGCCCACACACAGGCCGCTCACCCACCACCATTCCTGCTCTGATGCATCCCCAGGAGCACCCTTATGGGGTTTAGGCTTGAGTTGCCCCTGATCAGCCTCCCCCTGATTTGTTCAAGCTGCAGTGGCCCTGCTTGGCAATCTCTACCTTCTGGGTCTGGAATAGCCTGTCACCCACCACGTACCCTCTTTCGGGTGGTGCAGATGGCTCCGGCTGGGCTTACTTGGGGAGGGTCCTCCTCTGTCTGACGGCTATCCAGCCTCTGCTTAGAAACTTCCAAAGGAGGAGAACCCACTGCCTCAGACAACACCCTTTTACGACACTCATACAAGCATTTCTTCACCCTTTTCAAGGGCGCCACTAATCTGTTTGTCTCGAGCAGAATTACCAAGTGTAAATATGTGCAAGGAGATAATACTGCGGCTGAGCCTATTTTAACCCCTTTGCTACAGAGGGGATGGTGCTTCTGTTGGAACACTGAAAGTCGATAACGGTATCCTCTGTGCAAGCACCAAGTCATGTCTGACCCTTGGGGTGACGCCCTCCAGCGTTTTCATGGCAGAATCAATACAGGGTGGTTTGCCAGTGCCTTCCCCAGTCATTACCGTTTACCCCCCAGCAAGCTGGGCACTCATTTTACCGACCTCGGAAGGATGGAAGGCTGAGTCAACCTTGAGCCGGCTGCTGGGATTGAACTCCCAGCCTCATGGGCAGACAGCTTCAGACAGCATTTCTGCTGCCTTACCACTCTGCGCCACAAGAGGCTCTAGAAACTGCGAAAGGACAACACCCTTTTGCGTGCATTACAAGCATTTCTTCACCCTTTTCAAGAATGCCACTAATCTGTTTGTCTCGAGCAGAATTACAGAGTGTAAACATGTGCAAAGAGTTAATACTGCGGGTGAGCTTATTTTAACCCCTTTACTAAAGAGGAGACGGTGCTTCTCTTGTGGGAACACTTGTACTTCAAAGGGCACAGCTGGTCGATTACTGCCTGCTTCAGCCTTGCAGTCCGGAGGGGTTTTGCACTTTTCTCCTCCACGGAAGATGCTGCCAGGGGATACCCAGGCTCCACCTGGAGGTTGGCAACCCCAGTTAAAAGCCCACGGCTGGTATACTACTGCTTGCTTTGAGCACTTCAGTCCTTTGCCCTTTTCTCCTCGACATTTCCCGTTTGGGGGAGCGGAGATGATGCCGGGAGATCCCCAGGCCCGTGCGGGAGTCTTCTGCTCTCACTTCGCCTTGCGGCCCTCTCGCCGGCCGGCATGATTCGTCCAACGCGCAGACCCGCCCTCCGCCTTTGGCTCGGCCAAGATGAGCTCCGGCCCTTCCAAGAAGCCCCTCCTCGTGCGGGGAACTCCTTGCCGGGGAGCGGCCGCGACTAACGCCGAGGGATGGAACGTTCGCTTTCGCTTTCGCTTTGGCGCCCGCTATAAGCAGGCGGAGGGAGGGCGAGCGGGAGAGAGGCGGCCAGGCAGGCGGCGGAGACCGAGGCGCCCGACAGACGCCGCCGCTCCCGTTTCCCCCGCAGGGAGAAGGTAAGACCTCCACGCGTGGCTCCTCGTGCAGCTGCAGAGAAAGGGACCCGATCCCTTTTTCGGAAGAGAGACGAGTTAAGCGGCCGGGAAGAATTCCGGCTGGCTGGAAACGCGGCCCGCTTCAAACGGCTGGACAGCTCTTCGGACTTCAGAGTCCAAATCGGTCGCTCCCACGTGGATCGGGGCCTGGGACAAGTTGGGGGGGGGGAACCTTCAGCCCCGTCGAGCCTCCTCAAGTTGGAGTAAAGGTTGTTCAAATGAAGAACAGCCAAAAAACAAGCAGCCTATTTTGTGTGCATGTTGTTAAAATGCATTCTGTATTGGTGCATTCTGCAATTCCTGCGTCTCGTCCAGGGGGTCTTCTTTCCACCATTTTAACCTTCACAACAGTCCTGTGAGGTAGGTTATGCCAGAAGGGAATGGGCTAAATCCCAGGGCAACGGTGGAGAAGGGAATGGGCTAAATCCCAGGGCAAGGGTGGAAGGATCATGAGCTCCTCTGCATTCCTGGGAAGTCCTGTGGGGAGAAATTAATCCCAAGAAGGGGCTGCCGGTTTTGGCCTCCCCTTGATGCTGCTCTGGGTTAAGATGATGCTGGTCTGGGCTCCCATTTCAAAACTGCTATGCAGGGATTTGAACCCACAGCCCATGATGCCAGTCCTATCTAGTGACATGAAGAGACGCCTTTATCTTATAAATTTTTAAACCTGAATTGGATTAATTAACTTTTGCTTTATTATTATAATGTATTCTATTGCATGCTTTAATCTAATTTACCCCCCCCCCCGACCCTACTGGGGAACGGCAGGCAGCAACAACAATAATAATACTTATATATGTCTTATAAATCAATTCTTTCCATTCTGACGATGTGCAATGCTAGGTCAATTAATAGCAAGTCCCCAACTCTGCATGCATACTGCATAGAGCATGGGGAAAACCTTTGCTTTTGGTAGGGGCTCCCCAAAATCACTGGAACTAGGATGGGGGAGGGATAGAATTACGTCTGTACCCTGTCTGGAGACCTGCCACCAGATGTGCTTCACTGCAGGTCTCCCGTTTCCCGAAGACTGCGGTAACTTTGGTTCTCCCTCTGAGGAATTGTCCTGAGCCGTTGTGGTGGACCTCTGGAATTCTGTTGGTTCATAGGCTTCATCCCATGCCGTGACCTCCAGAAACTGCTGGCTGAGCAGGAGCTTCCCCAGCCAGTTCTCTTTGGCTGGAAGCTGGAAGAAAACGCTGGCAGGGGCTCATGGGACTTGTAGTCCATGAACATCTGGAGGACCACAGGTTGACTACCCCTGCTCTAGGCTGCTCAACCTCCACCGTTCCTGGTTTGACACATCCCCAGGAGCACCCTTATTGGTTTTAGGCTTCAGTTGTCCCAGATCTACCTCCCCCTGGCTTGTTCAAGCTGCAGTGGCACTGCTTGGCAATCCTTACCTTCTGGGTCTGGAATAGCCTGTCATCCACCACGTACGCGGTTTCAGGGGGTGCAGATGGCTCAGGCTGGGCTTACTTAGAGAGCGTCCTCCTCTGTCTGACGGCTATCCAGCCTCTGCATAGAAACTTCCAAAGGAGGAGAACCCACCACCCCTTCGCTCCTCCTTTCACGACACTCACACAACCATTTCTTAACACTTTTCAAGAATGACACTCATTGGTTTGTCTCGCACGGAGTTAATACTGCGGATGAGCAGTATCTTTGCTATGGAGCTTATACTGCGGATGAGCAGTATCTTTGCTATGGAGCTTATGGTACTTTTCTTCTCAATAAGGTAAAGGTAAAGGTATCCCCTGTGCAAGCTCCGGGTGCAAGCTCCGACCCTTAGGGTGACGCCCTCCAGCGTTTTCATGGCAGATTCAATACGGGGTGGTTTGCCAGAGACTTCCCCAGTCATTACCGTTTACCCCCCAGCAAGCTGGGTACTCATTTTACAGACCTCGGAAGGATGGAAGGCTGAGTCAACCTGGAGCCGGCTGCTGGGATTTAACTCCCAGCCTCATTGGCAGAGCTTTAGACTGCATGTCTGCTGCCTTACCACTCTGTGCCACAAGAGGCTCTTCTTTTTTCTTCTTCTCAATACTTGTACTTAAAAGCCCACGGCTGGTATATTACTGCTTGC
This sequence comes from Paroedura picta, assembly GCF_049243985.1. NCBI lineage: Eukaryota > Metazoa > Chordata > Lepidosauria > Squamata > Gekkonidae > Paroedura > Paroedura picta. The sequence continues at coordinate 18,193,943 of NC_135373.1, forward strand.
TTCAGCATTTCAGTCCGGAGGCGCTTTGCCCTTTTCTCCTCGACATTTTGGGTTTGGGGGAGCAGAGATGATACCGGGAGATCCCTGGGGGTTGGCAACCCAGGGCCGCCCCATGAGTCTTCTGCTCTCGCTTCGCCTTCGCCTCACAGCCCTCTTGACGGCCGGCTTGATTCGTCCAACGCGCAGACCCGCCCTCCGCCTTTGGCTCGGCCGAGGTGAGCTCCGGCCCTTCCAAGAAGCCCCTCCTCGTGCGGGGAACTCCTTTGGGAAACGGCGGCGACTAACGGGAAGGGAAGGGAAGGAGAGGGCGCAGCGCACACTTTCGCTTTCGGGCGGCGCCCACTATAACCAGGCTGAGGGAGGGCGCGGGGGAGAGAGGCGGCCAGGCAGGCGGTGGAGACCGAGGCGCCCCACAGACGCCGCCGCTCCCGTTTCCCCCGCAGGGAGAAGGTAAGACCTCCACGCGTGGCTCCTCGTGCAGCTGCAGAGAAAGGGACCCGATCCCTTTTTTTACGGAAGAGAGATCCGCTAAGGGACTGGGAAGAATTCGGGGTGGCTGGAAACGCAGCCCACCTCAAACTCTTGGGCAGCTCTTTGGACTTCAGCGTCCAAATCCGGTAGCTCCTACCTGGATCGGGACCTGGGGCGAGTTGCGGGGGACTTGCAGAAGAACTCCCAAAAAACAACCAGTCTGTTCTGTGCGTCTGAGCACGTTGTTAAAATGCATTCGGTATTAGTGCATTCTACAACTACAATTCCTGAGGTACTTCCAGGAGGTCTCCTGTGGAGAAAACTTAATCCCAAGAAGGGGCTGCCAGCTTTGGGCTCCCCGTGATGCTCTGGGTCAACATGATGCTGGTCTGCGCTTCCATTTCAAAACTACTTTGCAGGAATTTGAACCCCCGGCCCATGTTGCCAGTCCTATCTAGTGACATGAAGAGACGGCTTGTAACTTATTAATACCTAAATTAGATGAATTAAGTATTTATTGGTTTATTGCTGTATTATATTGAATATTTTAATCTAATTTTTACCCACCCTGAGCCTACTAGGGAATGGCAGGCAATAATAATAATAATAATAATAATAATAATAATAATAATAATAATCTTATTGAACATGTTTCCAGCCTGCCTCATTCTGACAGACTTTAGAAGCAAATGCCTAAGGACGGCTGTGCCAGGAGTGTCGGTATAAAACTGTAATTAATAAATAAAAATTAATAAATAAGATTTAGTAGTAATAATGAAAAGGCAAGCCCTTCCCAGTGGTTTTTCAGACTATTACTAGAAACCTTTTTGTTATCTCACTGAGAAGTACTTTGGTCATTATGACAATGTGCTAGCAAGTTGGTTTGTCTGCCGTGATCCATGGTCCTCTGCAGTGGGCAACCTCAGAAATGGGGTCCCCGTTCTTGCCGGTGCCTAGAATCTGTCAACCTGAGGATACTAATTCCAGACTGGCTTGTTGTTGTTAGTGGCCCTGCATGTGGTAAGTAATTTTGTGCTTCCACAAAGGGTTGTCCTGCTGATGTTTCCAGATACCAAAATGGCCAGATGTTGTAGACCAGCCTTCTCCACTTTTGTACCTTTGAGAAACCTCAGAAAAGTTCTTCAGGCTTTGAGAAACCCCAGACGTGGCACAATTATGCTGAATATGGCTGGGAAGCATGACCATGTACCCCCCCCCAGGACCCCTCCCCTTCATATCAACCCATAAATGTTTTAACAAATTTTAAAAATATGTTAAAAAGTTAATTACCTCCCATTTGGGAAATCCTTCCAGGGCCATCAAGAAATCCCAGGGCTTCACGAAACCCCGGTTGTGGAAAGCCTGTTGTAGACCGTGGGCCCCTGAGCTTTTTTAGCCTCTGGGCACCTTTGGGATTCTGACAGAGGATGGGGGGCACAGTCACAAAATGGTTACCTCAGGAGGTGGAGCCAACTGCAGAATGTCAGAGAGAGAGGTCGTGCATAACGCTAACAGTTACGCCTCAATGTTTTAGGTAGATGCTTTGCTTAATAGGAAGTCTTTTTAGACAAACCCCTTGCTGAAATGGGTGTAGGGAAGGGTGGTATAGAAATCTAAATATACAAATAAAACTCTTTTATTTCCTATACAGAGCTTCTGTTCAGTCAGACAGGATGCCTTAAGGGCAGCTGCTGCCAAAGCAATTTTTAAAAATCTTCATGGCCAGTCAGAAGACCTGCTGGGTGAAGCCCCACCAGGCCTGTCTACTTTCTAAAAAAGCTTTTGGATCTCTGTCATAAGACAGTATAGCAGGGTTTTATCTGAGCAGGCAGGCCTTGTGGGATCCTCTGCAGTGCCCAGGGATTCCGGAGTCAGGTCATGCCAAGACGAAGCTCTTCTGCTAGGCTTATGGTTGAAGCCACTTGAACAGTCAAACAGCTCAACCATCTTCCTATATTATTAACCACCCCCCCCTGCCTTCTGCCTCCGGGTAACATCTTGCTAATATCACCGTCTTTATAATCTCTGTAATGTTCTATTGGTGCTGATAGCTGTCTAATTGATGGTTTTAATATTTTGAGAGGGCCATTATGGTCTTATTAATAATTGTAATTTTTATTCTTATATTGTTTAAAATGTTATTCACTACTCTGAGATGGCTAGTTAGAAAGGGTCAGTATAGAAATGAAGTGGCTGGGTGGATGGACAGACTGATGGATGGGTTGGTGGGTGGGTGGAAGAATGAATGGATGGATGGGTAGATGGATGGACTGATGGATGGGTGGGTGGATGCATGGGTTGGTGGGTGGACGAATGAATGGATGAATGGATGGATGGATGGATGGATGGATGGGTGGGTGGGTGTATGGATGGACCAATGGATGGGTTGGTGGGTGGACGAATGAATGGATGGATGGGTGGATGGACCGATGGATGGGTTGGTGGGTGGAAGAATGAAAGGATGGATGGGTGGATGGACAGACTGATGGATGGGTTGGTAGATGAATGGGCCGATGGATGGGTTGGTGGGTGGAAGAATGAAAGGATGGATGGGTGGGTGGATGGACGGACGGACCGATGGATGGGTTGGTGGGTGGATGGATGGACTGATGGATGGGTTGGTGGGTGGATGGATGGATGGGTTGGTGGGTGGATGAATGAATGAAAGGATAGATGGGTGGAT